>NC_138769.1:530035057-530420057 GCF_965119305.1 Pelophylax lessonae | reverse complement strand
CCTTATTTACACCTTGTCATGCAACTTCTAAGTTAGGATGAGTAAATCAACACACTTTCTGTGTAAAAGAGGCAATCATAGATGAGGGGTTTTGTTTTGGAAGCCAAAGGTTTTGTGCTTACAGACTTCAGTAATATAAATCTGGATCTAAGTCTCATTTTAATAAGGCAGTTGCCAACCAGCATAATGTTCATGCTTCTAATAAAAATGTAGGCTTGGATATTTCATCATTGCAAAGCCTTTATTGTATTTGCCTAACAAAAGAAAAATCACATTAACTGTAAGATGAGCAGTTATTAAAATTAAACAGACATAAATGCCTACTCTATACTCTCTACCTATATCATGTATTTTCAAAATGCATACTTTATACAGTGCATATCAATTAAAAAAGGGTTGAGACTTACCAGCTTGATAAAATAGATTTTTCTACATAACTTTGAATTTTCTTTTTTATTCTAGACCTTTGTTCTATTAGAAGATCATTTTGTTACCAGATTTAGGAAGTCTTGAAAGCTGACTTCCAATACATTAAGGGATGAGTAGGAGTAGTATGGCTTATAAATGACAAAGTAGATAGTAAATGCAAAGCAAATAACAGGTGAAGTAACTTTGTGAGTTTATTCTTTAACAGTCAATCTGGTGGAATTGATTTATTTATTTTTCAACTTATTTTATTGTATGACAAAAAAGGAAGTGTCAAACCTTCTTTGAAAAAAATGTATATTAATGCAGTTCAAAGAAGTTCCAATACTGTATGTTTATAAAATAACTAGTTGGACTTGCAAACATTTCTTTGAACAAGAATATTATCATTTCTTCATAATATATCTTAGTATTTATTTTTCATTATTCATTTCAGATCTTTTGCTATTATGCACTCTGCATATGGCACTTAAAATATTAACCAATACAGCAGGTATTGTCACTTAAAATATCTTAGTCTGTGGCTTTAAACTCTAGATACATTTCTGCTTGTATTTCTCCTGGAGAAAATGACACCTAATTGAAAGAAAATGTATCCTGCAAGACTTCCCAAACTTCAGCATTATTTGCAGGTCTTTACTTATGCAATCTCTATCTAAAGGTAGGCTTGTGCACTTTAAAAAGATCCACCTGGTTTTCTATGGCCACCTAGTATGTCCAAACAGACTAGGTCAGGAATTAGAATTCAGTTGGGACTCCGGCGCCTGATGAGGTAGGTGGTGTGCTCGGCGGCTCTGGAATAATCGCCCTACAAAATCTGGCTACGGGCTTCCTTGCCTCACAGCATCACCCGCAACCGTCTCCGGGACATTCAGCACAGCCGCAGCCATGGACCGGTACGTCATACAGGGTGTGTCGGGCTCTGGGGAAGCCCGCCCGGACACTGACTCTCCCGCTGCCTGCCCTTCCAATATGGCCGCCAGCACATTGCTGCCTTAAGCGGGGTCCGCGGCTTCATTGTAGCCCCAAGCAGGGATACATGTCTCCCTCCCCGAAGAGGATCAATACTCTCGGATAGCACAAGCTGTTGCCGCCCTCCTCTCCCCTACCATCACAGCATCTGTAGACACTGCAGTCTCAGCAGGCATAGCCCAGCTGCGCAGGGAGATAGGAGATCAGGCAAAAAGACTCACCGACCTCGAACACAGACTCTCTGATGTTGAGGAAGAGATTCAATCCAACATGGCTAATGATCAAAGATCAGCACAAACCCAGCATTACATACTTGACAAGCTGGAGGACCTGGAAAACCATTCCTGCAGGAATAACTTGCGCATAATTGGTGTCCCTGAGTCTATCCTAGCTGCATCACTCCCAAACCTATGCTCAACACGCATTCCCCAGGCCTTAGGGCTGTTCATGCCGTGTATAGTGGAAAGAGCCCAACAGACTGGGTCCACATTTCAACGATCGGTGCACACCGTGCCCTGTCATCGTGTGCTACCTCAATTATGCGGATTGGGTCGCTATTTTGAAGTAATTTAGGAATGCCAAGTCTCTCCAAGTTGATGGCCACAAATTTCTTTTATTTGCAGACTATTCGCAGGAAGTCGCAAGACGACGCAAAGCCTTCCAACCCACTTTCTCTGCTCTGTACCAAAATGGTATAAAGTTCACCCTGGCCTATCCAGCAGTCTTACACTTCACCACGGCTACTGGCGAAACAAAAGCCTTTCATCACCCTGACGAAGCTGCTAACTACATGCAGGCGTACATGCAAATATCCATGGAGACCCAAAGCTCTCGTAACCCAGCTTCTTCTCCTGGTAATATAGATCTCTGTAGTCCTAGGAAAGACTCGCCCAAACAGCCCCACTACTCCTCAGGCTCCTGTAGGGACAGGCCGCGCTGACTTCCCTCTTAAGGGGTTTCACCTACTTACCCTTCTCTAACCCTCAGGGCAGTGTGACCCGCTATATCGGTGTTCCCCGTGTGGGTTTAGTTCTACATCTGCATCCTCCCTCCATGCTAATGTGTTCTTACCTTGTAATGTTTAAGGATTATTTGTATTCTCTGAGGTTTGAATTGCTAATTGTTTTTTTTTTTATCTTCCTCTTTGGGTTACTTCCTACTGGTAGCTCTATCCTCTCACAGCCTTACTGGAGCGGCCCTATTCGGCATCATGGTTCACCTCTTCTGAGTTGTTCCTGACATGTTACTAACCTCTCGGGTGCCGCGGATCTCACGAGGCACTTAATAGCACTTCAGAATTATACCTGACACGTTAGCCGACCACGGGACAAATCCGGTAACAGCACGACTGGGATATGGGCCTCATCGGGAAAAAAGTGAAGTCTCAGACTTCTTGGGTATGTGCTGTTTTTTCTATATTATAGTTTATTTTGTTTTCATGTTTTGTGGCCGGGAATACTTTCTACTTCCCCATTCGATCTGAGGCATGCTCTCTCCCCCCCCAGATTTGTGGCTTGTTGCACCAGCTTCCAAGACTATATTTATGCTCTCCCCCACATCTTCCAACTTCATTTGTAAAACCCCCTCTCCTCTCCCCTCCTTGATATTAATTCTCACTGTTAAGCCCGATACAGAAGGTAGGCTCTTGCTCCTCACGCTCAAAATTCATGACTCGGTTTACGCCATTGCCAACGTATATGCCCCCAACTCCCCTACCAAATCCTACTTCCAATCATTGACCTCCCATCTCGCTCCCTATGTCCACCTCCCCCCCTCCGGTAGGAGGAGATTTTTGGATCCCTTGGAGGATAGGTCCAAGGATGCCTCCCTTTCATCCTCTTCTAATACCCCGATCCCCCCACTCCCAGACTTTGTATCCTCTCTGGCACTCACGGACACTTTGCGACTATCTAACCCTCTGGGCAGGTATTTTACATTTTTCTCCCACCCCCACAATAGCCTATCTAGAATAGACTGTTTTTTTTTTGCAACCAGACCATGCTCAAATCCTCCTCCACAGCTTCCATAGGCGAAATAGCTATTTCTGACCATGCTCCCATTTCCCTGACTGTTGGGGACCACACGACCTCACCCTCCCTGAGAATTTGTCGCTTTCCTTCTTATCTGCCAACTAACAAGGAATTGCATGATTTGTTACAGACTACGAGGACTGATTACCTCCGAGATAATGCCCAACACACTACAGATACTCTCCTTCTTTGGGAGGCAGGTAAATCAGTACTCAGTATTGTTTGCTGCGGCACACAAAAAGAAAACCCTTACTCATTTTAAAACTGCTAGTGACGGTCTGCGAGTGGCCCAAACTCTCCCAAAACAACTCTCCTACCAACAGAGCTAATTGGAAAGAAGCCAAAGCTGCTTTCGACCACTGGGCGGAGACTAAGGAGAGATTTTGGCAATCACTCCAGGATCTCAGTTTCCAAAAAATCGGCAACAAAGCCGGGAAATTACTAGCCCATATATGTAAAGGCCCTCATGCCCCAGTTCATATCTCTAAAATTAAAAATCCAGCAGGGGATATCTTCACCTCCCCTGCGGATATAGCCAAGATGATGCAAACCTTTTAATCCACACTATATGGACCAGATGCTATTGACGAAACCCAGGCAGACCAATTCCTTGAGAATGTCACACTCCCCACACTAGACCCTTCGGTTTTGGCACAGTTAAATGCCACGGTGACAATTGAAGAAATCACAGAGGTGATAACCTCTCTATCCCCAGTCTAAGCTCCGGGGCCCGACGGGTACACATCTGACTTTTTCAAACTCATGGGAGCCTTGGTTGCCCCAACACTGTTAGCGGTTTACCAGCACATCCTGGATGGCGGGTGCTATTTGCAGACGGGTTTCCAAGCCCATATCAAATTGATCCCCAAGCCGGGTAAAGACCCCCTAGAACCAGGTTCTTATCGCCCAATATCGCTTTTTAATCTTTTTTTTTTTTTTTTTTTTGGAAAACAAACGTTTATTGGGTTCACATAATAACAACAAAACAAACATATGCAGTCAGCACATCAGGTCACGTCACACCAGCAGTATATAATACAACATTGTCACATAAGGTACAGAAATCAGGCAGGAAAAAGAAAAAAAACAAAATACAAAATACAGGTCCATAGGGGAAATAGCATCGCACATAGGCAAGTATAACAGCAAGTATAACTGAAACCCCATCCCATAGCGTCCGTGAGTATAAGCAGGGTACACAAGGTTCACCCCAATCCCAGAGATCACCCAGGAGAACAGGTGTCAGAGGACTGAAGCCACCTGTCCCAGACCCTATGATAACTGCCAAGAGAACCCCAGTTAGTATAGATGACTTAGCTTTTTAATCTTGACTCTAAGATTTTGTCCAAAATCATGGCATCCAGACTGGCTCACATCCTGCCGGACATCATTCACCCAGCTCAAGCTGGTTTCACCAAGGGTCGTTCGGTAACAACTAATATTAGGAATGTCTTGGCTGTTTTGGAGCAGGCCAAACTACACTCCTCTCATGACATGGCTATCATAACCCTTGATAATGTCAATTTCTCTTGGCTATTTCGGGTACTTCGGAAATTTGGCTTTGACGGTCCTTTTCTGCATCTCATCATGGCAATGTACTCATCCCCCTGTGCCACGGTTATTACTAATGGACACCCCTCAGACTCCTTCCCCCTCCACAAGGGCACTTTTATTTAACCTGACCATTGAGCCCCTCTCTCGCTATTTGATCTCCCACCCGGAGCTTCATGGGGTTCGGGTCGGAGATCAAGAAATCCGTACTGCCCTCCTTGCCGACGATATACTCATCTTCACACACAATCCTTCCACTGACATCCCAGGTATCCACGACATCTTCTCTTAATTTCATCACTGTTCAGGGCTAAAAATCAATTTTAGTAAAAGTGAAATTCTCCCCCTTTTCCACGTCAGGGCCCCGCCTTGGTCCCATACCTCTGTCTTTCAGATAGCGAAGTCACATATTAAATATCTAGGAATTAATATTGGAAAATCTCCCTCCTCCATATACGCACTGAACTTCCCCCCTGTCATTAAAAAGATAATAACTTAATTGGAAGCATGGTCGGAACTCCCATTGTCCCTCCTTGGTAGATGCCATTTATACAAAATGATGTCCTTCCCCAAACTCTTGTACCCCTTACAAACCATCCCTTTATTTTAAAACACAAGGATACCCAGTTACTTCATAAAGCTCTCCAGACTTTTCTCTGGAGAAAGAAACACCCCCGTATATCCCTGGCCAAACTTTCTCTTCTAAAAAATGAGGGCGGAGCCAACCTTCCTAATATTAGACTTTATAATATTGCTTGCCTCTTGCGAATTGGGTTGGATTAGGTTACCGGTCTTTCACGCTATTCTAATTTTAATATTGAATCCCAAATGGTTAACCCCCTCTCCCTGGGAGCCCTGTTACATTGCTCTATGGCCTCTATTCCCCCACCCCTTAGATCCAGTTGCCTTCTTCGAGACACAATTGTGGCGTGGAGGGAAACTTGCAAACTCTTGAGCCTTCCCCACTCGATCACCAGACATCTAACTTTGGATGGTCACCCCCTATTTCCGCATTCACGACAATACTCTGCCTTCTCTCTCTGGCCGAATAGAGGGCTAAAGTTCTTCCATCAGCTATTTGATCCAATCACTGGCAACCTCCTCTCAGTGGAAACTATTTCCAGGGCGTACCTCATTCCTCCCAGCCACTTTCTTCACCTGCATCAATCAATAACCTTTGCTACCCGCATGTGCCAGGACAAGTTCAAGCGCTTTAGTCCCTTCCTTCTAGACAAATTTATGGGGCTCGCCAAATCCAGCATTTCCGATATCTATAAACCACTCAAGTCTTTCAGGTCTTCATTACGGGACCCCTCTACCCCTTCACTCTGGAACAAGGATTTTCAGTATGACAGGCTACACCATCATGTACTTAAATAATACAACGCGGACTTATGTAGTCAATGAATTTTGGAGGGAACAACAACTGAAAATTATTCATCGGGCGTATGCCCCTTTCACCATGTCTTTATCATCTAATGCTCTGCAAAAATGCTCATGGTGCATGGCACACAGACCCACTCTAGCCCACAGGCTGTGGTACTGTCCAGTTATCGCCAGATTCTGGAGCAAGATAGACTCCTTCGCTTCATTCATCACAGGCATCGCTACCACAGGCCACCCTCTGATGCTAATATTTGGCCTTATAGATGGTCGTGCATTAGGACTTGATAAAGCCCAGTCCTCACTTCTGGTGACACAAAGGCCTTGGCTCTCTACGTTCTTCATGCTGGCCAGGAGGGCTATTCTCAACAAATTGATCTGTACCTCCCCCCCTACACTCTACGAAGTACAGATGGAACTCAAGCAGCTTTTCCGGAGGGATATCCTCGATACCCGCTACTCCGCACATCCAAACCCATGGATTCTCTCTAAATGGGATGCTTACCTGGCTAAATACCCCTTGCCCCAGGCCATACCGCAAGAGTTGGATCAACCTTCCACAACCATGGTTGGGCAATCTCCTGTGCCCGGGTTGACTCATCTTCCCCCTCACCACTCCAACACTCCCTCTTCGGATTATTTCATCACGCAAACCTGAGACTTCCTTTCACTATGAACTCCCCCCCCCCTCTTCAAAAGCAAGATAAGTGCAACAAGCACCCAGCAACTATTTATATTTATTGGTATTCTTCAGCTTGGTCTTCCCCCAGAGGGAATTCCCACACTGAACCTTCGACTCCATTCTAACTCCATCTAGTAGCTCTTTCTCACTACTATCTGCTTACCCCCCCAGCTTTAATGAACTGTAATTGCCTCCTTAGAATCAAGCGACCAGTTCTTGTTCGGATTTATATATGTTCCCTGAAGGTCTTGGTTTTACGCTCTTATTGGTCACTTACCTCCCACTGGCCACTTACCACTTGTATTCCTGCGCCATACCTGTCTTCCCCTTTCCTCATTCCCCCTCCCCCCCTCTGTTTCTCCTCCCTCCCTGACTCCCTTTCCTCCTCCTCCTCCACATTCTTCTCCCCCCCCCTCTCCTACCTGTTCTTTATCCCTCCACTCCTCTGCCGTTTGCAGTGTCCCCCCCATCCTCGCCCCATCTTCTCTGGTAATTGAACATGCTTGTCTTATCAATATTGTTTAATTTGACTATGTCTTTTGCTATTTGGAATATGTTGCATAATTTTGTATTTGAAAATTTCAATAAATTTTGTTTAAAAAAAAAAGAATTCAGATGGGATGGGATATACATTGTTTTCACAGCTCTTCCAGGTTGATCCTTGGCTGGGTACAGGACTACAGTCTGGAAGGTGTGTGTGGCAAATTCTACAGAAAAGTCTACACTGTGACTTATATTAATAGATTACTATATTTAAATCAATGTTCCATTCTTGTTAACTTCTGTTATTAGTCAGTATAAAAGATGTTGGTAAAATGTATCTTTAGTGAAAACCTGCTTCCCATCTGCCCATGGCCTGTAGATGACTGCATGGAAGAGGCACTGATTAGGGTTAACACACGTGTGCACCAGGCTTCTGATAAAATAAATAATACAATTTAAAAATCTAAAGCGCCACCATCTGGCCGTGCTAACGCACACATGCAAACTTGTGCCCCGGTCCTACACATATATATTTAAATGGCAATCACACCACACATGTGAGCTATCACCACAAACATCAGAGTAAGAGCAACAATTCTAGCTCCTGCTCTTCTGTGTAACCATAAACCGGTAACCTGTAAAGGCTTTGTGTTGCCTATAGGGTTTTTAGATACCATAGTTTGGAGCCATTCCACGAGCGGAAGCAATTTTAAAATGTGACAAGTTGGGTATCAATATATTCAGCATAACATTATATTTTACCAACAATTGGGAATGATATTGTTTTACGGTGCATTAAAATTAATTAAAGTGTATTTTTTTCCAAAAAATTTGCTTTTGAAAAACCACTGCGCAATTACCGTCTGACATAAAAATATGCAACACCTACTATTTTATTCTCTATGGCCTCTTCTTAAAAAATATGTTTAAGTATTTTTAAATATGTTTGGGGTTGTACGTTTTTTCTAGAAGAAAAATTGTGTTTTATACATGTAAGAGAAGAATGTTAGAATTGGCCCAGCCTGGAAGTGGTTAAGGTGCTTCTTTGGTTCAGGGCTCCTCTGTGTAGCTAAGCTGTAAAAATGACTTATATATGTGGTATCCCCTTACAGGAGAGGAGTAGGAGAATGTGTTTTGGGGTGTAATTATGTGTATGCACATGCTATGCATGAGAAATATATTTTTAAATTGACAACTTGTGTAAAAAGAGAAAAGTTTCATTTACTTTCCTTTTCAGTTTTCAAAGTCTTAAAAAGACTCCCCATTCTCTTAAATATACCTTGGGGTGTTTACTCTCCAAAATTACTTAATTTTGTTGGTGTTTCTTCTGTTCTGGTGTTTGAGGGCCTCCAAAAAGGTGATAGGTAGTCAGGAAATTAGATGTCTACTTTATGACCCTAGAAAGCCTGAAGGTTCTCCCTGGATTTTAGGCCCCACTGTGTGCCTGGACTATGAAAAAGTCTCACACGTGGTAATGTCAAACTAGGGAGAAGTAGTAGAACGTGTTTTTGAGTGTATTTCCAAGAATGTTCATGCTGTTTGCTAGAAATACCTTATTAATTAAAAGCTTTGTGTAAAAAATATTTTCATTTTCTTCTTTACATTAGGGTTGAGCGAACCCGAACTGTAAAGTTCGGGTTCGTACCGGACTTTAGGGTTTTTGGTACCCGGACCCGAACATTTTACTGTATGTTCAGTATGAGAGTTTGGTGTTTCTGCAATTTAATGGAGCGTTAAAAAAAGCTGCAGGGCAGCCAATCAACAAGCGTTTAACGCGTGTGCCCTTAGAATGCCATTAGTAGGCATGGCTGTGATTGGCCAGTGCAGCATGTGACCCAGCCTCTTTATAAGCTGGAGTCACTTAGCGCCGCACGTCACACTCCTCTATCTAGTGTAGGGAAAAGCTGAGGCTGCTGCTTTGAGGAAGAGAATAGGAGTGGACAGAATTAGAGTTGAGCGGACACCTGGATGCTTTATTCTTTAATCAGAACTCAATCAGCGTGTGATCTACATAGACTTTGTTGTGTGGGTGCAGTGCATAATCTTTTTACCCTGCCCTGAGCCCAGTGACAGAGAAAAATTACTTTAGTTAGGTGGGCGGCGGCGGGGGGGGGGGGGGGTCGGTCATATGTGCTTTTGTGAAATTTTTTACACCCTTTTTTGGCAATACCCTCCAACTGGGGCCTCTGCAGCATTATTCAGTGTGCATTTTAAGCTATTTTTAAGCTTGCTTGGTGCATCTGTGATTAAAAACAAGCTTGAAATACTTCAATAATTTTCAGGCTTTTTCTGGGTTTTTAAAAACACCCTTTTTGGGCTAAAATCCACAATTTTATAGCACTTGCTGTATCTGTCATTGTGAGATACACCCTTTACATACTGTTGTTCTATTCTGCTATTCAAAAAACACCCATTTAGGGCAAGATCCTAAATTTTAGAAATATGAGGAGAACGTCAAATAAGGGACGTGGCCCCGGTCGTGGTGCTGCTGGTGGAGCTCCTGGTGCAAGGAGAGGACATGGTCGATCTGTGCCAGTTACACGCACATGTTAAACACCTTCCTCAGGTGTGAGTAGGTGACAGAACCTGCAGCAGTATTTGGTCGGGCCTAATGTGGCTCTACAAATGTTGAGGCCAGAACAAGTACAGGCAATAGTAGATTGGGTTGCTGACAGTGCCTCCAGTTCCGTCACATTGTATCCCACCCATTCTCCTGCTGAAAGATCAGAGTTGGAACCTGCAGCCGATGTCCATCAGTCTTTCACCTCACCCCCTTGCAAATAAGCCAAGCAGTCTGAACCCCAAGTCATGCAGCAGTCTCTTCTGCTTTTTGATGAGTCTGTTAGCAGGATTTCACAGGGCCATCCACCTAGCCCTGCCCCAGAAGTGGAAGAGATTGAGTGCAACGATGACCAACCAATGTATGTTTCAAAATGAGTACATGGGAGGACCATCGCAGCACGTCTCGGATGATGACAAAACACAGGTGCCAACTGCTGTGGAATTCCGAATTGTGGAGACCGACAAGGAGGGCAGGGGTGAGGACTGGGTGGAAGATGATGTGGAGGACGATAAGGTCCTCTACCCCACATGGAATGAACATCATGCAGGTGACCTGAGTAGCTTGGAGGAAGAGGCGGTGGTCACACAGAGCCACCAGCACAGCAGAAGAGGGAGCAGGGTGCAAACGTGGAACGGCATGCCCTAGACACTACGCCTGCAAGGGACCGAGCACACCAAAGCCAGCTCTAAGGAGTTCCCTAGCGTGGTAGTTCTTCAGACAATGTGCTGATGACAGGACACGAGTGGTTTGCACGCTGTGCAATCAGAGCTTGAAGCGAGGCATAAACCTTCTCATCCTGAGCACAACCTGCATGACCAGGCATCTAAGTGCAAAGCACGAGCTGCAGTGGAGTAGACACCTCAAAAACCAAGAAAGGTCTCTAGCTCCTCCTGCTTTCTCTTCTGCTGCAGGCTCGACCTCTTCATCCACCTCTGTAATGACAGTGGCACCTGCCACCCCGCAAACAGAGGATCTGTCAGCAACACCACCACCTGGGTCACCAACAACCATCTCCACAATGTCCCGTGGAAGCGTTCAGCTTTCTATCTCCCAAACACTGGAGCGGAAGAGGAAGTACCACCACTACCCACCCGCGATCCCTGGGCCTGAATGCCAGCATTTCAAAATTCCTGGCCTTTGAAATGCTGTCATTCCATCTGGTGGAGACGCAGAGTTTTAAAAGCCTTATGGTGGTGGCTGTCCCACAGTACGTCGTGCCCAGCCGCCACTACTTTTCCAGGCAAGCCATCCCTTCCCTGCACAACCAAGTGGGGGGAAAAATCAGGTGTGCACTGCGCAATGCCATTTGTGGCAAGGTCCACCTAACTATGGATACATGGACCAGCAAGCACGGTCAGGGACGTTATTTCTCCCTAACAGCACACTGGGTAAATGCAGTGGCGGCTGGGCCTGAGGCGGATAGCAGTTTGAGGCATGTCCTTCCACCACCAGGATTGCAGTACGCTTCAGTTTGCCTCCTGTTTCCAACTCCTCCTACTTCGCTTCCTCATCCTCTACCACCTCCTCATCCGGTCAGCAAAACACCTTCACCACCAACTTCAGCACAGCCAGGGATAAACGACAGCAGGCAGTTTTAAAACTTGCCTGTTTGGGGGAAAAACCACACACCGTGCAGGAGTTGTGGAGGGGCATTCAACAGCAAACCAATGAGTGGTTGCTGCCAGTGAGCCTCAAGCCCAGCCTGGTGGTGTGCGATAATGGGCAAAATCTCGTAGCAGCTCTGGACCTAGCCGGTTTGACACACATCCCTTGCCTGGTGCATGTGCTGAATTTGGTGGTGCAGAGGTTTCTTAGAAATTACCCCAATATGTAAGAGCTTCTGCAGAAAGTGCGGGCCATCTGTGCGCACTTTCGGTGTTCTCACCCTGCGGCTGCTCGCCTGTCAGCGCTGCAGCGTAACTTCGGTCTTCCCGCTCACCACCTCATATGTGACATGCCCACAAGGTGGAACTCCACCTTGCACATGCTGGCCAGACTGTGCGAGCAGCAGCAGGCTATAGTGGAGTTTCAGCTGCAGCTTGCATGCATGAGTCGCTCTGTGGAACAGCACCACTTCACCACCAATAACTGGGCCTCCATGCGAGACATGTGTGCCTTGTTGCGCTGTAACATATACAGACTAAGCCGGAATTTTTTTTTTCCCCTAAATGGGTTTTTATTGATAAGCAGAATACAACAACAGTATCCAATGGGTGTAGCTCACTGTAACATATGTAGACTAGGCCGCAATTACATTTTTCCCCCCTAAATGGGTTTTTATTGATAAGCAGAATACAACAACAGTATCCAATGGGTGTATCTCACTGTAACGTATGAATGTAAAATTTATATTTTTCCCTTTAATTGGTGATTTTTGAAGAGCATATTTGAACAGCAGTGTCTAAACGCTATATGACAGTGTCACAGTAAAGTATGAATGAAAAACTGAAAAATATTTTTTTTCCCTAAATACTGAAAAATAATTATTTTTCCCTCACATTGGTGCTTTTTGAAGAGCAGATTACAAAAGCAGTGTCTAAAAAATGTATGTCAAAATAAAATATGAAGGAAACAAGTTTTTTTTCTTTTTTAAATGCAGATTAAGCAGACACATATGCACTGAGCTTGCATTACATGGCCGCTACACACTGCACGCCACCCACCTAACAGACTGATAAAAGTTTTTTTTTTCTCCCTCCTCCTCCTCACTGGGCTCAGGTCAGGGCATAAAGATTGTGCACTGCACCCCCACACAATACAATCAATGTAGATTGCTGTCTGATTAAAGAAGATTCTTCCTATTCTTTCCCTGAAAACAATCTCCAGCCTGCCCCTACAATAATCTCCTATCTCTCCCTCAGCAGCAGCATCAGCAACCTCTCCCTAGTATAGTTATAGCAGAGTGAAGCGCGGCGCTATGTGACTCCAGCTTATATAGAGTCTGGGTCACATGCTGCACTGGCCAATCACAGCTATGCCCTTAGTAGGCATGGCTGTGATGGCTTCTAAGGGCACACTAGTTAAACACTTGCTGATTGGCTGCCTTGCACCTATTGAAACCGCGCCATTAAAACCGCGCCAAAACATTAAAACCGCGCCAAAACATCAAATAGCATTACCGAACAACGGACAGTATCCCGAACATACAGTGAAATGTTCGGGTCCGTGTCCGGGTACCGAATACCCAAAAGTCCGTTACGATCCCGAACAATACAGTCCGGCATCGCTCAATCCTGGTCTTCAGCATTCCCTGTGTCCTGAGTGTATCCTGTATCTGACTTCCATTGATGACCCGACTTGTTACTGACCTGATCCTGGATTCTGCTTGTGCCTCTGTCTACCTGTTCCCAACCTCAGCTTCATTCTTGACCACTCTTCTGCTTACTTCTGTACCTCCTTACCCACCTGCTACTGACCCCAGCTACCTCTGTGACCTCGCTCCTGCTTCCAACTTTGCTTCATACTACTTCTGAGTGTCTGCTTTGGCTGTCCTTCATAACTGCACAGTGTGTTCCTGCCTAAGGCCTGCTAAGAGCTTTGACAAGCCACACTTCCAGAACCTACAGTACATGCAGAATGTCCCTTTAGCTTTGGCTGGTCCAGTGTGCATCGCATCTGCTCCTGGTGTGATGTCCTGCCTGATGTCTCAAGCCTGTATTTCCTGGTGCAATTTTTGCTATCAACACATGCCGGCACTAGTGTTCCTCCTGTCCCTTGGCCCCATCTGTTCCACCTTCAGTGGGGCCTGAGCTAGAGATACAAGAGAAGCCAACCTTGTCAATTCAGGCTCCTACCAGTTATGTGACAACCTGCCTCATGTGAGGCATAGTATTTTTCAGTAGTAATGGTCCTCTAAAGTTCATAGGAAAAATAAGAGGAGTTTAAATCTCCTGGTTTCTTTATTGATTTCATTGGTTCCTCCTGCAGACCTCCAAGACAATATACAGTAGGAGACAGCAATGATGTGGAGGTCAGCAGGAGGAGGTCAGCAGGGGAAACCAGTGAGAGCTGTCAAGTAACCAGAAGGTAACCAGAAGATTGACTGTCCCAAAAGTGTTGGTTTTGCTGGGGACATTGCAGGGTCATTGCTACTGAAAAGAGGGGTGCCAGATGGCACTAATCTATAATTAGTGGAGCAAATGTGAACAAGGGTGGGCCAATTCACAGTAAATGAAAAATGAAAAAAAAGTCCTCAACACTCAATACAGACAGCACAAAGTTTCTAAAAGATTATTACAGTTTGACGAGACTCTGATTTATCCTCTGTTGCAGTGCATTACCACACATGCATTACTATAAGGTATTTTGCATGTTAACATGTATTGCAGTAAAGCATCACATTTATTTTGAATAACACAGGTTTAACACACATGCAGCAATGTTTTAACTGAAGAAAACCAAAATGCACAGACTTTTCAGATATACTGTATGCAATAGTAAGGTGCACTGGAGTGTCTTTTAAAATTGATGGTACTGCAGTGCAACACAACAAACTGCACCATGTTTCATCCTTTACTGCGCATTGCGTAATGCTTGCACACCTTACCGTCTGATACCACAATACATGGCTCTAAATCCTGCCTTTAATCATTAGCTGTCAAAGCCAATTCTGACATTCTCAAATACATGAAAAATATTTTTTACATTACATGATATTTGCACAGCTATTTTTTAAATGCAAATTTTAGGAAAAAATACACTTTATTAATTTTAGTGCACACAAATATAATACTGAATTTGTTGGTCAAATATAAAAGATGATGTCACACTGAGTAAATAGATACCAAACATGTCACACAATAAATCTCCACTTCCCTTGAAAAAATCTCCATGTCACTTGAAAATATCCATAGGCAACGTTTTATAAATCTAAATTGGTAACCTGTAAAGGCTTTTAGAGGAAGTCTTGTGCTAGAAATATTGCTCTTACTCTGATTTTTGCACCGATACCTCACATGTGTGGTACAATGATATCTATTTACATATGCATGTGGACCTATGTATGCGTTCACAGTTGTGTGTGAGCACGGGGGAAAGGGGCACTTAAAATGAAGTAAATAATAAAATAAAAAAAATGTAAGTGCCCCAACCTCAGCTTCCTTCTTGACCACTTTTCTGCTTACGCTTCTGTACCTCCAGTGTATTTTTTTACACAGTCCTTTTAAAATTTTTGATCAACTTTATTGCTATCACAAGGAATTAACAACATCCCTTGTGGTAGCATGGGTAATGACAGGTCCCCGTTATGGAGAGTTGGGTCTAATAGATCCCAAATGTCTCCTCTGACCTCTAAAGCAGCCGATCAAAGCAGAGATCATTTAAATGGGCTTCTTTAGTAGCCAGTAACAGTCGGTAAACAAAAAACCAAATCCGGAAGTGGCCGAATTCTCGTCATTTCCGTTTTTTATACACCATAGAGACGATCAGAGAACTTAAATTCCTCATTCCCCTTTATGGTCAGCCAACATGACTATTGGTAGTGGCCCCAAGCTCCCCCATGGGAGGGGAGAGCCAGGAAATGGTGACACATAGCGGCAGGAGGTGTGCGCCTACCACCATTTGTAAAAGTGATTGAGCAGCGTTTTAGTCGCTTTGATCACTTTTACCAGAAAGAGCATCACCAGATACAAAGAACGATATCTGGATGGTGTCTGTAGCTGCAGCCATCATCCATATATCACCACCACTTCCGAAGGACACACATATGCGTACCTTGGCTGGGAGGAAATTAAACAGATGTTTCCAAGGCTCACAAGGGAAAGACTGAATGGCTGTTAGAGTTGTGCAGATTCCTAAAAGAAAACATTATTGCAAGTATGCAAATGACAATATTAAGAAACAAATATTTCTAAGAAACTGGGGTGTTAAAACATATTTCATTTTTTGGTGCTGGACAATGAAAAAACACAAAACTTAAACAAAATAGTATTGCAAACAAAACTGCACACATTTTTTTTAATTAACATTAATGATTTACTTTACATGCAGTTAAAGCCTTTTTTTATTTTTTACTGTTTTCACAAACCCTCACATATGAACAGATAAACATATGTGAAAAGCATGTTACCGTGTTTTACCATTAGTGTATCACAAACTACTAATTAGAAAATTATATTTTGAACCAAATAATTAGCTCGTAGGTCACCTATTTTAACACTTGAAAGGTTACATCTACAGGAAGAGAAGAAGCTTTAATTAAGGAATGAATTATTGACTACCTTGTTTAATTGATGTAGCTCTGTGCTATTATTTTCCATGCTGATAGATTCTGTGTTAATTTCTAATCACAATCACACACAAAATAAGCTCTTAGTGTCTGCACAGAAATGGGAGAGGTGTTTTCATGATCACATTCAGCCACTGAAGTTCAAGATTCACATGAAGTGCCGTTTCCATGTCAACACACCAGTAATAGCCAGGATAAAACAAAGCAAAATTAGTCTTGATTGAACAAAATATATTCATGTGGCAGGATAAAACATAACAAAAAATGTCTGGCAAGGAAATCTTATCCGAGGGCAGTTTGCATGGTGATGGGCTCATACTGCTTCAGATTTAGCAATTCATCATAGCTAAGGTCTTTAGCAAAACATCATCATCAGCCTGTAGTTGCAAAACTTACTCACTGAGACATGTGAAGAGATTAATAATACAAGACTGTTCAGCTCCAATTTTATTAAAATGGACATAATGTCACTTTTTTATAAGTCATTCAAACACTACCTATAGATTTACCTGAACATTTTTTTCATTTAATTCAATCTGCTCTATTGACATATATTTGTGCGCACTCTGAACCATGATATAATAGGGCTGATTTACTAAAACTGGAGAGTGCAAAATCTGGTGCAGTCATGCATGTTTGCTAATCAGCTTCTAACTTCAGCTTGTTCAATTACGCTTTGACAATAAAACCTAGAAGCTGATTTCTACGCAGAGCTGCACCAGATTTTGCACTCTCCAGTTTTAGTAAATCAACCCCGATGTGCTTACTAGGAGAAGACAAGAAGGAGGACTGGGCTTATTGAGTTTTATATTATTGATCATCGCTCCTAACAAGCCTTTTGGATTCTATATTTTCATTCTGCACATAAGCAATGGGTTCAGTTTGAAGCTTTGCCATGGATGTCTCTCTCAGCACAGCCATTAGAGACCTACCTTTTTTGTATCATCTTTTTTGAAATCCTGGGACTATTTTATTAAAACTATAGCAATTTGATTGTATATCCCAATTCCTGAAGCTCTCTCCTCAGATAATATAAAATCATTCCTGCCGTTTGTTGAGGATAGGGATTATACCCAGGGACGATTGCTATTGTATTTTCAGCTTAGACATTTCTATATACTGTAACTCTTTCAGAGATGGGTTTTCTGTATAGACCTCTTACTTTTTTTGAAAAACTGTGTATAGGACTGAAAGCTTGGAAAAATCCTATCTCAATAATTTATATAATACTGATACCCCATGTACCCATAAATGTACCATAGTATATCGCTGAATTAGAAAAGGAATTAAAGTGTCCAATATCTCAATACAAGGCCATTACGACCTTTACATTAACTTATAAGATGGCAATTGATAGTAGGATACAGGACAGGAACTTCAAGTTGCTATCTAGATGGTATCAATATCTCATAAGGTTACATAAAATACAGTATTTCCCCAATGGTCTGATGTATGTTGGAGATGCCGACATTATTCAGGCTTGCTATTTTATCTATGGTGGTCATGTCCAATTGTCATACCATTTTGGACCATGATAACCACATAACTTTAAGGAGTGGGTCAATGAAACAAAATAAATATCTACAAAGAATTAAACTGTCTGCTGTTCTATATGGGCTGGGCTTCTCTGTGCAAAACGACTGCACAAAGCAGGCATGTATTTTAAATAAATAAATAAATATATATATTTTTTTTTAAACAAAAAAAAAACAAGACTTTGGTATCACTTTAAATATGTGTGGGTGGGGGCATTTTTTCTTTATGGACAATAATATAATATAATTTTCCCTTTTCTTCCTTTTCTTTCTCTCTTTTTTTTTTTTTTGAGTTGAACGAATGTTGGGGAGTACTCTTTATATGAAAAGACATTGTGGATAATAAAAGTTTTGAAAGTTTTATGCTGATAATTTATGTATGGTAGTGGCAATAATTGCCTGTAGAATATCGACTTATATTAATTTTAGGATGTGTGAATTTTATTTGAAGATATTCTGTGAAATATTTAGATTTTTTAAATGTTATATAAATTATAATATTTAAAAAAAAAAAACAAGGCTGTTCAGCAACCAAAAACATAGATTAGAGAAGACATTTAGCTGACTGACCTAGAGCAGTGTGTTTTTCTTTTCCAGACTTATATAGTAGCTTGTTTACAATAGGCAATTAGAATGATGGCTGTGGCCCATCCTCTAGCCCACCCCAATCATAATTTGTAAACAACCTGTATAGAATATGGTATAGACACAATCGCTCTATCCACTTTGGCACTGCTCTGCAGGGATGAGGTTTGGATTCGGAGGTGGATCTCCTGGTATTGTGGTTTCCTGAAAAATTGACTCTTTATAAATAGGTGGGCTCCTAGGAGCCATATTGCCATTGTGTGCTGGAGCTGGTTGAGGCAGCTGACAAATCTCTGTATAAAGAGCATATAGAAAGATACAGTGGGGAAGATTTACCAGAATGGGTGCACGCAGAATCTGATGCAGCTGTGCATAGTAACCAATCAGCTTCAAACTTCAGCTTGTTCAGTTAAACTTTGGGTTTTAGTAAATCTCCCCCAGTGTTATACAGTGGTATACTGTGCTACTAGAAATGAGCTGTGGGTTTGTGTTGAAATGGAGTTATCAACACATAGGCAGATATAGAGGACTGCCAAAAGGACCATAACCCTGAGCCACTAGGGTATAATGTCCAATTTGCACAAAAAAATTATGAAAAACAAAAATCTTTATTAAATCCAAGAAGTCTATTAATATGAATACAAAAACCAGAACCACCTCCTGTTTTTGTATTCATAATAATTATTCTTGGATTTGATAAAGATTTTTGCATTTTTCTTTATAATTTAGTTTTTTGTGTAAATTAGTCATTATACCCCTGTGGTTCAGGGTTATGGTCCTTTTGGCAACACTCTATATCTATATGTTTATATGCTCTGTTTTTTGGCCATAGTGCCCAGTCTACTATGGTGAGGGGGTAAGTGACCAGGGGTAATTGGTTGGATGAATTTGTAGGTTCCCTTCTTTTTTCTTTTTCTATTTCTTGAAGTTGAATTAGCAGCAAAACCAAACCATTCACAGTTTGATGACATGATAAACCAGGGCTTTTCTTCTAAGGATATATTGGTGCAGCAACTCAACCACGACTTCTCAAAACCAGCCTTCCCCCTCCACACACCCTCCAAACCGCACCGAATAGTGGGTGTGGTCAAATTTCACAAACAGTGGAAGGGTCTTACAGAGGCATTTAATACCAGGAGTGCATTACGTACAGAGTGCAAAGTTTGGGGTACGCCATCACCACCACTTCTGCTAATTATATCATAGCCCTTCAAACTAATTATGGAAGAGGAAACAGAATTACTTCAGCAATTACTGCAGAAACATTAGAGAGAGGATATCAAGAAGGAGCATCAATTGCCTGCATCACCATGCTCCTTGCTCTTGAAGCTGCAACTTACTATTAAGTGGGGTCCAGTGATGAGGTGAAGGAGAATTAAGATGCAGCCCAGACATGGATTCCAGAGTTTGGAGAGGAGTAAATTGAGGGAGAGTCAACACAGCAACAAAGAAGGATTTAGTCCACAAGAAGGGCAGTTTGTAGAGAACTGTTCCCCCAGATAGTGCTGCCCCATAGATAATGGCCAGCTATCCCCAGGGTCAGTCCACAGAGTGCTACAGTATGGGCCTTTTTTCACACATCTGTTGCCAACAGCAATTTTCTGGTCTACAGCCTCTGCCTGCAGTGTATTAGCCATCATAAAATTACCTCATGCTTGAGGAGACACTTGGATCTGCATACTAAACAGCTTTAAAGTGTTCCCCAAACTGTAATCTGAGGATTTTGTGTAATTTCAATGCAGGTGCCAAAACCACACAAAAGGGTTCTCTCCCTGCTGTTTTTAGTTTTTTTCTTTTTTTGATGCTTTCAGTGGCAGATAGGAGTGTATGTAAAAAAAAACCCTGTTGCCACTGATGTAAGACTTAAATTAATGGCAGCAAATGGGTTAAAAGCAGTTGCTAAATTCTCAGGGATCAAAACAAGACAAAAGAAAACTGTACCGAAGAGTGAGACAGAAACATATTTAGGAGTATAGACAGTAGTAGTTTTCAGAGTCAAAAGTCAAGACCAGAGCAAATAGCAAACACATTCAAACATATTCTTACCAACCATAAAGGAGCTTTAAAACTAGCCATCACTGACCTCTCTAACTTCATGTTCTGTTAAGCAATTCATTCTTAAACAGCCTCAAAGACTATAACAAGGACTCTGAAGTTGGGGTTCACTTGATTTGTAACCTGTAATTTTTTAGTGCCATTGTTGTGACATAAGAAGATACATTTCTCCACAAGTCATGCAGATACAGAGGTGAATAAGGGCTTGTTTTAAAAGTATTTCCCTTTTTGTTCAGAACATGTAAATACATTAAGTAAACCACAAATCACACTGTGAGATAACAAACTTAATAAACTTATCACACTAGCAGGTGTAGAAATACAGTGAAATAAACTGTATATGAATTATAGAACAGCTCTATATATGCAATAAAAAGACCATAATATTAGTGTTGGGCGAACAGTATGGCCCAAACATGAGCTTGGGTCGAACATTGGCTGTTTGCCCATTTGGCGAACATCCAAATTGTCGAGGCATTCGACCATTTGTTTGGCCTGCCAAAACCCTGATTGGCTGAAGCAATAAAAGCTTTGCCCAATCAGGGCATATAGCACTGCAGTGCATTAGTGCAAGTGCACGTTTAACACAGTATATTTCAGTGCATTATTGCACGTTTACTGCAGTATATTGCTGTGCGTTAGTGTACGTTAAATGCAGTATATTTTTAGTGATATTTCAGTGTTGGTGTAGTGCTAACATTCATTTTTACTTTAGCATCAGTTTAGTGTGAATATAGTGAAAGTGCAGTGTGGGCGTAGAGCAACCATTCATTTTTACTTTAGTGTCATTTTATTTTGTCAGGGCAGGTTTCCTGCAGTATATCTTAATGTGTTACTGCATGTTTAATGCAGTATTGTGCAGTGCGTTAATGTGCATTTAACGTAATATATTTCAGTGCATCGATGCAGTTTACCGCAGTATATTGCAGTGTATTAGTGCACGTTTAACGCAGTATGTTTCAGTGCATTATTGCATGTTTACATCAATATATTGCAGTGCATTAGTGCACGTTTCATACAGTATATTTCAGTGACATGGTGCACATTTACAGCAGAATATTGCAGTGCATTAGTGCACATTTACTGCAATATATGTAGTGCGTTACTGTATGTTTAACATAGTATATTTAAATGCATTGATGCACGTTTACCACAGTATATTGCAGTGCGTTAGTGCATGTTTAATGCGGTATATTTTAGTGTGTTATTGCACATTTACCGAAGTATATTGGACTGTGTTAGTGCACATTTACTGCAGTATATTGCAGTGTGTAAGTGCACGTTTAATGCAGTATATTTCAGTGTGTTTGTGCATGTTTACCGCAGTATATTGCAGTGTGTTAGTGCACATTTAATGCAGTATATTTTAGTGCATTATTGCACATTTACAGCAGTATATTGTAGTAGGTTATTGCATGTTTACTGCAGTATATTGCAGTGTATTAGCGCACATTTATTGCAGTATATTTCAGTGCGTTGGTGCACATTTATTGCAGTATATTGCAGTGCATTAGTGCATGTTTAATGCCTTATATTTCAGTGCTTTCATGCATGTTCACCGCAGTAGTTTGCAGCGCCTTAGTGCATGTTTAACGCAGTATATTTCAATGCAATGTATTTCAGTACAATAGTGCACATTCAACGCAGTATATTGCAGTGCGTCAGCACAGTTTTACTGCAGTATATTGTACTGTTTCAGTGGAGTGTGTCTGTTTAGTGAATACTCACATTAAAGTGCACCAAACACCACTTTTCATTAATTATAGTGCATCCACGTACACATTTCCCCATCTTTATTACATTTTGTTAATTACCCCCTCATCATGTCTGGGAGGCCAACAAGGAGAGGCAGACTGTGCCTCTCCAGGGAAACGCAGGGAAAGACATGGCACTGTGAGAGGGGCAGAAATGTCTGTGTCCACAGGCAAATGTGAACATGGTCTGTCCTCAGGCAGGGCATCATTTTGTCTGTTTAATGATGTTGCCTGTGCTATCCAGCCACAGCATGCAGAGGAGGTAGTGTCTGCCACTTGCTCTATGACAATGCACAGCCATTACTTGATTCAGATGTTGGTTCTGAGGTTTGAAGAAGATAGGGACATGAGCCTACAGAGAGGGGAGAACATTGGTAAACAACACATTGGCAGTCATATTTCCCCAGCTGCAGCGTAATGCCAAGTTGCCAGTGATAAGGATGGAGGGGATGGTTATGATGATAAGGTCAATGACGTGACTTGGGTGCTGGATAGAGCAGAGGAGGAAAGTGAGGATGATACATGACAAAGATGCAGCCATCATGGCAGAGTAGAGATCAGTCACCCTATTCCACCAGATTGTGGAGCTATTATCTCCCGACCCACTTCCCACAGCTCCGCTGTCTGGGCCTTTTTAAGCACATATGCAGCTGATCCCACTGTTGCAATTTGCAAACTTTGCCTCAAGCAGATCAAACATGGTAAAAACACCAGCCATTTTGGTACCACATGTTTAACAAGGCATTTAACCTCCCACCACTCAGCCCATTATCAAGAGCACCTGAAAGCCACACAAAAGGGACGCAACTCTGCTCCTCCTCACTTTTCAGGTCTTCCTCTGCTATACCTCATGACCTCTCAGCAGCCTCCACTGACAGGGATGATAGTATAGTGAAGAGTGAAAGATGCAAGAAATGGGCAATTTGGGACTTTATATGAGAACTGGCGAGCACTGCACAGTGTCTCCATCCCTGTCAATTGAAAAACAAGATGGGATAAATGAGGGTGTGTGAAAAACAGCCGATCCCTAGTTTGAAATACTTACCCACCAGTCTGATAACAAACCAAAATAAACCTGTCTAACAAATAAGTTAAAAGCAGGAGTTTAGTTAACACATATTTGCAAATGCATGCGGAAGCTGCAAGGCCAGCGACAAGGCATCCTGCGTTCTTGCAGAACCTAACACTAAATAACACTGCTCAACCTGAGTGTATAAGTGTCTTCACAAAGGGAAGTACATGCTTGCTAATAGGTGGATTGGAAACAGATGGGATTGGAGACCGCCCAATCCTCCCCCACCTGCTCCAATCCACGACTGGCAACGAAAAACGCATGGCTGCACAAAAAAGCCATGGGGTGCAAACTAAATGTGATCAGCTGGGAGACACACACCCCTATCCCTTTAGTAAAGATGCCATAGGCAAATGGGGACTTTGAGTGAGACACCCGCCTGTAAAGCAAGCGTCTCCATCCCTAGTACGATGCAAGAAATGGGCAATTTGGGACTTTATATGAGAACTGGCGAGCACTGCACAGTGTCTCCATCCCTGTCAATTGAAAAACAAGATGGGATAAATGAGGGTGTGTGAAAAACAGCCGATCCCTAGTTTGAAATACTTACCCACCAGTCTGCTAACAAACCAAAATAAACCTGTCTAACAAATAAGTTAAAAGCAGGAGTTTAGTTAACACATATTTGCAAATGCATGCGGAAGCTGCAAGGCCAGCGACAAGGCATCCTGCGTTCTTGCAGAACCTAACACTAAATAACACTGCTCAACCTGAGTGTATAAGTGTCTTCACAAAGGGAAGTACATGCTTGCTAATAGGTGGATTGGAAACAGATGGGATTGGAGACCGCCCAATCCTCCCCCACCTGCTCCAATCCACGACTGGCAACGTCGTATAGTGAAGAGTGTCCCAGGTCCTTGCAGCACATCTGCCAAAAACACAATACCAGCTGTAGACTACAGCAGCAAATTTTCTGCCCCATCTGCTGCAGCGAAAAAAATATATATTCACTGCCACCCACATGTCCAGTGTCTAAATTCAAGCTTGTCCAAGCTGCTGGCTTTACAACTCTTGCCTTTCCGTTAGGGGGGTTCTGCCCCCTTCCGTGAATTTGCAGAATGTGCTGTACCACAATGGCAGGTTTCCAGTCACTATTTATTTGCATGTAAGGCCATTCCACTCTGTTCCATCATGTGGAAGGCATTGTTGTGGCATCGTTGGGCAAGGCAGCCAGCCGCAAGGTTACTGCTAACATGTGGTCCAGCAAGCATGGTCAGAGACAATTTTTTTTCATTCACAGTACACTGGATAACTCTGCTTGCAACTTAGAAGGATACAGTGACCTTCAAAGGATCCTCAATGACCCAGTGGAGTCTGCTTTTCATACCTCTGCAAACTTGCAGTGCGCGGACTCCCTCATTCTCCAAAGCTTGCGAAAGGACCCGAGAATACGCGACATCAAGGAGAAGGATCACTATTGGTTAGCAACCCTCCCTGACCATTGTTACAAAGGGAAAGTCTCCGAACTCATCACATCCCACAGAGGGAGCAGATGAAATCTCTTGAGGACACCTTAAAGAGGAGTTTATGTATCACCTTTCCAGTAGGTTACAGTCTTGTGGAAAACTTAGTTTTGAGGCTTCTGTTGGTCAATATTTGTAGTCCTTGGTGCCCAGGGCTGTCAGCTTCCATGTCCCATCGGCAGTGTCTGCCTCATATGGTGTGAGATTATCTAGGGGCAAAAACAGACATTGAGAGATTTCTAGAATTCACTGGGTTACAGGATCACGAGAATAGACCACTGGCCAGAACTTGCCCATTATGCATTTGAGCTGCTCTGCTGCCCTGCATCTAGCTTGCTTTCTGAATGAGCATTCAGTGCTGCCAGAGGTTTTGTGACCAATAAGAGAGCGCGTCTGTCCACAGACTCTATGGACTGGCTGACATGTATCAAAATAAATCAGTCCTAGATTAGCAGCAGCTATCAAGCCCCTGATGTTGATGTCGCTGATTAAGTGCTATCTGGATCTTTAAATCTTTGAAAGACTGTCTGGGCTGCTTAGCTTTGTGGCTATTGATTTCATCTGGAAGAAATGTTTTTGATGTAGGTTTTATGGGCACAATTAACACCCAAGGACCAACTTTTTTGCACCTTTTTGACAGGTGCATATCATTTCACTTTTTTACAGCAAGGCTAATTCTTGCTTTTATCAAGAGTACCTCTATAAGGTTACCATGTGAAGATACCACCAACACCCAAAGACCAATTTTTCCATACCTGTTTGACAGGTGCATACCATTTTAATTTTTAACAGTAAGGCCAATTCTTGTTTTCAGCAAGGGTACCTCTATAGGGTTACAGTGTGAAGACTGGCACCCAAAGCTCAATTTTTCCTCACCTGTTACTTCTATCCAAAGTCTGCGAAAGAGACACCAGAATTTATCCAAAAAATCTCTAATTTTGTTCCAAATTCCCCAAATTGTGGCCTCATCATGCAGGGAAAATGCCATTTTTTTGGCTTTACAAATGTCATTATTGCTGCAGCAGGTTCTATACACAATACAGGTGTGCCACTTTACAGACACACTAAGGGGACCCCCCCCAGGCACTATATTTAAAGGCATTTTTCATTTTTTATTTATAGTTCTCATTTTTATAGTTTAGCTTTAAGCATCAGTAAATAATTGCTCATTTAAAAATTAAATATTTTTTATAAACTTGTTTTCATTGATACGTGTTCCCCCAGGGGATTACCCGGACCCCTATATCCATTGTATGCCCGAATACTTGCATATAAGCCTTAAAAATTGGCACTTTTTATTTTTACAGCATGGGTCCCATACACTTCAGTGCATTTGGTTCCCAACTATTGTGATGTTTGTAAGTTCTGCTGTGAACCAAACAGGGGGTCGTTTGGCCCATGTCTACATAATATACACAAATAGTGCTAATAAATAAATATATAAACGTCAATGCAAAAGTACAAACATGTAATAAATAGGGTCAATAAAGTGCAATAAGTTAATTCACAGTAGCTCTCCACCCAAACAGCACAGGTTTACATAGGGAATGGGATACCACTTAATACTGATCTCTACAAAGTATGTGTACCCCCCCCCCCAGAACATGAAGATATCATAATGAAAATCTCTGTCCTATTAGTTACATCACTAACTGACCTTATCAGAAGCTTTTATACGTGTGTATGTTTATCTTCACAAAAATATTACTGCAATAAGTAATATATTTTCTATTTATGATTTTTTTTTTTTAATACCAGCTTATATGTACTTGATATTTGCTTGCTCTTTAAGCTGCTGAAATCGTTTCAATATGAATCTACCCAAAATCCTCTGTACAGGTCCTGAGTAACTATTATATATCATACAGTCAAAAGCTTCATTTTATATATACATAAAAATAATTATTTACCTCTGTACAATAAAACCTCTAACCATAAATGGTTTCTTTTCTTTCTTATTGTAGTCACTTGACATGTAAAATATATGCTATTGAACATACTATACCTGTTTGTATGGTACAAAGGCAAAATCTAAAGTTGAATGGCTTACAACTGGAACATATTATTTGTTAAAATTGCCTTGGTCTGCTTTTCTTTTCACCACTGATTGTGCTCCCTGGGTCACCAAGAGAAAACAGAACAGGTTTGATACATGTTTCCATGACAATGAATTAAGCAGTAGCATAGAATGGGGTTTATAAGTGTCTGTCCCAGGGAAGGCTCTTTTACTTTTTTTGTGGTGGCAAGATGTAGCTTTTGTCTTCAAAAATGTGAACTCTGAGCCTGTTTTGTCATTGAAAAAATAAATCAGATCTGTATATAGGTAATATTTTCTGTTTATGCCCAGTCACCTTCTCTTCACTCATTCAATAAGAGCTAATCCCTAAATGAGGGATCATATGTCAGGTAAGATAAATTAGGAAACAATAAAAGTTTAAACCATTAATGACTGTTACTAAATATTCAATATCAACAGCACTAAATGCACCACACCCATTTTATTTTATTGTTACTGACCTGCTTACATAACTAAATGTGACACTGGTGGGCAATCAATATGTCTTAATTGAAGGCTTCCATTATTGTATGACATTAAAAGTCAGGTACTGAAAGTGGAATAAACCCTACCACCAGGTATATATTTTAAAATATATATTTTTTATTGGGCATACCATTTTCATTAACAGTATGTGCAGTTCACATATTATGGATCATTTCAGTACAGAAAGTATATTGCACACACATTGTATTTAGAAATGCATGATAGGGAGATATGTCATAAGTTGCCTGTTTATAAAACAAAAAAAAATATCAAATGTATTTTAAATGCAAACAGCATATGTACCTGAACCTCCCTTAATTTCAAACTCTTGTAATAGGGTAACTAATACTGGAAAAAGGGAAAGCCAGAACTCTGAGAAAATATCGGATTTATTATTTTTGCTGAGTATTTATCAGACTAACATTAAAAGAGGGGAAAACACAAGGATGACCTCACTGATGTGTTGCTTCGTCATTGTAAATCTGCTGATGGGAAAGGAAAGCTAAATAATGAAGCAGAAATACAGCAAACATTTTTACTTCTACTCATCAGCTGGAAGGATTTGTAACATTGCTATAATTTTGTGGAAGAGATGTTGAACATGGAGTTGACATGAAGTATTATTTGTAAGGAAGGTAGAATATATACTGCACAGTATATTGGACAAAGAGATGCTTAGCAAGAGATGTTTGGCAAGTAAATGTGATCTATGCAGCACACCTAAAAGCTCAAAAGAAGTTCAATCATTGTACTAAATGGCTGTTAAAGAAAATCTAATGTGATAGCCATATAACAAATATCAAAGCATCTCCTAAGGACAATCCTTTCTTTAGATTTTATTATAGATCTACTTTAATAACATTTCTTACTTCTTTATAAGAAGTGAGACAAAATTTAGGATCAGAATTTTCACAACATGTGTGTTTACTTTCATGAATGCTTACAGCTGCAGCATAGCCATTTTAAGCATGAATATTTGTTAATTTAAGATGTATCTTGTGAGGTTTCAGAATGATAGAAGCTACATATATCATACATTTTTAAAAGAATACATTTATGAAAAAAAATAGTTACAGTATTCTATCCGCTTTAGTCATGTGAATGTTAGTGTGGCGCTGAACTGCAAATAAATGTTTTGCTATCTGATTGTTTTCGCTGAATATTCTTCATAAAGTAATTATAAATTTGCATGTTATTACAAACAGAAAACTCTATTTGTCAAAAAATATCGAGCTCAAATGAATGCAATACATTAATTAGTGTCTATAAGTGGTCAAATTGATGGAACTCTAAAAAAGCAAATATTTGTGCTGTTTTTGTTGTCTGCAACACTAGAAAACCAAATCCAAGAAATTAAACAAAAACTATTTAAAAAAGCTTACATAAGAGCAGTAACAAAATATAATCAGCTAAAAAAAAAAAAATAGTTAATAAAAATAATTAGGGTTAAGTGAAGATTTCGAAGTGGATAAATAGGGGGCCCTTTATTTGTAAAACTAAAAAAAAACTAAAAAAATGTGGGTTAGGTGAATAAAAATAAATCTTTGATCTGTTCATTAGACCTGCAACAAATACATCCAATATTGTTGCAATACATCTATGCGTAAAGTTTTGGCTTTTATTTAAACTGACAGCTGGCATTAGGCAATTACTCCAACTAAAGTAGGAATGCTAAGAGGGATGGGAAAAAAAACTTTTTTGTTACTTTTTAGAGTAAGAAAAGAGAGCATTTTTTCAAGGGAGAGGCCCTGATCCTGTTGTTGTTGCAACTCACTATACAAATGTGAGCTATAGAACCCTACACAATATGGGTAACGCTGTGAGTGAATCCCAGGCCTAGAACTTTTTAATGTCACATTCCTATAACATAGGAAACCAGCCATTTTAATTAATAGTTTCTGCAGCACTTACAAAGACAGGTTTTTCCAGTTTGGGGAAAACTCTAGTTATACGTTTTATTAGGAATCGTAGCTTTTGGGAAGAACACTAACAGTTACATTTTCAGGACAAGGTTTCAGGAGACTACCTCCTTCTTCTAAACAGTAGGGATGATCAAGCTTTTGATAAGTTTGGTTCGACCAGAACACCCGAATTTCCCGAAAGTTCGGTTCGGATTCAAGAACCCCATTGAAATCAATGGGACCCGAACTTCTGGAATCAAAAAACACAATTTTGAAGCCCTAAAACCCAATAAATGCCCCCAAAAACGTGCCTATGGTTCTGGGTCATGCCCCAGGCACTATTAATCACGCAAAAAAAGTTCTTAAAAATTGTCGTTTTTGATAGAGAGCCAATTATTGAAAAAATCATTTAGTGTCTGGGGGGTCTAAAAAGTGTACCTGTGAAGTTTCAGCTCTGTAGCATGTCCATAGCCAGAAAAAAAAGATAATTTTTCTTAGAATTTCAGTAGCGCAGGGATGGTGTTACCCTCCTTTCACACCTATATGTGTGTATGTGTATATATATATATATATATATATATATATATATATATATATATATACATATATATATATATATATATATATATATATATATATGTGTGTGTGTGTGTATATATACCCCTATACAGAAGTTCAGATGTCATGCCTGCCTCCAAAGACGCCCAAAAAACGCCCAATAAATGCCTGAATCAAAAATGCCCAGGTGTGAAAGGAGCGGAACCCCATCCCTGCTCTACTGAAATTCTAAGAAAAATTATCTTTTTTTTCTGGTTATGGACATGCTACAGAGCTGAAACTTCACAGGTACACTTTTTAGACCCCCCAGGCAATAATTCCAATCTCATTTTTTTTTTTTCAATAATTTTTTCAATAATTGGCTCTCTATCAAAAAAGACAATGAAAAGACAAAGACAAAGACATCAAAATGGTGTTTTTTGATTATATATATATATATATATATATATATATATATATATATATACACACATATATTTATATATATATCTCTATCAAAAACTAAATTTTTTAAGAACTTTTTTTGTGTGAATAATAGTCCCTGGGGCATGACCCAGAACCCTAGGCACTTTTTAGGGGCATTTATTGGGTTTTAGGGCTTCAAAATTGTGTTTTTTGATTCTATATATATATATATATATATATATATATCTACATTACGGTCACCCTGACATGGAAGAGTTCGGTCACCCTAGCATAGCAGAGTCAGTTTACCCTAAAATACATTACGGTCACCCTGACATGGAAGAGTTCAGTCACCCTGGCATAGCAGAGTCAGTTCATCCTAAACTACACTACGGTCACCCTGACACTAGAACTTTCCCTACAGAAACTAGATTATTGAATCTAACTATAGTGGTATATAGTACCCTAACTACACTGCATATCCCTTTCCTCACACTAATAATTGCAAAATGACACAGGAACAGCAGGAGTAATAGAAATGCTTCCACTCTATTGCACAGCCTCTCTATTACAGTGCTAGAGATTTGGCGGGGCTATGTTATATACTGGGGGCGTATGGGGGGCGTATGGGGGGCGTATTCACTCCTGATTGGCATCTGGACCCCCTAGTCACTCCAATCTGCTTTTACTGATGCTTCTGGGCCAATCACTGGCTTTTAAAGCCCAGTTCCTGTCCCATTGCATTTTGGGCGGTTCTGGTGGCCGAATTCCGAACTTTTACCGCAAAAAGTTTGGAATTCGGCCGAATTTCGAACAGCCAATGGTCGATGGTCGACCCGAACCGTTCAATCAGCCCTACTAAACAGTACTGAATCACAAAGCTTTAGCAAAATGTTATAAAGAAATCTCCAAAACAACAATCTGAAAAAGACACACACACACACACACTGACACAGGTTAATAAAAATAAGAAAGTTAGTCAGATAAGGAGTAAAGAAGAAAGCTGGACGGGAGAGTCACATAAGTGAATGATCATAAAACTGCTTTAGATTTAAAAAACTGAGGTCCACATTTAGTCTGTTATCTCTTGTGTCAAACAGAATTACCATTTATAGCTCAAAGGTTTTTTCTTTCTAGTGTATTTTTAAAATCCCCCTTAGGAATCAAGGCATTCATGTCTCCCATAGAATGGTCTAGTTGTGACAAATGATTCAGATTCAGATTAGATTACCAAAGGGAAATCATTAAAAAACAGTTACGCAAAAACAACATTAAATCACAATAACGAAACAAGACACAATAACAACAATAAAATTACCAATAACAGCAAATTAAAACCAAAATACAAATAAATGAATACTATACTGTAATAAATCATACCATCCTATAAAAATAATACATAGAAAAAATAACACCAATTGAAAAATAACAGAAAAAAAGATATCCCACAGGTGTTCAGTGATCATCTTCCTTATGTTCTTTAATGGTCTGTCTATGTAGGTTAATTTGTCTGTAATTTATTTTCTGTTTTACCAGTGTAACATCCCTGGTTGCACTTGTTACATTGAAGAAGATACACCGCATTTATTGAGGTGCAGTTGTATGATTCTGTAGTATTGAATGTTACTTTCATGTGTGACACAATTAATTAATGTGGCTGTATGGTTTTCAGCATTTAATGTTAAAAAGTTTTGTTCCCTTGTTTACAGCCACGTAATCAGAATGAAGTTTCCTGCTAATTAATATATTACTTGGCGTTGTTGAAAGATAGCTTTTATTGTTTCAACTTCTTTTTTAATGGGTTTAAGCTCTTTGATTATCTTTCTTATCCCATCTAGTGTTGGTTGTTTGTGGTTATTATAGAAACATGGATAAAGTTTTTCTCTTTGTAAAGTAAATATTCTTATTAGGTTATCAAGGTGGCAATAAAGCATTTAAACATGGTTCTGTTGCTTTCTTATGGGAGGATTCTGACAGTATTGTGAGTTGCTTGTTTCCGTCTTGTCAGTCAGAGCAAATGCAGTAATATCTAGTGGCCTGACTGTGTATGATGGCCTCTTTAGAGTGTTGGAGATGTAAGCTGGAACTGTTTCTATAAGCTGGAACAAGTGTTTCTATAATGTTTTTTGCTCAACATTTAAACAACATGAGAAAGCGCATTTTTCTCTTTTGCAATTACAGTACAGAAAGAACAAAGTACATCTCGAGCAATGATATAAATACAGAGGGAAGCCTAAAGTGCTCTAGAATTTCCTGGTAGAGGTGCTGTGCTGACTTTGTACATGATAAAACACAGTGGACCAACACCAGCAGATGACATGGCTCCCCAAATCATCACTGACTGGGGGAACTTCACACTGTACCTCATGCAACTTGGATTCTGTGCCTCTCCACTTTTCCTCCAGACTCTGGGACCTTGATTTCCAAATGAAATAAAACATTTTCCACAGTCCGTTATGAATTATGAAATCATATCATCTTCTGGTGTTGGTCCACTGTGTTTTATCAAGTCCAAAACCAGGGCAGCCCTCTATCATGAAATTCTAGGGCACTTCATTCTTCCCCCTCTTCTGACGACCTTAATGGAGATGCTAAATTAATTTTCCAGCAGGACTTGGCACCTGCCCATGCTGCCAAATGTACCAATACCTGATTTAATGATCATGGTATCACTGTGCTTGATTGGCTAGCAAACTCAGCTGACCTAATCTCCATAGAGAATCTGTGGGCTATTGTCAAGAGGAAGATAAGAGACACCAGACTAAACAATGCAGATGAGCTGAAAAGCAACTTGGGCTTCCATGACACCTCAGCAGCGCCACAGGCTGATTGCCTCCATGCCACGCTGCATTGATGCAGTGATTCATGCAAAAGGAACCCTGACCAAGTATTGAGTGCATACTATACTGTACATGGATATACTTTTCAGTAAGAAATATTTCTGAATTAAAAATCCGTTTTTTTATTAGTCTTATGTAATATTTTAATTTTCTGAGATACAGAATTTTGGGTTTTCACATCTATATAAAATATGAGTTTCACTTTTTGAATTTAATTACTGAAATAAATTAGGTTTTTGATGATATTCTAATTGTATTAGATGCATCTGTAAGTGCCTATTCTTATTAAATTATGTAACAATCCCTTTATGCTTGTCTTAACGTCTCCATCACTCTCAGAACCTATATCATGAAACCTAAAACCAACCCAAACTTAATAATATCACATGTGCATACTGAGACCAATGCGCAAAATACTACAAATCCTGTGGAAATACAAGAAAGTCTTTGTGCAACAACTGCAGAACTGTGCATAAATGACAGTCTTTATCAACAATAAATAGGGTGCTGTTTCAAATCCACAAGTGCAGCCTTATAACATTTCTTGTGAATCCTTTTCCCAATCTGCAGAGAACTCTCCCTTAAATCTTATGGGTCATAATTGATTTCATATGCATCCAAGAATCAGAGGCACTATTTTGTCAATTTTTCCATCATACATGGATTTAAGAGAGGATGAGAGGATAGCATCACGTTACAATGTTTATTAAAAGCAGCATAAAACATATATATATCAATGCACTCGCATTTAGCAGTTAAATGCCAGCACTAATCATACAATTTTATTGTATGAGAACTTGGTTCCACCAGCCCAATGCTTATTATTTTCACTTATTGTCTTTAGAATATAGGCACTGAATTGTTGTACAGTAGGTGCTTTAACTATATTCGCTCATTTTTTTTTTTTTTTTAATACAAACATTGACAAGCATTTAAAGGTTAGTTGGCAGAGTTAATTATCTCTAATTCATTTTAAAACTTCTGACCTTTTTTTTAATAGATCAGAGATTATTTGTGATTTTCACACAGATGGATCATGAGTTAGGCAAAGACAGTTGTAGAATATGTTAGTAACTGACAGAGTAAAACTGGGAGTGAAAATGGTGGAGGTGTGAAGATAGAGTTAGGAGATTTGGAATCCCACTACTCTAAAATCACTACTTTTTCATTTGTATTTTAATTTGCTGCTCCATTAGTGACCTTTCTGATATTTTGTATATTTACATGCTATTAAAACCGCACAGAGTAAACTATTATTCTTAATCAAATTCAAGCATTTGTCAGCTAAAAAGTTAAGACATTTTCTGCTGTTTGGATAAAAAATAAAAACATCTGTATATATTTATAACTATTTTCCTGAACAGTCTAAAGGATTGGTGACCAATGCTCCACCCTCTATGTGCAGCTTATAATGTCCTTGTTTGGGTCTGCCAAATCATTACCAGGCCATATTTCAGTTTTCAGTGCTGTGATAGTTTGACCAAACAACTACTTTGTCATGCAAATCTCATTCCAAATTAATTTTATATCATTTTTTTTTTTTTTACACAGATAGATCAGTCTTTTGGTGGTTTTTAATAGGAAAAAAACATTTTACTTTCTGTTTAAATAAAAAAAACTTTTTTGAAAAGTGGATTCCCCAAAGTGAGCACATTTTTTGCCACAATTTTTTGAAGGTCACCAAATATGTTGATACTGAGGATGTTAAACACAAATCTTCTGAATGGTGCACTAGATAGATGGAATTTACAGGTCATGCACAAAGGAAGGAAGAAGTGAAGGGGCTAATGTATAAGTCACACAAAGTGGTATCATGGAGATACGGAGATTAATGCTATTTAGCCAGAGCCGCTCATAAACAGCATTGGGTAAATAAAGGGCCCTTGACTCACCATTGATAGACATAACATGGTACATACTGTAAGTGTTTAATCAGGAGTGCTACAATACACTGCAGATGTCTTGAGAATGATAATGAAAAAGAGAACCAGTGTATATTCCTATGGAAAATTTAAAACAAACCTGTCACAAACTGTAGAAATTTGAATAAAATACAGCATAACAAAATGCCTAAGCGACGGTTAGTTGAAGAAACAGCGTGTCAAAATGATCAGTCGATGCAGAGTTATAGCAAGTTTTAGGTATACATTTTGACTTTTCTTGTACGTTTTAGATTTGTTCTACTTATTGCACCAAACTTGCATATTGATGATTAGGGCTCACAATAAATGTCACATTAAAAGACCAATAACATATGCACAGTATTAATTCACTACATGCACAGTTAGGTTTGCCAAGGTTTATGACTGCCTTTTTTTAACCACTTAAGGACCGAGCCAATTTCTGACACATGTTGTTTACAAGTTAAAATCAGGATTTTTTGCTAGAAAATGACTTACCGTAGAACCCCCAAACATTGTATATATATATATTTTTTTAGCAAAGACTCTGGAGCAGGGAGGGGTTTGATGTTTGAGTCAAACATAAGTTTGAGTCAAACATCAGCATGGGGTGCTCGGCGGGAAGAGGGAACGATATGACAGAATTTTTTTTAAAAAACGGCGAGGGGTCCCCCCCAAAATCCATAACAGGCCTTAGGGTCTGGTACAGATTTTAAGGGGAACTCAACGCCAAAATTAAAGAAAAAAATATGGTGTGGGGTCCTCCCAAAATCCATACCAGACCCTTATTCGAGCAAGCAGCCTGGCTGGCCAGGATGGGGGGGGCGAGCAAACGCCCCCCCCACCTCCTGAACCATACCAGGCCACTTGCCCTCAACAAGGGGAGGGTGCTTTGGGGTGCCCCCCCAAAGCACCTTGTCCCCATGTTGATGGGGACAAGGGCCTCTTCCGGACAACCCTGAGCTGTGGTTATCGGAATCTGGAAGCCCCCTTTAACAAGGGAAAGGGGGTCCCCAGATCCCAGCTCCCTCTCTATGTGAATGGATATCGGTTAAATCGTACCTCTACCTATTCGCTAAAAAATGTACAAAAAAATAAACACAAAAGCCAGTTTTTGACAAGTCTTTTATTAAAAAATAAAAAAATACTGTCCCCTGATGTAAATCCAACGTTAATTACGTCACCCACCGCACAATAGAAAAAAAAAGATGCTCCTGCCTCTTTACACTCCTCCCGGCTAATGAGCCGCCTGAGTCATGACAGCTTTTATAGGAAAAGGGGCGGGGACACCCATTTACATCACCCAGGTGGCACTGCCCCCTTCTGATGTCATGTTTCTGATTCCGATAAGCCCCCCCCACCCACAGCCCCCAACAACCACAGCCCAGGATTGTCCGAAAGAGGCTCCTGGTATAGTTTAGGGGGGGTCGCTCGTTTGTTTCCCCCCATTCTGGCCAGCCAGGCTGCTTGCTTGGATAAGGGTCTGGTATGGATTTGGGGGGGGGCACGTCAATTTTTTCAATTTTGGCGTGCGGTTCCCCTTAAACCACCCCCCCCCCCCCCCAAGTTTAAATGAAAATTTCTCCTTTAGAAATTTCGGTATTGCTGCAGCAGGCTACATACATCGTACATGTGCTACTTTACAGGCACATTAAGGGGACTCCCCAGGCACGATATTTAAAGGAATTTTTCCTTTTTATTGTTTCACTTTAAGCATTATTAAAATCACTGCTCCTGTAAAAACAACTGTTTTAAAAAAAAAAAACATTTTGCATTGATGCATGTTCCCCAGGGCAGTACCCAGACCCCCATACACTTTTTATGGCAATAACTTGCATATAACCCTTAAAATTAGGACTTTTGATTTTTCATGTTTGTGTCTTTAATAGAGTTAGCATGTTCACTAGAACTTTTTCCCTGTTCAAGATGTTCTGGTGCGAACCGAACAGGGGGGTGTTCAGCTTATCACTACTCTGGAGAATAAAATTGCGCTCATTGCAATATTTTTTGTCATGCGGTATTTGCACAGCGGTCTTTCAAACCCAATTTTTTGGGAAAAAATAAATTTCACTGCATTTGAAAAAACTAAACGGAAAAGTTAGCCCAGTTTTTTGTATATTGTGAAAGATGATATAATGCTGAGTAAATAGATACCTAAAATGTTACGGTTTAAAATTGCGCACACTGGTTAAATGGCAACAAACTACGGTACTTAAAAATCTCCATAGGCGATGCATTAAAAAAATGTAACTGCTACCAGTTTAGAGTTACAGAGGAGGTCCTTTTCTAGAATTATTTCTCTTGTTCTGGCGATCTCGATGATACCTCACATGTGTGGTTGGAACATCATTTTCATTTGCGGGTGTGACTTATGTATGTGTTTCCTTTTGTGTGCGAGCTCACGGTGAGGGGACACTTTACATTTTTTTCCCTGTTTATTTTATTTCATTTTTTATTTTTAGCACTGTTTTTTTTTTTAAATCTGATCACTTTTGTTGCTGTCAAAAGCAATGTAAACATCCCTCGTGACAATTTTAGGTAGTGACAGGTACTCTTTATGGAGGGATTGGGGTTCTAAAAGACCCTAGACCCCTCCACTGTACTTCTAAGTATTAAAAATGCTGAAATCTGAATTTTTGAATACTGACAGTTTTTAGAAATCGGCACCGTTAACAGCCGAGTAAACCAGAAGTGACGTTGTGACGTCACTTCCAGGTTACTATATCAGAGACCCAATCAAACATGAATCCTGCTTTGTTTGGCACTCCAACTAGCCGGCGGGTGTGGCGGCTGGTTGCTCGGGTCTCCCGGTGGGACGGGAGACCTGGGCAGAGTCACAGAAGGCGGAGGGAGGGGGGATGTCCCCTCCTGCTTGCTGGGATAACGTCCGGGAGCCCTTATCGGCTTTTATCTCCCGAAAGCTGACTGCCGGCTCTAAAAAACAGTATTGTGTTCATGCCTGAAGCTTCAGGCATCATCCTGGTGCAAGCCGATGTACAGGTATGTCGGTTTGCGGTAATTAATATACATATATATATATATATATTTATTTATTTATTTATTTATAGTTTTTCTCTCTTTGTTCGGCTCCCCTAGGTTAAGTACACAGTGGCCCTCATTTTACAGCCCAAAAGATGCAGGGTTATAAGTGTAGAGAGTTCTAGGGCAGAAGAAAGAACTCTGTGATTGGATCAGTGTCAGTGAGTTTGACATTTTTCTGCCCTTATTCATTTGTATTGTACTCTGCTGGCTTTGGACCCCCAAAGCTAGCAAAGCACAGTGCACTTTTGTATAGCACACTGCTATGCTTTATAAATGTGAGCTAACAATATTTTACTTGATTTTCTTTTGTCCAGCTATACCACTGCTTTTTAAATTGACCTCATTGTCTTTTCAGTTTTATCTACTTTTCAGTTAGGAAAACAGTTCCATGTAGGATTTTTAATGCAAATTAGGGAATCTTTGGATAGCTACAAAAATTTGGTCTAGTTTACACTATCATTGATTAGTGTTCTTACATTTTCAATATTATCTTTGCTATAAATACATTTAACCTGAAGATACTAAATAAGAATTACCGTTGCAGACATACAATGTCAACACTAAATACCATTTCACAAACATGTCTGCATATTTTATAATGTCAATAGAAAGTATAACATGTATTAAATCTGTATTAAAAATAATGTTCAAGCTTTGCTAGCAGAGCAGGCTATATTTAAAATTAGCCATGAAAATGACAAATGAGCACATTTGACTCAAAACATGTTATCAATGAATTATTATGGAAGTGGAAACACAAAGATAATTTATATTCATGAACTCCATTACTTTCTAATGTACTTTTTAGTGACAGAAATGAATGATAAAATGTATGTCTCAGTAAGTTTAGAGTCATATAGAAGTGGGTTTCTACTCCTTGATGGAATTGGATTAGAAATACATTACACAGAGAAAAGTGTACTGCAATTGGTACTTGTATTTGGACAGTATTTGGACCATTATGTCCATGTATAGGGTCTGTAGTGAACAGCAATACTAAAACATTTTATTAATTATTTGAAATACAACCTGTGTTTATAATGCCAATTAATATCATATTTTTCAGGAACCTCAAAAATCACAAGTCTTCTAAACTCTTTTAACAGGTATGCTAATTTCCTATTTAAAGGTTTAAACATACTAGCAAAGCTTTAACATGTTAACCACTTCAGTTCCAGAAGATTTACCCCCCTTCATGACCAGGCCATTTTTTGTAAAACGTCATGAAACGTTTCTATTCCTGTTTGAAATCGCTGTCCAGTGTGCAGTTTCATCAGACCCTCAAGTACTGAGAGTACAGAATACTATGTACAAGTGATCGGGGATGGCCACTTGAACAATGTAAAATTGTGTTATCTGCTGTAACCTTGCGGTACAGCGACATATATAGTGAACCATCAAGGTTAAGAAAAACTGTTGTATCCAAGAAGGGTATTTTGAAGTTGTCACACTGAACAGTAAACCTGAGATTGTAACTGTTATGGGAGAGGTATTCCACAAACTGTGATAGCTCAATAGATGTTCCAGTCCACACAATGAGTACATCATCGATGTATCTGCACCACAGGGCCAGGTGGCGCAGATACATCGAGGCAGCATCATTGGCGAACAGCTCCCTTTCCCATCCCCCTAGGTACAGGTTGGCGTACGATGGGGCACAACAAGTCCCCATCACCACCCCCTGTACCTGGAGGTAGGTGACATCGCCAAATGTGAAAACGTTTGACCGCAAAATGTGGTCCAGGAGCTGGATAGTAAAGGTGGCCAATGGCTATCTATGGTGAGTCTGTTACTTGAGAAAACTGTTGCAATTACAATGTTTAGGCATTCTCTTTTTTTTTTTTGTACTGGTACGGCACAAAAAAGAGGAGAAATAAAAAGCCAAATCTGACACATTACATGCAAAACTAAAAAAAATGGACTGGACAAAATGATTGGCACCTTCTCAAAATTGTAAGAAATAATTGCATTCCAAGTTTCTGATGCTCCTGTAATTTGTAATTAGACCTCTATCAAGTAACAGGTTCTGCCAATATAGAAATCACACCGGCAACCAGTTAAAATGGTGAAAAATTGACTCAATTTTTCTATTGTGTGCCACACGGAGCATGGGAAAGAGAAAGCACAGCAGCAAATTGTCTGAAGATTTGAGAACAAAAATTGTGGAAAAGCATGGACAATCTCAAGGTTACAAGTCCATCTCCAGAGATCTTAATGTTCCAGTGTCCACTGTAGCTAATCTCCCTGTATGTGGACGAAAGAGAACAATTGTTCAAAGAGCTTGCCAAAACTTACCTGAGAAAGTCAAAATCCTTTTGGGGAATGTGCTGTGGATAGACAAAACAAAATTACAGCTTTTTGGAAAAGCCCATCATTCTACTGTTTTCAGAAAAAGAAATAAGGCCTTTAAAGGAAAGAATACAGTCTCTACAGTCAAACTTAATGGATGTTCCTTGAAAATCTGGGGTTGCTTTGCTGCTTCAGGCACTGAATGTCTTGTCTGTGTGCATGGCATTATGAAATATGAAGACTACCAAAGAATTCTGGAGTGCAATGTAGGTCCCAGTGTCAGAAAGTTGGGTCTCCATCAGAGGACGTGGGTCTTACAGCAGGACAAATGCCCAGAACACATGTCAAAAAGCTCCCATAAAAGGTTTAAGACTAGAGTTGAGCGGACACCTGGATGTCCGTGTTCCGTGGGTTTGGCCGAACTTTTCCCGTACACCGAACCCCATTGAAGTCAATGGGGACCCGAACTTTCAGGCACTAAAATGGCTCTAAAACACCAAAGGAAAGGGCTAGAGTGCTGCAAATGGCAGCAAAACGTATTTAAGAGCATGGCAAGTGCTCTGCAAACAAATGTGGATAGGGAAATAACTTAAAACAACAAAAAAAACAGAAAAATAAAACAATGTAGGAGGGAGGTTGAGGTGGTGGTGGATGTGGCGGTGTCATAGGCGTGCGCACAGGGTGTGCCGGGTGTACCTGGGCACACCCTAATCACCTAGGGCACATTAGCATTATCACTCTGTTTGCCAGTGAGGAGATGGGAAAGATCTCCCTCGGACCTGCTCTGCTCTATTTCTCTTTGCCAGCAGGGAGAGTAATGTATCGGGGCCATGTACATGTAGGCAAACACATGCATGTGTATTTAAACTGCAATAGGCTGCGCACACCTATGGGCGGTGTAGGTGGAAGCGGCGGTGGAGGAGGACCAGGGCCGGATTAAGAGCATCATGGGCTTGGTGCTGAGGATTTTGAAGGGCCTTAAGGGCCGTGCCTTGGCATGCACCCAGAGGAGGAAGGGTGCAGCCATGCATGCCTAATTCAACATGGGATGCTGTCTCTGAAGCCCATAAACACATCCATGCATCGGCAACTGTCCCTCCTTGTCCGGCCTTCGTGCTGTGTGGGGAGGTTCTAAGGGAGCTGCCTGGGGAAGCGAGCATAGAAGCCAGACTTCTGTGTTTACAAGTGACAGAAGAGCGGTAACAGCGAATATGGCCAACCCGGGGCCTATATAAAGGTAGGGGCCTGGAGCTGCAGCTCCAATAGCTCCTACGTTAATCTGGCCCTGAGGAGGACGAGGTAGCCAACGCTGCTTCTTTTCAGAAATTTTAAATGAGGGTACACCCCAAAAGAGTGAGAAAGAGCAAAAATAGAATAATGGCTGGGTAAGGTCGGTATCCATCGCTATTCTGCACAAGGTACGGAAAAGTCCAGTGGGATCCATGCCTGGTTCATTTTAATGAACGTGAGCTTGTCCACATTGTCTCTGGACAGGCGGCTGCGCTTGTCTGTGATAACGCCCCCAGCCGTGCTAAATACCCGTTCAGATAATACACTGGCTGCAGGGCACGCCAGCACCTCCAAGGCGTAAAGGGCAAGCTCAGGCCATGTGCCCAACTTGGAGACCCAGAAGTTTAAGGGGGCAGACCCCTCATTCAGTACGTCTAGGCGTGTGCACACATACTGCTCCACCATGTTGGTGAAATGCTGCCTCCTGCTAAGACGTTCCATATGAGCTGCTGGTGCTGCTGTTTGTTGTGGCGTGCTGACAAAGCTTTTCCACATTTTGGCCATGCTAACCCTGCCTTCTGAGGTGCTGGTGGTGCCCTGGTTGCGTTGGTGACCTCTTCCTCCTCCTCCTCCTCCTCCTCCTCCTCTGCCTTGTGCTTCCACTGTGGCCCCGCTGTCAGGTGGGAATGCCAGCAGAATCGCGTCTACCAACGTGCGCTTGTACTCACGTATCTTGCGATCGCGCTCCAGTGAGTGAATTAAGGACGGTACGTTGTCCTTGTAACGGGGATCCAGCAGCGTGGCCACCCAGTAATCAGCACAAGTTAGAATGTGGGCAACTCGGCGGTCGTTGTGGAGACACTGCAGCATGTAATCGCTCATGTGTGCCAGGCTGCCCAGAGGCAACGAAAGGCTGTCTTCTGTGGGAGGTGGATCGTCCGTGTCCTCTGTATCCCCCCAGCCACGCACCAGTGATGGCCATGAGCTGGCCTGGGTGCCACCCTGCTGTGAACATGGTTCCATCTCCTCCTCCAGCTCCTCCTCCTCATCCTCCTCATCCTCCAGAACTGTGCCCCTGCTGGACAATTGTGTCCCTGGTGTTTGTGTGTGCAGGAACCCACCCTCGGAGCCCCATGCGAATGACTGCCCTGAAAGCCTTGGAAATGTTACCTCTTCATTCTCCTCCTCCTCATCCTGTGCCACATCCTCTTCCATCATCGCCCGAATTGTTTTTTCAAGGAGACATAGAAGTGGGATAGTTAAGCTGAGAACGGCGTCATCGCCACTGGCCATGTTGGTGGAGTACTCAAAACAGCGCAACAAGGCACACAGGTCTCGCATGGAGGCCCAGTTATTGGTGGTGAAGTGGTGCTGTTCCGCAGAGCGACTCACGCGTGCGTGCTGCAGCTGAAACTCCACTATGGCCTGCTGCTGCTCGCACAGTCTTTGCAGCATGTGCAAGGTGGAGTTCCACCTTGTAGGCACGTCACATATGAGGCGGTGAGCGGGAAGGCCGAAGTTACGCTGCAGCGCTGGCAGGCGAGCAGCAGCAGGGTGAGAACGCCGAAAGTGCGCACAGACGGCCCGCACTTTCTGCAGCAGCTCTGACATATCGGGGTAGTTTTTAAGGAACCTCTGCACCACTAAATTCAGCACATGCGCCAGGCAAGGGATGTGCGTCAAACCGGCTAGGTCCAGAGCTGCTATGAGATTTCGCCCGTTATCGCACACCACCAGGCCGGGCTTGAGGCTCGCTGGCAGAAACTACTCATTTGTCTGCTGTTCCATGCTCCTCCACAACTCATGCACGGTGTGTGGTTTGTCCCCCAAACAGGCAAGTTTTAAAACTGCCTGCTGTCGTTTACCCCTGGCCATGCTGAAGTTGGTGGGGAAGGTGTTACGCTGTCCGGATGAGGAGGCGGTAGAGGATGAGGAAGCGGAGTAGGAGGAGTTAGGAACAGGAGGCAAACTGAAGCGCCCTGCAATCCTAGGTGGTGGAAGGACATGCGCCAAATTGCTATCCGCCTCAGGCCCATCCGCCACTGCATTTACTCAGTGTGCCTTTAGGGAGATATAACGCCCCTGACCGTGCTTACTGGTCCACGTATCGGTAGCTAGGTGGACCTTGCCACAGATGGCGTTGCGCAGTGCACACCTGATTTTTTCCCCCACTTGGTTGTGCAGGGAAGGGATTGCTTGCCTGGAAAAGTAGTGGCGGCTGGGCACGACGTACTGTGGGACAGCCACCGACATAAGGTTTTTAAAACTGTGCGTCTCCACCAGACGGAATGACAGCATTTCAAGAATTTTGAAATGCTGGCATTCAGGGCCAGGGATCGCGGGTGGGTAGGGGGGTACTTCCTCTTCCTCTCAAGTGTTTGGGAGATGGAAAGCTGAACGCTTCCACGGGACATTGTGGAGATGGTTGGTGACCCAGGTGGTGGTGTTGCTGACAGATCCTCTGTTTGCGGGGTGGCAGGTGCCGGTATCACTACAGATGTGGCTGGAGCGGCCGAGACTGCAGCAGAAGAGGTAGCAGGATGAGCCAGAGACGTTTCTTGGTTTTGAAGGTGTCTACTCCACTGCAGCTCGTGCTTTGCACTTAGATGCCTGATCATGCAGGTTGTGTTCAGGTTGAGAAGGTTTATGCCTCGCTTCAGGCTCTGATTGCACAGGGTGCAAACCACTCGTGTCCTGTCATCAGCACATTTTCTAAAGAACTTCCACGCTAGAGAACTCCTTTGAGCTGACTTTGGTGCGCTCATTCCCTTGCTGCGTTGGGCAGTAGCAGGCGTAGTGTCTAGGGCACGGCCGCTCCGCTTCTGCACCCTGCTCCCTCTTCTGCTGTGCTGGTGGCTCTGTGCGACCACCGCCTCTTCCTCCAAACTACTCAGGTCACCTGCATGACGTTCATTCCATGTGGGGTCGAGGACCTCATTGTCCTCCACATCATCTTCCACCCAGTCTTCACCCCTGCCCTCCTTGTTGGTCTCCACAATGCTGAACGCCACAGCAGTTGGCACCTGCGTTTCGTCATCATCGGAGACGTGCTGCGATGGTCCTTGCATGTACTCATCTTGAGAAATAAGTGGTTGGGAATCGCTGCACTCAATCTCTTCCACTTCTGGGGCAGGGCTAGGTGGATGGCCCTGGGAAACCCTGCTGACAGAGTCCTCAAAAAGAACAAGAGACTGCTGTATGGCTTGGGGCTCAGACTGCTTGCCTGATTTGCAAGGGGGTGAGGTGAAAGACGGTTGGACATCGGCTGCAGGTGCCAACTCTGACCTTTCTGCAGTAGACTGGGTGGGAGACAATGTGAAGGAACTGGAGGCACTGTCAGCAGCAAACCAATCTACTATCGCCTCTCTGTGTTCTGGCCTCATCACTTCTAGAGGCGTATGATGCCCTACCAAATACTGATGCAGGTTCTGTCGCCTACTAACACTTGAGGAAGGCGTTTCACTTGTGCGTGTAGCTGGCACAGATCAACCACGTCCTCTCCTTGCAACAGGAGCTCTACCAGCAGCACCACGACCCAGGCCACGGCCCCTATTTGACGGTCTCCTCATATTTCTGTAATTTAAGATCTTGCCCTAGAAAGGTGTTTATTGAATAGCGGAACAAAACAACAACAGTATCGCACGGGTGTATCTCACAGTCAAATATGCAAAGTATGACGCAAATTTAATTTTTTTCACCCCAAAAGGGTGTATATTGAATAGCGGAATAGAAAAAAGGATATAAAACGGTGTATCTCACACATACAAACACAGACTAGGCCCCGATTAAAATTTTTTGTACCCTAAAGGGAGGATGAGGAAGAGGAGTAGGAGGAGTTGGGAACAGGAGGCAAACTGAAGCGCCCTGCAATCCTTGGCGGGAGAAGGAGATGCGCCAAACAAATTTAAAAGGTGTATCTCACACGTACCGATACAGACTATGCCGTAATTTAATTTTTTACACTCCAAAAGGGTGTATATTGAATAGCGGAATAGGAAAAATTTTATAATACAGTGTATCTCACACGTACAAACACAGACTAGGCCCCGATTAAAATTTTTTGTACCCTAAAGGCAGGATGAGGAAGAGGAGTAGGAGGAGTTGGGAACAGGAGGCAAACTGAAGCACCCTGCAATCCTTGGCGGGGGAAGGAGATGCGCCAAACAAATTTAAAAGCAGTATCTCACACGTACCGATACAGACTATGCCGTAATTTAATTTTTTACACTCCAAAAGGGTGTATATTGAATAGCGGAATAGGAAAAATTTTATAATACGGTGTATCTCACACGTACAAACACAGACTAGGCCCCGATTACAATTTTTTGTGCCCTAAAGGCAGGATGAGGAAGAGGAGTAGAAGGAGTTGGGAACAGGAGGCAAACTGAAGCGCCCTGCAATCCTCGGCGGTAGAAGGAGATGCGCCAAACAAATTTAAAAAGGTGTATCTCACATGTACCGATACAGACTATCCCGCAATTTAATTTTTTACACTCCAAAAGGGTGTATATTGAATAGCGGAATAGGAAAAATTTTATAATACGGTGTATCTCACACGTACAAACACAGACTAGGCCCCGATTACAATTTTTTGTGCCCTAAAGACAGGATGAGGAAGAGGAGTAGGAGGAGTTGGGAACAGGAGGCAAACTGAAGCGCCCTGCAATCCTCGGCGGTAGAAGGAGATGCGCCAAACAAATTTAAAAAGGTGTATCTCACATGTACCGAAACAGACTATCCCGCAATTTATTTTTTACACTCAAACAGGGTGCATATTGAATAGCGGAATAGGACAAATTTTACAAAACGGTGTATCTCACACGTACAAACACAAACTAGGCCCCGATTACAATTTTTTCTACCCTAAAGGCAGGATGAGGAGTAGAAGGAGTTCGGAACAGGCAGGAGGCAGACTGAAGCACCCTCAAATCCTCGGCAGTATGAGATGCGCCCAAAAAATTGGAAAGGTGTATCTCACACGTACCGACACAGACTATCACGCAATTTAATTGTTTATACCCAAAGGTTTTGATTAAATAGCGGAATAGAAAATATGATCTAAAAAAGTGTATGTATCTCACACGTACAGAAGCACACTAGGCCCCAATTACTATTGTTTGTACCCCTAAAGGCAGGATGAGGAGTAGGAGGAGTTTGGAACAGGCAGCACCCTCAAATCTTCAGAAGTATGAGATGAACCCCAAAAACTTGGAAAGGTGGATCTCACACGTACCAACACAGACTATCCCGCAATTTAAATGTTCCCCAAAGGTTTTTATGGAATAGCGGAATAGAAAATATGATCAAAAAAAGTGTATGTATCTCACACGTACAAAACCACACAAGGCCCCAATTACTATTGTTTGTACCCCTAAAAGGCTGGATGAGGAGTAGGAGGAGTATGGAACAGGCAGCACCCTCAAATCTTCAGAAGTATGAGATGAACCCCAAAAACTTGGAAAGGTGGATCTCACACGTACCAACACAGACTATCCCGCAATTTAACTGATCCCCAAAGGTTTTTATTGAATAGCGGAATAGAAAATATGATCAAAAAAAGTGTATGTATCTCACACGTACAGAAGCACACTAGGCCCCAATTACTATTGTTTGTACCCCTAAAAGGCTGGATGAGGAGTAGGAGGAGTATGGAACATGCAGCACCCTCAAATCTTCAGAAGTATGAGATGAACTCCAAAAACTTGGAAAGGTGGATCTCACACGTACCAACACAGACTATCCCGCAATTTAACTGATCCCCAAAGGTTTTTATTGAATAGCGGAATAGAAAATATGATCAAAAAAAGTGTATGTATCTCACACGTACAGAAGCACATTAGGCCCCAATTACTATTGGTTGTACCCCTAAAGGCAGGATGAGGAGTAGGAGGAGTTTGGAACAGGCAGCACCCTCAAATCTTCAGAAGTATGAGATGAACCCCAAAAACTTGGAAAAGTGGATCTCACACGTACCAACACAGAGTATCCCGCAATTTAACTGATCCCCAAAGGTTTTTATTGAATAGCGGAATAGAAAATATGATAAAAAAAAGTGTATGTATCTTACACATACAGAAGCACACTAGGCCCCAATTACTATTGTTTGTACCCCTAAAGGCAGGATGAGGAGTAGGAGGAGTTTGGAACAGGCAGCACCCTCAAATCTTCAGAAGTATGAGATGAACCCCAAAAACTTGGAAAGGTGGATCTCACACGTACCAACACAGACTATCCCGCAATTTAACTGATCCCCAAAGGTTTTTATTGAATAGCGGAATAGAAAATATGATCAAAGAAAGTGTATGTATCTCACACGTACAGAAGCACACTAGGCCCCGAATACTATTGTTTGTACCCCTAAAAGGCTGGATGAGGAGTAGGAGGAGTATGGAACAGGCAGCACCCTCAAATCTTCAGAAGTATGAGATGAACCCCAAAAACTTGGAAAGGTGGATCTCACACGTACCAACACAGACTATCCCGCAATTTAACTGATCCCCAAAGGTTTTTATTGAATAGCGGAATAGAAAATACGATCAAAAAAAGTGTATGTATCTCACACGTACAGAAGCACACTAGGCCCCAATTACTATTGTTTGTACCCCTAAAGGCAGGATGAGGAGTAGGAGGAGTTTGGAACAGGCAGCACCCTCAAATCTTCAGAAGTATGAGATGAACCCCAAAAACTTGGAAAGGTGGATCTCACACGTACCAACACAGACTATCCCGCAATTTAACTGATCCCCAAAGGTTTTTATTGAATAGCGGAATAGAAAATATGATCAAAAAAAGTGTATGTATCTCACACGTACAGAAGCACACTAGGCCCTGAATACTATTGTTTGTACCCCTAAAAGGCTGGATGAGGAGTAGGAGGAGTATGGAACAGGCAGCACCCTCAAATCTTCAGAAGTATGAGATGAACCCCAAAAACTTGGAAAGGTGGATCTCACACGTACCAACACAGACTATCCCACAATTTAACTGATCCCCAAAGGTTTTTATTGAATAGCGGAATAGAAAATATGATCAAAAAAAGTGTATGTATCTCAAACGTACAGAAGCACACTAGGCCCCAATTACTATTGTTTGTACACCTAAAGGCAGGATGAGGAGTAGGAGGAGTTTGGAACAGTCAGCACCCTCAAATCTTCAGAAGTATGAGATGAACCCCAAAAACTTGGAAAGGTGGATCTCACACGTACCAACACAGACTATCCCGCAATTTAACTGATCCCCAAAGGTTTTTACTGAATAGCGGAATAGAAAATATGATCAAAAAAAGTGTATGTATCTCACACGTACAGAAGCACACTAGGCCCCAATTACTATTGTTTGTACACCTAAAGGCAGGATGAGGAGTAGGAGGAGTTTGGAACAGGCAGCACCCTCAAATCTTCAGAAGTATGAGATGAACCCCAAAAACTTGGAAAGGTGGATCTCACACGTATCAACACAGACTATCCCGCAATTTAACTGTTCCCCAAAGGTTTTTATTGAATAGCGGAATAGAAAATATGATCAAAAAAAGTGTATGTATCTCACACGTACAAAACCACACTAGGCCCCAATTACTATTGTTTGTACCCCTAAAAGGCAGGATGAGGAGTAGGAGGAGTATGGAACAGGCAGCACCCTCAAATCTTCAGAAGTATGAGATGAACCCCAAAAACATGGAAAGGTGGATCTCACACGTACCAACACAGACTATCCCGCAATTTAACTGATCCCCAAATGTTTTTATTGAATAGCGGAATAGAAAATATGATTAAAAAAAGTGTATGTATCTCACACTTACAGAAGCACACTAGGCCCCAATTACTATTGTTTGTACCCCTAAAGGCAGGATGAGGAGTAGGAGGAGTTTGGAACAAGCAGCACCCTCAAATCTTCAGAAGTATGAGATGAATCCCAAAAACTTGAAAAGGTGGATCTCACACGTACCAACACAGACTATCCCGCAATTTAACTGATTCCCAAAGGTTTTTATTGAATAGCGGAATAGAAAATATGATCAAAAAAAGTGTATGTATCTCACACGTACAGAAGCACACTAGGCCCCGAATACTATTGTTTGTACCCCTAAAAGGCTGGATGAGGAGTAGGAGGAGTATGGAACAGAAAGCACCCTCAAATCTTCAGAAGTATGAGATGAACCCCAAAAACTTTGAAAGGTGGATCTCACATGTACCAACACAGACTATCCCGCAATTTAACTGATCCCCAAAGGTTTTTATTGAATAGCGGAATAGAAAATATGATCAAAAAAAGTGTATGTATCTCACACGTACAGAAGCACACTAGGCCCCAATTATTATTGTTTGTACCCCTAAAGGCAGGGTGAGGAGTAGGAGGAGTTTGGAACAGGCAGCACCCTAAAATCTTCAGAAGTATGAGATGAACCCCAAAAACCCAAAATATCATTCAGCTCTGCTGCAGGCCACAATTTAATTTTTTTTTAACCCAAGGCTGTATATTGAATAGTGGAATAGAAAAAAGTGTATGATTTTTGAAACCACTCAATAATAGCACGTGTGAACTGAACACTGAAAACAGCAGTGTATGATCAGAGTCAGCACAGCACAGCTGAAGGAAAAACGCTGCACACAGTGACTGATAGAAAAATACTTTTCTCCCTCCTCCTCAGTGGGCAAAAAAGATTGTGTTCCCTGCACCCCAAAAAGATTGTGTTCACTACACCCCAAAAAGATTGTGTTCACTGCACCCCACACACAGCAAAATGGATGTGGACCACTGACACCTGCCTATCTCCAGCCTCTCCCTAAAAGGATTGATAAGATCGTAGATCAGGTGACTGCAACCCCCCCCCCCCCCCCCACACAGCAATATAGATTGTAGTTTGTTGAACGCTGTCTGACCCTAAAAATCAGCAGACTCTCTCCCTAAAAGGATTGATAAGATCGTAGATCGGGTGACTGCAAACCCCACCCCACACAGCAATATCGATTGTAGTTTGTAGAACACACTGTCTGACCCTAAAAATCAGCAGACTCTCTCCCTAAAAGGATTGATAAGATCGTAGATCGGGTGACTGCAAACGCCCCTCCCCCCCACACACAGCAATATCGATTGTAGTTTGTAGAACACACTGTCTGACCCTAAAATACAGCAGACTCTCTCCCTAAAAGGATTGATAAGATTGTAGATCGGGTGACTGCAAACCCCACCCCACACAGCAATATCGATTGTAGTTTGTAGAACACACTGTCTGACCCTAAAAATCAGTAGACTCTCTCCCAAAAAGGATTGATAAGATCGTAGATCGGGTGACTGCAAACCCCACCCCACACTGCAATATCGATTGTAGTTTGTAGAACACACTGTCTGACCCTAAAAATCAGTAGACTCCCTCCCTAAAAGGATTGATAAGATCGTAGATCGGGTGACTGCAAACCCCACCCCACACAGCAATATCGATTGTAGTTTGTAGAACACACTGTCTGACCCTAAAAATCAGCAGACTCTCTCCCTAAAAGGATTGATAAGATCGTAGATCGGGTGACTGCAAACCCCACCCCACACAGCAATATCGATTGTAGTTTGTAGAACACACTGTCTGACCCTAAAAATCAGCAGACTCTCTCCCTAAAAGGATTGATAAGATCGTAGATCGGGTGACTGCAAACCCCACCCCACACAGCAATATCGATTGTAGTTTGTAGAACACACTGTCTGACCCTAAAAATCAGCAGACTCTCTCCCTAAAAGGATTGATAAGATCGTAGATCGGGTGACTGCAAACCCCACCCCACACAGCAATATCAATTGTAGTTTGTAGAACACACTGTCTGACCCTAAAAATCAGCAGACTCTCTCCCTAAAAGGATTGATAAGATCATAGATAGGGTGACTGCAAACCCCACCCCACACAGCAATATCGATTGTAGTTTGTAGAACACACTGTCTGACCCTAAAAATCAGCAGCAGCCTCGCCCTAAAATGCCTACAACTCGCCCTGCCTAACACACTCAGACCTGTCCCTCAATTCTATCCGGACACAAATGTTTTTTTTTTTCCTGTCTGTCCCTAATCAGCAGCCAGCACGTGTGCTCTGTCCCTGAACTAAACAGCAGAATGACGCCGCAGCGGCGCTGCCTCGAACTTATAAAGACTTGGTCACATGCTTCAGATGGCCAATCACAGCTACTAATACATTTGTAGGCATGGCTTGGATGGCTTAGGCACACCAGTTAAACGCTTGTTGATTGGCTGTTGAAAGCCCGCCATGAAAAGCACGCCAATGCATGCAAAACCCGGAAATAAAACGACCGAACACGGATTTTTACCCGAATATACAGTAAAGTTTTCGGGTCCGTGTTCGGGTAACAAAAATCCAATTATTCGGTACAAACACGAATAATACAGTCCGTGTTTGCTCAATCCTATTTAAGACAAAGCACTGGAGAGTACTGAACTTGCCAGCAATGAGTCCAGATCTAAATCCCATAGAGCACCTGTGGAGAGATCTCAAAAACTGCAGTTGATAAAAGGAACTCTTCTAATTCAGAGACCTGGAGCATTTGGCAAAAGAAGAGTGGTCCAAAATTCCAACAGATTGGTGTAAGAAACTCATTGATGGTTACAGGAAGCGATTGATTTTAGATATTTTTTCAGAGGGGTGTGCTACCAAATATTAAATTGAGGATGCCAATAATTTTTATAGTCCAATTTTGGAGTTTTGCTTGGAATGTGTCAGATATGGCTTTTTGTTTCTCCACTTTTTTGTGTCATACCAATACAAACAAAAGAAATAAACATGAGAATGTCTAAAAAATTTTAATTACAACAATTTTTTGGATGAAATGCAATTATCTGACAGAAATGCTGGGGTACCAATATTTTTTTGCTATGACTGTGTATACAGTATATGTGATCCTGCACACAGCGGACAACCTGTAGCGTTAAAACTGCTATAGGGCGGTTGTTAAGTGGTTAATGTAATTTCAAAAGTCATGTTAAATATTTTTTTTCTTATTCAGGGTCTTCATTAATGTAATATTTCATGACACTGAAATTAATATCCTTGTTCAGCTCTATAGGCTGATAATGTTCGGTCCCCACAATAAACAGGGACCCACATGGGACAGTGCAAAGTGCCGTCTGCTGTTCTTTCTTCCCCTGTCTTCTTACAGATTATTATTGTCTACAGCAAAAATGAATCTCCTCCAGCAACAAGCTGCCTATTGGACTGTTTTGGTGGTTTAAACATTTGCATCTCTGGTTCACCTATTTAAGCCAGATCCTGCTCTGCTTCTCTCAGGCACCTGAGGAAGAACCCACTAGCCTTCCCACCCCATCTCCCCTTTTTACTGTTATTTAGTTATTTGTATATTATGGTGCTATTTAGTGGGGGCTTGTCGTCCAGTTTAAATCTGGTTGGGCATTTACAGTAAGTCATTCTACTGAGTTTGAATTTAGGAAACATGTTTAAAGTTAAATGTTGGTTATTGGAATTGTTAAACATTGGGTTACCCCTTAAATAAACACCGTGGCCATACTGATCATTTAAACTGAGATTCGGTGTTTGTCTCTTTATTGGTATCGTTTGTGCTACTTTGTTCTCTCCCATGCTCTGTTCTTATCTTCCAGTTGTGCTCTTACATTGTCACCCTGTCCCTCAGGCTTCCAATTGAGAGTACAAATGGCAGTTTTAAAATGCATTACACAAGCATAGCCCACTGTTGTAATTGTCAGACATCCTACCCAGAGACAGCCATCATAGACTTGCATGCCTGTAGCAGGATGTGGCTGCAAAGAGGCTGCAGGAAGTAATCATGCACCAAGATGCAACAAAGGATAAAAAGAAAATGTGTAAATTGGTTATCTATTTTTAAAAACGACAAGTGTTTTTAAAACACCAGGGTAAGACCCCGTTCACACTGGGGCGACCTGTCAGGCGACCTGGTCGCCTGACAGGTCGCCGTAGGTCCCCTGCCATAGAGAAGCTGTGGACCCGTTCTAATAGGAGCGACACAAGTCGCTCCGACTTAGAAAAAGGGTCCAGAGCTTCTTTGGGGCGACCTGGAGCGACCTGCATTGACTTCAATGTTATGAAGTCCGTGCCGGCCGCACTGAGGTCGCAGTGCGAGCTGCGCACCGTGACCTGTGAGGTCGCCCCTGCAAGTCGGATCGCCCCACTGTGAACGGGGTCTAACAGTTACTGTTCCTGACAATGAAGAGCTAAAGCCCAATTATAACTCAACTGTTTTATTTGGATAGATTAGGAAAGGGAAAGAAGCACTGCCAGGTTTTTACTGTGGTCATTGGAGAGATATATCTGCATTCCTGTCAGATCAGTAATTGATGGGAAATGTCTCTTGTCAGAAACAAACTTAAATGAAAGTTTAAATAAACTGGGGAAGGGTTAGACTCCCTTTCATGGTATTATTTCCATGTGCCCTGGGGGTGGGCCCCATTTGGGAAACAAGTTAACAATAGTTTAATAGTCTGTGCGCATGTAAAGATAACACCTATCCAGCATTGTATCCCTAAAATTTAGAGAGGATGCTGATAATGCTGAGTGTGACCTCCTGTGAAGTTTGCAGTCTAGAGGAACAAACATAAGATACACCGGAGAATTCATCAGGCTCCTCACTAGTCATACATCCTCCTTGGACAGTAAGTACATTCTGTGAAGAAAAACAGCTGTTTATCTATCTTAGCAATGCATATATATTGCCCTCAGAACATCTAGTGCAACGCAAACACTCTTGGAGTGCATTTCCACATTTGCAGACAAATTGGAATAACACCTACTTTATATTTGTTGCATGTTCTCATTCACATATCATAACCTACAAAAATATTTACAAATTGCAGATTGCTTTTTATACTTCTATACTATAGTTCTAATAGCCTATGAAGGGACTGGGCAATTGTGTTTGATATATTTAACCCATTTTGTACCATGAAAGCATATTTTCATTATCAGCTGTAAACTAGATTTGAACACTGTCTGTCATCACAAAGGGTTAAAGGTTTAAAAGATGGACTTCTTCATTTTATGGTAATGAGAGAAAACTCAACCTGTCCTTAGGGCATACTCACTCTAATATTGTTCAGAAATCCTTGCATCCAGCCAAGAGACCTTCTCTTGAAGAACATCTAAAAGGTAAAACATATTTCTTTCTTTCTTTCTTTATTTAATGTATTTATGCATTTATTTTAGGTGTGCTGTGTGAATGGGAAAACATAACAAATGTACAGTGAGGTTTTCTCAAATTTGACTGCAAAACTGAAAATACACTTTATCTAATCTTAAACTCTTACTCTGTATGCCTAATGCAGTCTTCCCGAGGCTGTGAACATTGGTAAATATTATTTATTGCTGTTTTTGTTTCCTTCTGCCAGTAAAAAACATTAATTATTTACTGTGGTCAAAGAAAAATATGAATAGTTTCTCACTTCCAAGGGTAAAATGTCAATGCAATTTTGACTACAGATGAGTTTCCCAACATATTTTAGCATGTATTATGGTATTCAAATAATTCCACATTAGTGAACTGGAAATGTACATTTTATGGTCAATCTTAGTAAAAACTCTTCATTTTTGTTTAAAGTTTTCCTTTTTGAAAAGACACTATACTTGTGTAGTCCTGTTTTTTTTTTGTTTTTTTTTTGGGGGGGGGGGGTGAGGGGTACGAGGAAAGGCCCTTCCCAACAGGATATTGCACTAAACCTGTAGGTAAATAAGATAACGTGAACCTTTACTATGTGGAAGTTAGATTTGGCAGTGCCTCCACCGAGGACAGGGCATCTGTTCCCTTCCTGGAAAATGAATCAGTAATCTAAGCAAAGTGATTGGGTGCAGAAGAACTATTGTATCCAGAATACAATGTTAACCATGAATATATAGAGGCACACCAGTATGGGAATAATACAAGCTTTATAGAAGAAGAGAGTAACAGTACATACATCCACTGTACAAAATGTACAACTACAAAAGGTATTATCAGCAAAGGGCACAATATGAGTCCTGATGGTATTGTGCACATACAGTAAATCCAGGTATATATATCTATTAATAGCTATACGTTCAGATGTATGTTGCAGTACAACTCAGTTGCAGGAGCCCCTGAGAATGATGCAGTGTCTGTCTTTGTGTCAGAGACCTGAAGACAAGAACAGCAGTCATGGGGAGATCCTCCAATTGTTGTCAAACCAGCCTAAAACAGAGCTTCTTATTGCAGGAACTGTGGTGTGGTGCTGGATCTGTGGCACTAGAACTCATAGTCAGGATATCTACTCTGTGCTATCTACTCTAGTCCCTCCCTAATAGTTTATTTTTTGCCATCAACTGGACCTCTAAGCGTATGACCCTGACATGGCCACTGGAATCGTAATGCTGGTTATTAAACCCTAGCTAATATAAAACTAGCTATAGACTGCAATAAGCAGGTTCACCAAACAATATAATGGAAGGTGAGCACTACACTGGCAGTTTAACTGATCTAGCTATCTGACACTGTGCATGTGAAATAATAACAAAGACATGGCAAAGATACGATGTCTATCACAAAGATTTAGATATACTTTCAGCAGTTAAACTAGTAGATAATAGGAGTACTTGCATAATAGTCTCTTCTGGTCTCGGATTTAGCAGCATGGACTGAACATGTGGTTGAGGCTTTCTCTCTCTCTGTCCACTTCTTCCTTCTATGATTTTAAAGCCAACAATCCAAGGACAGGAAGTATGTATGTGTGCATTTTATGTGTAGTACTAGTGACAGCCATTTACAAATTCAGACATTAGAGTGCGGCAGAACCCTACCATTCCAAGTTTAAAATAGTGCATACAAGCATGCTCGCAAAACTGTGTCTTGTGGCTTTCCCAACTGCTGTTTAGGTATAGCAGCTGCACCTATCTATGACTATTTGACTTTATCTCTGCTGGATGTGCAGCTCCGAGGTTACATGCTTTTCACACCTTCGCAAACTATACCATTATGCTCCCACTTATGCATTAGGGACAGAACACCTCATTACATAATGGAATGTGGCTCATCTTAGTTTTTCCCAGTGCCCTCTCATTTGACAAACAATTTAATTTGGTAAAGGAAGAAACAAGAGGAGAGAGGGATGACTAGGATAGGAATAGAACTGCTCTGTTACCTGGATTCTTACAAAGAATGTAAATAGTTCCAACGGAGAACATTGTAAATATCCTGCACAATAAATTCCTAATTACTGCTGCTACTCTCATAACAAAGAAAAATATCAGCCACCACACACCAAACAAGCCTACCTCATGGGTGGGGCGAAACATGTTGGGGAGTGTGGCCTGTATGAAGTTAGGCTGAGGCTGTTTTCACTTATTACACGCTGGGCTTGTTTGGTGTGCAGTAACCAAAATTTTTCTCTATTTGTTCTGTGTATTACATAGGGTCAGGGTGGACTCCTAGCCTGACCTGTACCCTCAGTGGAGCACACAGAATGGGGTACATAGATCCTGGAGTAGAGACTGTAAAAACAATTTAGGTTCATGGGTTTTCTCATAATACATTCATATCATTTTCATCCCTTTTGAAGTTGTCAGCTAATTACAATTTCTAGAATACCAAAACCAAAATATTGAATTCCAACCATTCTTGGAACTTAGACCTAACCTACAGCCCTGTTACCTATACATATAATAAAATGTAGTACATAAAATTCTATCATATATGAACAAAAATGAATGAAGTACACAAACAAAATTAGACGCTGACAGTTACAGAATACAGTGCCATGACTTTAGCATAGTGTTTTCCAAAATGGGCTGGCTAGAAGCCATTCTAAAAATAAAACATACAGGCACACTGACAACTTGAATGTGGTATCAATGAAAAGCTGTATATGGGGGTTTCAAGCTCACTTTTATGGTATTGAGTAGGTACCTGGATGGGTGCCAGTTCTAATGTTATTAAAAACTCTTTTCAATTTCTAAATACATCTAGGTCAAGTGACACTGTATATTGTGACAAATGTGCAGTGCTAAAATAATAATAATAATGTTATTATACAGTGTCCATAATAATAAATATAATGTCTATAATAAAAATGAATGTGATGAAAATATATAATACTCAGTGATGTGTATATTGATTATCAAAGGTGAGCATAAAAATGTGTTAAAGTGTCTATAATCATAAAAATGCTCTTTGAACTCAATCCAAGTGCTCGGTTCCCAGTGAAGAAAACCAATGTGGTGTCACCTGTGCGATGTTCGCCTTCACCAAGTAGCTGGAATAAAAACTCACCAGAATTATTTTCTGTCTAGATTATAGAACAGCAATTACGCTTTAAACTGATGAGATGTTTCTTTTCAAGTTGTAACTGGCAGGTATGTGTAATGGATCTCCCAAAATATCAGAGTGAGGCCCTCAGGGATGTCTTAACCATCAAATCAAGATAAGTCATCAGGAAAACACAGAAAAAATACTCATAGTGTTGTATTCATAGACTAAAAATTAAAAACAACCAAAAATAAAATCAAACCTAGTAAAATATATGGTTCAGATGCACAAGACACAAAAATAGAACACATTGCCAGATCAACCAATAACACGCTGGCAGATGACATATGAACGGGGTCCAGTAAATGCAAAACAAACAGATAGTGTGAAACACTTACATCAGATGCCACCACACTGGTCTTACAATGGCGGCTGGACCTCAGGCATATCATAAAGCTCTATGCCAGTTTTGCGCCACGTGCATCATCAGGAGCATTATGACACTGTATATTATTTGCCTTCCTTCTTCTCTCAGCAGCTGCCTAAAATGTTAGGTGGGGAAGTGAGTGAAGTGGCAGTAGAGTTGGGCCAACACAGATAGCAATCAGACTCTGACAGAAAACCTAAGAGCTACAACATGCAACAAAAAAAAAAACGGCTGTGCTAGGGATTCAACTAGTCAATGTTTCTAGCAAGTTCAAAGACACGTTACCAATGAGTAAAAAAAAAAATTATGGAGAATAAAAAACACTGTAATTAAAATACTTGCTATATTATGTTCTGTGAATGCAAATGTATAAGGGTCTCTTTAATGTTTTGCCAGCATACATATTTTAAACATTACTTCTTCTGTATGTGAATTGTGTTCACATTTGCTTATCATCCTTACACTATATTTATATTATATTTACGGTAAGATATCTTTAAAAGCTATCTTAAACTTAACCACTTTACCACCGGAGGATTTTGCTGTCTTACGTCCAGGCCACTTTTTGCGATTCGGCGCTGTGCGACTTTAACTGACAATTGCGCAGTCATGCAATGCCGTACCCAAACTAAATTTATGTCCTTTTTTCCCCCCATAAACAGAGCTTTCTTTTGGTGGTATTTGATCACCTGTGCGATTTTTACTTTTTGGGCTATAAACAAAAAAAGAGCGTTTATTTTGAAAAAATAACAATATTTTTAACATTTTTTTATATGAAATCCCCCCCCCCCCCCAAAAATGTAAAAATCAAAATTTTTTTTAATTTTTGGCCAATTTATTTTCTGCTACCTATGTTTGGTAAAAAAAATCACAATAAGCGTATTTTGATTGGTTTGCGCAAAAGTTATTGCATTTACTAGGGGAAAGATTTCTGTCATTTTTGGTGTTTTTTTTTTTAACGAGTAATGGCAGCGATCTGCGATTTTTTTTTGCGGGACTGCGACATTGCGGCGGACAGATCGGACCCTTGACTGACATTTTTGACACTTTTGGGGGTACCAGTGACATTACTGCAGTAATCAGTGCTATAAATATGCACTGTTACTGTAAAAATGACACTGGCAGGGAAGGGGTTAATTTTATTGGAGAGGGAGGGGTTAATGTATGCCTGGTGCTTACTAACGTGTGTGGGGGGAGGTGACTGAGTGACACAGAGACAGATCGCATGTTCAGCTATGCTGAACCCTGCAATCTGTCATTGTTTGTCACTTAGGAGATCCGCCCGCTCTGTTTACACAAGCGGGCGGATCTCCAAACTCGATTCCCCGACGATCGGGGAAGAGCAGCGGCGATTGCCACCGCTCCTCCCCTGGCCCGACTCCCTCTGTGACTGAAAACAGCGGGAGCGTGCCTCCGGCGGTGCGCGAGCGCCGCCTACAGGGGGAGGAGTCCAGCGACGTAGGTCTACGTCACTGGACAGAATCGAGCCACTTTGACGCAGTACAGTCAACGTGACTGGTCGGCAAGTGGTTAAAAATGAGTCATTTTTGGGTCAGATGAATCTTCTAACAAATTTTGTTCTGCTTGAATATTTGGATGTAGGTCTGTCCAGTATTTCTAGGACTAAATAGTGCAGTAATTTAATCAATCTTAGATCATGAATTATATGATTATCTGCTGATTAAGACATTCTACATGCATTAGTTCAAATAAATCCAACATTTGCAAATCACCCAGCTAGCAAGTTATTGATCATATTTTGCCCCATTCTCCTTTACCTTTGGAAAGAAATATTTTCAATTGTTTCAGGTTTTTTGACTTACACCTTGTTGCACACTTACTTTTTATAAATAATGTTGTTTGCATTGTTTTTTCAACAAAAAATAAATAAACAATAAACTATGAAACCTCCAAGTATAATTTTACATATCCGTCTTACAAGTTTGAATGGAATTGTAACATTTTCTTATGAGATTGTTATTACCAAAAGTAATTATTACATTGTAAAATTACCTGATGAAGAAAACCTGGCGTGGAGAGAACTCCTGAACTCATATTGTAGTAGTTTCAAGAACAAATATCAGCTTGCACTCTGCAGAAAACTATGATTTATGTATAAAATGGATGTTTGCCTCAGGACAAAAGACACAGTAACTATCTGATAAAAAGTCAGTGAGGTACAAAATCTTGTCATCTGAAATTATATGTTAGTGCTATGAAATGTCATACTACCTTCCCTGTGCCCCTGCTTTCATATCTGACTTTATATTTCATTTACCATTTGAAAGGCATATCCTCTTTAGTACCTTGCAATTTAGTTTAAATATTCAGATATAAAAAAAAAAAATGTAGATTTAAGGGGAACCTGTCAGAGTGCTTTATACCTGGAACAACCATGGTTCTCATCATGTGTTCGATGCTCTCTTTTTCATCTCTTAAAAGCAGTGTTAATGGTTAGTACTGCAGTCATGTACTGTTCTACCTTGGAACTTAAAGAGTAACTCCACTTTTGTTAGGAAAAAACATTCCCCTCTGGGTAATCAATGTACATTGCTGTAGAGTTCTTCTTGTTTCTGCTCTAAAGGAATAGCCCTTTGCTTGTATATGTCTTTTGTATACTGATTCTGACTGGTAGTGAATGATTATTCATTATTAATCTGCTGATACACTTGCAGGGTTCTAATGGAGAGTGGCAGGGTCTGCATTACTTTAGAAGTGATTAACCCTTAAGAGCATCTCAAAAATACTAAAATTTGTTTTTTGTAGAGGATGCCTAAAATACCTTAGTTCAGACCAGTGTTAATTGTGACATCAAATTTTGATTTAGTTTTAGTCATATTCTTTTGACTGATATGTCATTTTAATTTTAGTCATCTGAATTATTTTAGTCGTATTTTAGTCAACTAAAATCTCCAGTACATTTTAGTCAACTAACATCTAATGGGTGTAGTTGAATTGTAATGCATTATTTAAGTATTTCTTCAGAATTTCCAAACTCATTATATACTCCTTGAGTAAAAGCCTAAAAACATGTTATTATTGATGGTATTAGCCCCGGTTCACATTTGTGCGATTGCGGAGATCACATGTAATTCGGAGTGCACTGCTCCTAAATTACTGCAATAAACTCGCACATGAGGCTTTTTTTTACCTGCAGCAGAATCGGATCACATAGTGGTTCACACTAGTGAGATCCCATTCTGTGCAATCTTGCAGATCGCACTGCGATATGCGATCGCAACTGGGGGTGTCGTTAACCTTTAATTGACACCCCCTGCATATCGCATATGGCAGTGTGAACTGCCAGAGGTGCGGATGCGATGCGGGATGACGCTGCATATTCACTGCTTTCCCGCATCGCACAAATGTGAACCGGCACTTAAGGTTTGAACATTCACTACAGACACAGATTTAGCCATTGTGATAAATAACATCTTTATAAATAAAACCAAGTTTCATAAACAAACAAACAAATATATTGCTTTTTGACTTTAAGGCCCCTTTCACACTTGTGCGACTTGTCATGTGATTTGGGACTGCAAAATCGCATGACAAGTCATTCTCCATTATTTCCAATGAGTACCATTCATATCTGTGCGACTTGAAGTCGCACCGACTTCAAAGTAGTCCCTGCTAGGGATGATCAAACGGTTGGGGTCGACCATCGGTTCGACCCGAACATTGACTGTTCGAGGTTCGGCCGAATTCGGCAACCAGAACCGACCAAAATGCAATGGGACAGGAAATGGGCTTTAAAAGCCCGTGATTGGACCAGAACCATCAGTAAAAGCCAATTGAGGGGGCAGGAGAATGCTAGGAATGGGATTGGAGTGACTAGGGGGTCCAGAGGCCAATCATTAGTGAACACGCCCCCCAGTATATAAGATAGCCCCGCCATATTCCTAGCATTGTAATACAGGGACAGAGAGTGGAAGCAGTTCTGTTACTTCTGCTTCAAAGTGTCATTTAGCAATTATTAGTGTGAGGAAAGGGATATCTAGTGTAGTTAGGGTACTATTTTCCACTATAGTTAGCTTTAATAATCTAGTTTCTGTAGGGAAAGTGTTAAGTGTAAGAGGACCATAGTGTAGTGTAGGGTTAACTGACTCTGACTGCTATGGCAGGGTGACAAAACCCTTCCATGTCAGGGTAACCGCTATAGAGAAAAGATTGTTTCTCTTAGGTCACTTATAGAACAGCGATATGGCTTCTCGCCTGTCAGCCTGCTTTTTGCTGCAGGCGTTTATAGGGCTTTTTTGAGGACATGTTTGGAGTCAGGCATGACATCTGAACTTCTGTATAGGGGTATATATACACACACATGTATGTATATATACACATACACATACACATATATAGGTGTGAAAGTAGCAGAACACTATTCTTGTGCTAATGAAATCATTAACAGGCATATGTCTCCGCTCCTATAACACCTATATATGTGTATGTGTATAAATACATATAAGTGTGTGTGTATATATACCCATATACAGAAGTTCAGATGTTTTGCTTGCCTCCAAAGACCCCAAAAAAATGCCCTAAAAAACGCCCAGGTGTGTTATTGCAGGCATTTTTTTGGGCATTTTTTTGGGGTCTTTGGAGGCAGGCAAAACATCTGAACTTGTGTATAGGGGTATATACAGTGGGTACGGAAAGTATTCAGACCCCCTTAAATTTTTCACTCTTTGTTATATTGCAGCCATTTGCTAAAATCATTTAGGTTCATTTTTCTTCCTCATGAATGTACACATAGCACCCCATACTGACAGAAAAACACAGAATTGTTGACATTGTTGCAGATTTATTAAAAAAGAAAAACTGAAATATCACATGGTCCTAAGTATTCAGACCCTTTGCTCAGTATTTAGTAGAAGCCCCATTTTGATCTAATACAGCCAGGAGTCTTTTTGGGAAAGATGCAACAAGTCTTTCACACCTGGATTTGTGGATCCTCTGCCATTCCTCCTTGCAGATCCTCTCCAGTTCTGTCAGGTTGGATGGTAAACGTTGGTGGACAGCCATTTTTAGGTCTCTCCAGAGATGCTCAATTGGGTTTAAGTCAGGGCTCTGGCTGGGCCATTCAAGAACAGTCACGGAGTTGTTGTGAAGCCACTCCTTCGTTATTTTAGCTGTGTGCTTAGGGTCATTGTCTTGTTGGAAGGTAAACCTTCGGCCCAGTCTGAGGTCCAGAGCACTCTGGAGAAGGTTTTTGTCCAGGATATCCCTGTACTTGGCCGCATTCATCTTTCCCTCAATTGCAACCAGTCGTCCTGTCCCTGCAGCTAAAAAACACCCCCACAGCATGATGCTGCCACAACCATGCTTTACTGTTGGGACTGTATTGGACAGGTGATGAGCAGTGCCTGGTTTTCTCCACACATACCGCTTAGAATTAAGGCCAAAAAGTTCTATTTTGGTCTCATCAGACCAGAGAATCTTATTTCTCACCATCTTGGAGTCCTTCAGGTGTTTTTTAGCAAACTCCATGCGGGCTTTCATGTGTCTTACACTGAGGAGAGGCCACTCTGCCATAAAGGCCTGACTGATGGAGGGCTGCAGTGATGGTTGACTTTCTACAACTTTCTCCCATCTCCTGACTGCATCTCTGGAGCTCAGCCACAGTGATCTTTGGGTTCTTCTTTACCTCTCTCACCAAGGCTCTTCTCCCCCAATAGCTCAGTTTGGCCGGACGGCCAGCTCTAGGAAGGGTTCTGGTCGTCCCAAACGTCTTCCATTTGAGGATTATGGAGGCCACTGTGCTCTTAGGAACCTTAAGTGCAGCAGAAATCTTTTTGTAACCTTGGCCAGATCTGTGCCTTGCCACAATTCTGTCTCTGAGCTCTTCAGGCAGTTCCTTTGACCTCATGATTCTCATTTGCTCTGACATGCATTGTGATCTGAAAGGTCTTATATAGACAGGTGTGTGGCTTTCCTAATCAAGTCCAATCAGTATAATCAAACACAGCTGGACACAAATGAAGGTGTAGAACCATCTCAAGGATGATCAGAAGAAATGGAAAGCACCTGAGTTAAATATATGAGTGTCACAGCAAAGGGTCGGAATACTTAGGACCATGTGATATTTCAGTTTTTCTTTTTTAATAAATCTGCAACAATGTCAACAATTCTGTGTTTTTCTGTCAGTATGGGGTGCTATGTGTACATTCACGAAGAAGAAGAATGAACCTAAATGATTTTAGCAAATGGCTGCAATATAACAAAGAGTGAAAAATTTAAGGGGGTCTGAATACTTTCCGTAACCACTGTATACACACACACTTATATGTATTTATACACATACACATATATAGGTGTTATAGGAGCGGAGACATATGCCTGTTAATTATTTCATTAGCGCAAGCATAGTGTTCTGCTATTTTCACACCTATATGTGTGTATGTGTATAAATACATAAAAGTGTGTGTGTATATATACCCCTATACAGAAGTTCAGATGTTTTGCCTGCCTCCAAAGACCCACAAAAAAAGCCCAAAAAAACTCCCAGGTGTGTTATTGCAGGCGTTTTTTTGGGGCATTTTCTTGCGCTAATGAAATAATTAACAGGCATATGTCTCCACTCCTATAACACCTATATATGTGTATGTGTATAAATACATATAAGTGTGTGTGTATATATACCCCTATACAGAAGTTCAGATGTTTTGCCTGCCTCCAAAGACCCACAAAAAATGCCCAGAAAAATGCCTGCAATAACACACCTGGGCATTTTTTTTTTTGGTGCAGGTGTTTTTTTGGGCATTTTTTGGGGGTCTTTGGAGGCAGGCATAACATCTGAACTTCTGTATAGGGGTATATATACACACACACTTATATGTATTTATACACATACACACATATAGGTGTGAAAGTAGCAGAACACTATGCTTGCGCTAATGAAATAATTAACACCCATATGGCTTCTCTGCTATCACACCTATATGTGTGTATGTGTATAAATACATATAGAGCGCTTTACATGTTTTATTTATTGGTGGGAAACTGGTACACTACTACAGATGATGTTGTGCAATTGCAAACTATGACAGATGTTAATCGGCTATCGGCGGGCACTGACAGATGTTGATATCACAATGGTACACTATTGCACTGTTGCAGATATTTTGTGCACTGGTAATGTGATTTGTGGGGATCTGTGACAGCTCTGTGTGTAAAATCATCCTTACACACAGAGCTGTCACAGAGCTTGCAGATTCCCCAGCTCCCCCAGCACTGAGCTCTCACTGAGCTCAATGGGGAAAACTCTCACAGAGACATGCATCTCTGTTTACACTGTGAAGGCTATGATTGGACATAGGATCACACTGCGGCGCTACGCTCATTCTGAGGGACGTTCCTGTACATCGACTCAGAATGAGGAAATGCCCATCTGGCCGTTTATATACAGTGGCCAGGTGGGAGGAGGTTAACCGATTGCCAACCGCAGTAAAGCAGCTTTACTGCAACAGGGTGGCCGTGCTGCACAGGATCACACACACACATATATATATATATATATATATATATATATATATATATATATATATACATACACTGTATATCTATATATGATCCTGCACTTTGGGGTATGGGGCACAAGTACGCTCTGCCGTTGGCTTGCTCCTACAGTGATTTTACACAGCAGGAGCTGATAAGTGGGTCCTGTGGATCCGATGTTCGTGGCACCCGCTAATCATTCAGTACACAGGCAGAATGGCAATCTGCCTATGTAAACAAAGCAGATCAGATTCTGTCAGTAGAGAAGGTATTGATCCTGTGTTCCTGAAAAGCAGGAACATGGATCAATGCCTTCCCCTAGTAAAAGCACCTACCACACAGTTAGAAAACAATGGCTAGGCACACAGTTAACCTTTTGATTGCCCCTGATGTGTAATCCCCTTCCCAGACAGTGTCATTAGCACAGTGACAGTGCATATTTTTTGCACTAATCACTGTAATTTTTTTCAATGGTCCCCAAAAAGTGTCAAAAGTGTCAGTTAGTGCCCCGACTGTCTGCCGCAATATCGCAGTCCCACTATAAGTCACTGATCACCGTCATTAATAGTAAAAAAATAGAAAGAAAGAAATAAATATATCCCATAGTTTGTAGATGCCATAACTTTTGCTCAAACTAATCAATATATGCGTATTGGGAGGTTTTTTTTTACCAAGAATATGTAGCAGAATATACATAGTATATACAGTATACATATTAGCCTAAATTGATCAAGAAATTCGATTTTTCATTGGATAAGTTTTATAGCAGAAAGTAAAAAATATTGTTTTTCTTTCAAAATTGTCGGTCTTTTTTTTTTGTTTATAGCGTAAAAAATCAAAACTGCAGTGGGGATTAAATACGACCAAAAGAAAGTTCTATTTGTAGGAAAAAAGGACATACATTTTGCTTGGGTACAGCATTGTACCACTGCACACTTGTCAGTTAAAGTAACGCAGTGCTGTATTGCAAAAAATGGCCTGGTCATATAGGGGGGAAAATCTTCCAGAGGTCAAGTGGTTAAACTTTAATGTGCTATTATTATAGGCTAGGGATGGGATTGTGTTGCCGATTTGGAAAAGGCCAGCAGAGGGTGACAAAGACATAGTGTGAATGTAAGTAATGTCTGGAACTGCATAGGAAAGGGAAAGGATTGCTTCTTCCAGCCAATACAGCGTGCCAATCAAGTCAGGGGGCTGGGGTTTTACCAGGCAGGTGGAGATCTGAGGAAAGCAGAAGTTCAGGTGGGTAAACATCCCTCCCTCACATTTTCATTCCGTTTTTGTTTGTTGCTGGAAATTGAAAGTGATTTTTATCATAGTTTTTGTCATTTAACTTAATTTTAATTTTATTTTTCTTTAGTTTTCGTCACTGAAATCATGCAGCTGATGAAAATATTTTCATTGATTAAATTAACACTTCTGGGAAAAAACAGTGAGCCAACCACACAAGCAGAAAAGAACATTTCTAGGGGCACTCCGTTCCCCATCTGTGTACAGAATGCCACTAAGTTGCCATATTGCATTGAATTTTTCAGAAAATGACAGCACTGCTGGATTAAAAAGCAAAGGTAATGCTTAATAACATTACATTACAATATGGCTTGTGTCACAATTGTATATGCTATTTTTTTTTTTATTTGCCTTTTTTTTTTTTTTTTACCACGAACATGGAGCTACCCTTCAAAGCTGTACTTTAGGACCCTGAAAACTTTGCTCTTATAGCTATCTGCAAATTTGAACATAAAAAAAAATATATATATATATATATATATATATACCTATTTTTTTTGCAATCTACCCTCCTTGTGATGTCATTAATTGCTTCCAATAATTCTAGCATGTCAAGGCACTTGGAAAAAGATCTATAGAGGTATTGCAAAGTAAACAGCTTTAACTTCTTTGCCAAAGTTCAGAATTTTGATCCATAAGAGTGAAGATTCAGTTAAATTATCCAATCATGTAAAAAGCAAACTCTTGTTATTTATTTCATCTGCGCATGATTGGATAATAAAGGGGAATCTTTTTTTTATATATATAACTTTATTTATTAAAACTTATTATAAAGAATTACAAACAATATTTATTCAAAAAATATAACAAGGGGAGTATGAGATACACTATGGGTTGATTTACCAAAACTTTGGAGTGCAAAATCTGGTGCAGATGTGCATGGTAACTTCTAAATTCAGCTTGCTTAATAAAGCTTTGACAAAAAAAAAAAAAAAAACTGGAAGCTGATTGGTTTCTTTTCAGAGCTGCACCAGGTTTTGCACTCTACAGTTTTAGTAAATCAACCCCCATATGTTTAAAGATAAGAACATTTTAAAATAGATGAACAGGTATAGTGTTCATATAAAACAGATACTGTATGTATTAGCCCAATATAACTCAATATTGAGTGTATGTCTAATGTCTCAAAAAATGTTAACAAGGTTGTGGTAGAACCCGCATTTAGATATAAGTGTAAAGTTAGGTATAAGGTTCTGATAGCCATGCCCATCAGAGACAAATGTTGTTGTGTTTAACCATGCAATTAGAAGAGGTAAGAACAAAAATGATATTAAAACCCGCGCTAAATAAATGTGTGCTAGTCCTACCTGCAGCTGCTGTACACTTAGATAAAAACTAAGAAAGCAATGGAATACAATTTTAAAACAGCGCTATCAGGCATATAGGAATAAATATAAAGTGCACTAAAAATTGTAAACTCTAAAAATGATATTAACAAAGTGCATCAGTGCTAAAAAAATATATAATTTTATAACCACATGAATTAATAAAATACAGAAATATATATACCATATGATTGGTTAAAGTGCAGAAAAAAGATATTAAATATAAGGTGCCAAATGTGCAAAAAGTGCAAAAAAATATATATAAATATAGTGCAGTCCACAAGTAGTAAATAGTCCACTTGGATATAAAGTGCTGAATATCGTGCTCCACACAAAAGTGACCAGTGCTTCCAAAGAACCCTCTTGGGGATCCACTCACCAGACTTAGGAGAATTATGAGCCTTATGTATATCCAGCTACACCTCCAAATCAGCCTCCAGCCTCAGATACAAGATACTACACAGCCTTGGTGTTCCCCAGGATATCAATAGGAATGAGCCTCCAGAGTACCTCCGATCACCTCTAAAAATCCTCCACACTTAGAATCTGAGACAAAAAGGGGAAGGAGCCAAAAATAGTGAAGCCCGTAGGGTGATTTTATTATAAAAGATATTAAAAAGTTACTCACAAACATACGAAAAGTCACAGCATTGTATTCAGGTCGGTGGTCACAATAAGCCGATACACTTCCGGGTACGCTGCCGGCGTGCATTCCACGTTGGTTTGCGGAAGTGACGTGGTGTGACGAATAACTGCCAGGAAGTGGAGTTACTGCTGTACAATCTGCCTATGGACTTCTAAAGTGGGACCAGACGTTTTACACATGTATGCATTTCTGAGTGCTGGATATCCATTAAGGCTTAGATTTGTCTTTAATCTGGTGAGTTACGTTCCAAAGGGGTATTAATCACACTGGTGTGGTGAAGGCATGAAACATCTAAATTTTTACATTTCAGCGCTGCCTTTGTGGTACTTGCAGGCTTCTTATTTGTAGATCATACCTTCCTCTATGCCAAACATTGTACTGAATGGCTTTTTACCTGCATAATTATGTGGCGATATACCTATATGCATATATATGGTTTCACTATCCTGATATTGAATGTATATGAATGGAGGCATGTGTCTATGTGTATGCATCCATTTATATATGCATGCATTTCTTTAGATAATAACCTTTCCCATCTTCCAAATAAACATTTCACTGTTTTAGACTACCCTCCTCCTCCATCTCCATGTTTCTCCTTTGCGCTATGTGCGTCTTGGCAGGTCTGGCTGCTTCTCATTTTTTCTTGGGTGGCTGAAAATCTTGAAATCACCCTTTCTGTGAACAAAGAATGGACATCATTGATGGTTTTTAAACATTTTGGCTGCTGTATTTTGTGGTTCTTTTTAATAAACATGTACAGTAAGTGTACTTGGGAACAAAGCTAACGAAAACAAAATGGTTATACGTTCGCTTCATTTTAAATGTGCTTTGTTCCAGTTAAGTTTACATCCCTTAGGAAAGAAAGAAAATTCTGAAACGTGTCAGTTGTCACCTAGCTGTGATGTCAGTCATAACGGCAGTCCGTGGAACATGCAGAACTGTTTGCACTCATGCATTTCATACTTTGTTGATCCAATTATATATTGGGCTTTAATTGTTTTTAAGAATTTTTTAAATAAAACTTGTATTGTACTTTTATACTTCGTTGATTAAATATATTTCCACATGTTCTAAATATTACTACAAGCCGTTAAAGTCCCATTAGGTTTTTCTTCTTCCTTTTGTCTCTATTGTATTGGGGATGTTGGCCTGACCACACGCATTGATCATACCCTCATTCCCTATATTCAAAGAGGAAAAATGACTCTGAAAATCTCAATATTTTGTGGGCCGTACATGGTTCCCTTACCATCTTGTGGCCTTCAGTCAGCACGGACCTATCCCTGCATGCCTCTCATTTCTCACTCTTAAATTCTCTACTATAATAGTCTCAGTAACCAATAGTATGATCAGGAAAACCAGGTAGCATGTCTGTGTGTAACTTTTGACACACTTTGCTTACTAAAACAGTTAAATTTTTTTATTATTGGCCAGTTCACTTTCTTCTTGCAGAGTGTACAGCAGACCCCAACAATCTTGCTCTCTACCAGATTGACACTATTAGGCAAACAGGTAAAGAGGTTCCTAATACCCATTACCAATTAAATGATGTCTCCTCATTCACTTTCATAGAACAGGTGACCCCTTTAACATTTGCTCTGGACAAGTGCAGGTGCTACGTCCAGTAAAATTGACCTTTGGTCAATTTAAATTTGGTATTGATGTAAGCAAATATAAATAGTAACAATTCAATGCATATGGAAATGTTCAGTTTTTTCTTTTTACAGAAGTAGTAAAAAAAAAATAGTCAGTCTAGTCTACAGATACCACAATTTCAAGCAAATGTGCATAAAAAAAGTTCTTATGCATCTGTTTATCAGTTGTTTATTTACTAATTATTCAATTTATTTATTAGTATAAACAACAATAAAATGCACACACTCTTTCCTTTAGGGCTGTAAACATAACAGAAAAAAAACAGCTCTGTGTAGGCTCACCATACACCATACACAGCATAATATGTGTTTTAGATGTTGCCATCTTCATTTCACAAATGTACTTTTTCTGCTTCAAAACATTTTAGTGAATTGCAATTTGTGAGATAATGTGTGTATTTTTTCTGTCTGGGAAGATTATGTCAAAACATCCTCTGTTTGCCTGTATTTAAAATCACAGTTGCCTTGACTACATTTTTCTTGAATGGCTGTTTCTTTTCTTATAGTGACAAGCTACCTCTCCGTTTCATCTATGTGCTCTCTAATCATTTATTAGAAGTCACCCTGATGACTGCTTAGCAGTGGCCTCTACTGGTCAACTGCAGTTTTATTTATTTTTTAACACAATATACTTTATACTAGTCCAAATTTTCAGTCATTCAAGTGCAAGTTCACCATACAATAACATGACCGCATGATGTAAAACAGACACCATGTAGTATATTAAAAAAAAAAATAAAGCTTTAAGAATGTCTCAATTATACCTCAGTGCTTAACCCCCTGTATACTGCTCCAAACCTCTCACTGACAGCCATTTACCTTATGAACCTCAAAATCCTATGATATGTATATAAAGATAGATGTACAGTATATATATATATATATATATATATATATATATATATATATATATATATATATATATATATATATATATATATATATGTATATATATATATATATATGTTTTTTGAATTAATTATATCTTTAGGACATTCATAGACACGTTGTATAATCATGTTGTATAATCACTTATTGAAGTGTAAAGTACAATGGGGGCACTCTCTCTGCTGAACAGAATTTTCACCCTGTAAATAAAGGGTTTTAGGAGTTCCGTCTACTGGACTTGCATTGTGAAGTTTGTTATTCCTACACATGAACCCGAGCCTCCTGTTTCATGACACTGTGAGATCTGAGCATGGTTGTCAATCTCTTATCTTGCTATGGACAGAAAAGGGGGCAGGCAGGGAACCTCGAACACTACATGTGAAGCTAATTGATAGCCAGCTTCCTGCTCATCCTTGTTCTCATGTGGGTTAAAGAGGTTGTAAACACGTACAACTTTTTTTTTTTGCAACCTGTAAGAGAAACACATAATGAGCTAGTATGCATCGCATACTAGCTCATTATGAAATACTTACCTTAGAACGAGCCCCCGCCGTGCCGCCCGCTTACCTGTATAAAGGGTGACATGTCCAGTCGCCTGTTTTCCGGGATCGCGGCATCCAGCCATCTCATTGGCCGGAGCCGCGGTGACGTTACTCCCACGCACGCGCGCTGGAGCCGACAGTCACGGCACTCTGAAGAAACGGCACCAGCGGCCGTTCCTTCAGAGCGCATGTGCCAGTGACGTCACTGGCTGCATGCAAGGTAAATATCTCCTAAACGGTGCATGTTTAGGAGATATTTACAGTACCTATAGGTAAGCCTTATTATAAGTTTACCTATAGGTACAAGTTGTAGAAGAGGGTTTACTTCCTCTTTAAGGGGGCAGGGGAAGCCACCAAGGGAAAGCATGGCATAGGAGAGAATGGCTACAAGGCATCATGGGCAGGAGTACACAGGATCAGTTATTCATCCTAAGTTAGATATTACAGATAACAACACTGTAATTGCAGCTTTTGAATTAATGGAAACAGGAAGTAGCAGTTTTGCTTGAGTAAGCGAAATTAAAGGATTTTTTATTGTGCACAGTGCTTTTTTAGTGACATGGACCCCTGTTCAAGGAATTAAAACATGTTTTAAAGGTGAATTAACCCTTTGACTAGACTTACAAAGCAGAAGCAGAATAATTATTAAGTATGATATAATAAGTACTTTAAATGTAAACAGAGAAAAACTTATTTTAAGCTACAAAGCTAAGTGATGGCCTGTGACAGGCATAGAATTATTCCAGGTACATTCCTTTCAAATAGTTTTGCATTTTTACATAGTTACATAGTTACATAGTAGGTGAGGTTGAATAAAGACAATAGTCCATCCAGTTCAACCTGTGTAGGTGTGTGTGGCTGTAATCATCTCACATACCCCTGAATGTTCTGATCCTTGAGATGTAAGTCTAAAAATCTTTTGAAAGCCACCATACTACCCGCAGAAACCACCTCTTGTGGTAGAGAATTCCACAATCTTGTAGCCCTAACAGTAAAGAACCCCCCACGTTGCCTGAGGTTAAAACGCTTCTCCTCTAATCGCATTGTATGCCCTCGAGTCCTCATGCCATCTCTTCGAATGAACAGCTTTTTTTCTAAGCTGGGATCCCCATTAAGATATTTATAAATTGCTATCATGTCCCCCCTCAGACGTCTCTTCTCCAGGGAGAATAAATCGAGCGATTGTAGACGCTCTTCATAGTCAAGGTCCTCCAATCCCCTAATTAGTTTAGTTGCCCTTCTCTGGACTCTCTCCAGCTCCAACACATCCCTCCTGAGGACTGGCGACCAGAACTGGACAGAATACTCCAGATGCGGTCGGACCAGAGTTTTATAAAGTGGAAGGATTATAGTCTTATCTCTGGAATACATCCCTTTCTTTATGCATGCCAATATTCTGCTGGCTTTGGCAGCTGCCGCTTGACATTGCATGCTGTTGCCTAATCTATCATCAACCAAGACTCCCAGATCCTTCTCCATTTTTGATTCCCCCAAGGGTTCCCCTCCTAACGTGTATTGTGCTTTTATGTTTTTAGTCCCCAAGTGCAAAACCTTACACTTCTCCACGTTAAACCTCATTTGCCATGTCCGTGCCCACTCTGTAATTTTGTCCAGGTCATTCTGTAGGATATCTGCTTCATGCTGTGCAGTTATTGCTCTGGCCAATTTTGTGTCATCTGCAAAAACTGATATCGAACTACTGATCCCGACCTCAATGTTGTTTATGAATAAATTGAACAAGGTTGGTCCCAGGACTGAGCCCTGGGGCACCCCGCTTACTACCTCAGACCAGTCTGAGTATGCGCTGTTTATTACCACTCTTTGGACACGCCCTTTTATAATACTTTTTTTTTTTAATTATAGAACTGCCATTTGTATGATCAACATTCATGACTTACAGTATGAGGGCCTCTTTTCCTCACAGTGACCGAATGCAGCAGCACCAAACTGCATTAATAATAAGTGCTCCTAGGGTAATAATGCAATTTTATTGGCAGTTAGATATTTCTATGTGTACCCAGATGGTTTTGCACTAACCCTGTTGGTATGATTTTAACCTGGTTAATGCCAAGGTATTTTCTGTTATTCCTAGATAATTGTAATAAACTGAAATGCTTTTTGTTTATCATAATTTAACTATTTAGGTGGATTTGTTGCTGGGCTGAAACCTATGTAGAGCAAATGCACACAAATTAAAGTCTTGATTGCCCTAGGAAATATTAGATCATTGTAGGTCGATAAAAAATATACATGGCTTATATTGTCCAACCTGGACTATATGAAACACAACCTTTATTATGACCTTTGATTAAATGAGCAAAGGTGTGCAGTTCAGAGTGTACACAGAGATTGGAAAACAGGATCTTACTAATCTCCTTCCTCCTTCACCGTGAGCTTCGCAGGACAGCTGTAAAACTTACAGCTTAGCTTTGGTCATTACATGGACTGAGGGATGTGAGGATTATCTAGGATGCCAAAAAGGGGCAAGTGGGATGAGAGAAGTTTACTGCTGTATTTAACTAGGTCCCATTTCTGTAAGGATTGTAACAACGAGGGCTCCAGAACTTTGGGTCTGTAGCAGCGGGGGTTAATATTAAGTTGTAGACTGAAAGGGATGAGCACTTATTACAAGGTGTGCCCATATGGGAATTTCAGTGGTGGCACAAAGAAAGACTAGAGGAGCAATTTGTGTAGCTGAATAGTAAAATTTGAGGTTGGGTACAGCCTGGCTACCAGCCAATCTGCAGCAGGATAGGACTGGGGTGGGGAGTCTAGGCCATCAACAGTGACAAATAAAACAGAGTAGTTGGCGTTGTTCAATCCTTAAAATATGAAATGCTAAAGGTATCGGCAAGACTGCAAGAGATCTTTTTTTTATCCACTGTAGTGTGCATGGCTAAATACTTCTTTGACAGTGAATCTACACTTAGTATCAGGAAAGCTAAACATGGCTTCTCAAACACAGAGTAGAATGAGGCTGTGAATTTGAGAGCCAGTCCTGTTGCTAATGTAGTATTTTGACACCTGCATCAGGCAGGTATACAGGCTCTCAGAGTGATAGTAACAGAGTGAAAGTCCTGCTGCTGAGCATGAATAACAAACCCCATTTGAGAGGGGGATTTGGAAGGCGGAGGACTTGTCACAACAGTGGTAGTGGAAGGTAAAACTAGAAAAACATAGCCACCACTATACATAGTTATCCAGTTTCCCATACCCCTGTACATTCTGCTTTCTAAGGAAGACACATAAAAGTTGTTGACACTAAGTGCCTCAAGAGTGAATAATTGTAATCTATGTAATCATAGATTACCTCCCTCTTGTTAATTTTGCTGCCCTTTGCTGAACTCCTAATGCAACAACTTCCAGAGGGTTGCTGACCAAAATTGAACTGCACAGTCAAGATGAGGCCAAACCAGTTTTAAAGGGGTCAAATTATTGATTTATCTCTGACATATTTACATTTTTTAATTTATGACAGTATTTTGATAGCTTTGTAAGCTGTCTTGGAATTGCACATTATTGCTAAGTTTGTGATCTTGTACCTACATGTGGATGTTTCTGGTTTGTAACAGAAGCACAGGTTCAGTGTCACATGTGCCTGTGTTCCCTGTCTTGGTTGGGTTTATTTTTTACTGTAAGCAGGATAGTATAGGAACCTTGTGGAATCACTGTATTTAAACTCAACGGCCTAACTTTATACCTTGGGTTGGTACTAGTAGCTAACCTCGCCATAGAAATGTTTCACATCTACAGTATTAAGATTTTTCTTTCTGTTTATCAGGTTCAATAAATATATTTTTTTATAGTGCAAAGAAAAACTTAAAAAAAAAAAAAAAAAAAAATAAAAATATATATATATATATATATATATATATATATATATATATATATATACAGCATGTTTCTCTAATGTATTGTGTTTTTTAGGGAAATTGTGAAAAACATAAAGGGAAAGTAATGATGAGGTGGCTGTTTAGAGCAGCAAATAAGTTTCAGCACTTAGGACAGCATCTTTACATGCAGCAAAGCTCTGGCACTTAGATGTAGAGGAAATCCTGCTTCAGTCTCACAAACTATCCTCAAATAGAAAATATTTTACAAATAGTTCTCTTTCTTTTTTAATTCCTTGTATGTCAAATGTGCTCCATACCTTAAATATAAAGTGGGAGGAATTAAAGTGACACTATCCTTATTTCTCCAAAAAATAATCCATACACATCTACCACTTCATGGCCATGTCATCTATTTTTTAGAGCACTGCATTTCGATTGCAAGCATGTAATATGTTCTAAGCACACAACCTACAATGTTTCTTTAAAGAGTAACTAACATTCCCCTTTTGGGTGATCTACAGCAGTGGTCCTCAACCCTGACCTACAGGGCCCACTAACAGGCCAGATTTTAGGTATTACCTTGGGGAGATGCAGACTAGAGAACTGCAATCACTGAGCAACAAATTATATCACCTGGGATGTATTTCAGTTATCTTGAAAATCTGGCCTGTTAGTGGGCCCTGTAGGCCAGGGTTGAGGACCACTGATCTACAGCATATACATTACATGGATTTTAACAAACTTGAAGATTCCTACCTTTTGTTATTCTGAAGAAACTCATGTGTGACATTTTTTAAACTCATGTGTGACATATCAGGCAGAGGATGCCTGATATCTGACTTGTATGTTAGTGCAGACTTTCTGGAAAATCAGTGAGCCAATCACACAAGCAGGAAATTATGTTTCTGGGGGATGGGGGGACGTTCTGTACACATTTTGTGCATAGAACACCTTCAGGTAGCCATATTGCATTGCATTTTACAGAAAATGACAGAGCTGCAGATTTAAAAGGAAAGGTTATTTTTCATAACATTTAATTACAATAGGACTTAAGTAACAATTGTATATGCTATTTTTTTTTTTTTTTTTTCATTTGCAATTTTTTTCCCCCACAAAAGTGTTTTTTCCCATTTTAAGGAAACATCATGACATTTAGGGTAACATTCTAAAGAGAACATAAAGACATCCATTTCTGATTTCTCCTTATGATGTTGCTTACCTGCCTGTTATTTTGGCCTTTTTAGTTCCACGTGCTTTATGTCATTTGCCATCTACAATGGCAATGTATTAAAAATTCATAAAGGCACCAAGCAGATTCAAAGATATCTGGAAAGTTTGAATGTGATTGGTGATGCAGCATTGGTGAACATTGGAAGATGCTTGTGTTCTGCAATTGTACGGGATTATGGAGAACTCATATTAGGGCTGAATGGACTTTATGTGATATGTTACTTTGGGTTGCTTTTTAACCAGTTCCGGACCACCTGCCGCAGTTTTACTGCATCAGGCAGCCTCTCCTGCGCGAACCGGCGTAGTACTACATTGGTCAGTCGCGTGGTGCTGAGGGGTTAAGCGTGCCACTGCCAGCGTGCTCGCTCCTGCCCCCACTAGGAAAGGGGGTTGCCAATGCACAGGGCCGGTGCCCGTAATTGCTGCTGATCACCCACGATCGCTCCCCACTGAGGAGATCACAGAGCGCCTGTGATCATTCTATATTGGATAACAGGTCTCTATGGTCATTTCAAAAGTCCATCCCCCCACAGTTAGTAAACACACCCCTAGGCTTACAATTAACCCCTTCATCACCCACTAGGTTAACTCCTTCCCTGCCAATGTCATTATTACAGTAACAGTGCATATTTGTAGCACTGATTACTCTAGTAATGTCACTGGTCCCCCCAAAAGTGTCAAAAAGGTCAGTTAGGGGTCAGATCTGTATGTCGCAGTCCTGCTAAAAATCGCACATCGCCGCCATTACTAGTAAAAAATAAATAAATAAATAACAATGACGTAAATCTTTCCCCTAGTTTGTAGATGCAATAACTTTTGCCCAAACCAACCAAAATGCGCTTATTGCGATTTTATTTATCAGAAATATGTAGCAGAATACAAATTGGCCTAAAAAGATGAAAAAATGTGATATTTAAAATTTTTTTGGGAATGTTATATAGCAGAATGTGAAAAAATATTGTTTCTTTTTCAGAATTGTTGCTCTTTTTTTGTTTATAGTGCAAAAAATAAAAATTGCAGAGGTGATCAAATACAACCAAAAGAAAGCTCTATTTGTGGGAAAAGTAGGACATCAATTTTATTTATGGTACAGTGTCGCACAACTGTGCAATTTCCCATTAAAATAACAGTGCCGAATTGCAAAAAATGACCTGGTCATTAGGCTGGCAAATCCTTCCGGTCCAGAACTGGTTAAACCAAACTTTAAATAAATATATATATATATATATATATATATATATATATATATATATATATATTATATATTATCTCACAAAAGTGAATACACTCCTCACATTTTTGTAAATATTATATCATATCTTTTTATGTGGCAACACTGAAGAAATTACACTTTGCTACAATATAAAGTAGTGAGTGTACAGCTTGTATAACAATGTAAATTTGCTGTCCCCTCAAAATAACTCAACACACAGCCATTAATGTCCAAACCACTAGCAACAAAAGTGAGTACACCCCTAAGAGAAAGTGTCCAAAATGGTCCCAAAGTGTCAATATTTTGCGTGACCACTATTATTTTCCAGCACTGCCTTAACCCTCTTGGGAATGGAATTCATCAGAGCTTCACAGGTTGCCACTGGAGTCCTCATCCACTCCTCCATAACAACATCATGGAGCTGGTGGATGTTAGAGACCTTGCGCTCCTCTAACTTCCATTTGAGAATGCCCCACAGATGCTCAATAGGGTTTAGGTCTGGTGAAATGCTTTGCCAATCTATCACCTTTACCCTCAGCTTCTTTAGCAAGGCAGTTGTCATCTTGGAGGTGTGTTTGGGGTCGTTATCTTGTAGGAATACTGCCCTGTGGCCCAGTCTCCAAAGGGAGGGGATCATGCTCTGCTTCAGTATGTCTCAGTACATGTTGACATTTATGGTTCCCTCAATGAACTGTAGCTCCCCAGTGCCAGCAGCACTCATGCAGCCCCAGACCATGACACTCCCACCACCATGCTTGACTGTAGGCAAGACACACTTATCTTTCACTCCTAACCTGGTTGCCACCACACACGTTTGACACCATCTGAATAAAACTAGTTTATTTTGGTCTCATCAGATGACAGGACATGGTTCCAGTAATCCATGTCCTTAGTACGCTTTTCTTCAGTAAACTGTTTGGGGGCTTTTTTGTGCATCATCTTTAAAAGAGTCTTCCTTCCGGGAAGACAGCCATGCAGACCAATTCAAGTTTAGTGTGCGGCGTATGTTCTGAGCATGGACGGGCTGACCCCCCCACCTCTTCAACCTCTGCAGCAATGCAGGCAGCACTCATATGTCTATTTCCCAAAGACAACATCTGAATATGATGCTGGGCACATGCACTCAACCTCTTTGGTCAACCATGGCGAGGCCTGTTCTGAGTGGAACCTGTCCTGTTAAACCGCTGTATGGTCTTGGCCACCGTGCTACAGCTCAGTTTCAGGATCTTGGCAATCTTCTTATAGCCTAGGTCATCTTTATGTAGAGCAATAATTCATTTTTTTCAGATCCTCACAGTGTTCTTTGCCATGAGGTGCCATGTTGAACTTCCGGTGACCAGTATGAGAGAGTGAGACTGATAACACCAAATTTAACTACCTGCTCCCCATGCACACCTGAGACGTTGTAATACTAATGAGTCACCAGACACAGGGGAGTGAAAATGGCTAATTGTGCCCAATTTGGACATTTTCACCTAGGGTTTTACTCACTTTTGTTGCCAGCATTTTAGACATTAATGGCTGTGTGTTGAGTTATTTTGAGGGGACAGCAAATTTACACTGTTATACAAGCTGCACACTCACTACTTTAAATTGTAGCAAAGTGTAATTTCTTCAGTGTTGTCACATTAAAAGGTATAATAAAATATTTACAAAAAAATGTGAGGGGTGTACTCACTTTTGTGAGATACTGTGTATATATGTATTATATATATAAAACCAAAAATATTGGGACACCTGTCTTTTTATATGCACATAAACTTTAATGGCATCTCAGTCTTAGTCTTGGCCTGTAGGACCTATAACGGCTTCAACTCTTCTGGGAAGGCTAGCCACTAGGTTTAGGAGCATGTCTATGGGAATGTTTGACCATTCTTCCAGAAGTGCATTTGTGAGGTCAGGCACTGATATGGATGAGAAGGCTTGGCTCGCATTCTCTGCTCTAATGCATCTTAAAGGTGTTCTATCAGGTTGAGGTCTGAACCAGGTCAGTCAAGTTCATCCATCCCAAACTCGCTCATCCTTGTCTTTATGGATATTGGTTTGTGCACTGGTCCAAATCATTTGGTGGAAGGGGGTTTACGGTGCTGGGTTGTTTTTCAGGGGTTGGGCTTGGCCCCTTAGTTCCAGTGAAGATATCTCTTAAGGCATCAGTATACCAAGACATTTTGGACAATTTTATGCTCCCAACTTCATGAGAATAGTTTGGGGATGACCCCTTCCTGTTCCAACATGACTGTTCATCAGTGCACAAACAAGGTTCATAAAGACACGGATGAGCGAGTTTATAATGCATAAATATAAATAATATGCATAAACCACATATATTTGGGCAATATGTCAAGTAAAACAGTTTAGACATGTGTATTTTAACAATATGTATTTAGTTGTCTGGCCACAATTCTCCTTTAAATAAAGGGCCATTTTCAAAAGCAATGCACAAAATAGATTTTTCAGTTGCCCAAGCATTTTGATGAATTGCAGTATCTTCCTTCTTATTTGTTTGGACCAAACACTTTGCAAAGGTTTGCTCACTTTGAATCTGCATGAGGTGAAAAGGGCCAAGTACATTTTAAAATGAAAAAGAACAGTTTAACTTATGCACAGAAAATATAGAAGCTTAAATTATAAATTGTCAACAATTGATTTAGACTCACAAACTGCATCAGAGACAAAAGCTGTCTGAATAAGCTTCTCAAATAATGTGGAGGGCCTTGGAAAAAATGCCAGTTTGTGAAAAGACTTTGAAGAAATAATGAGTTCCAAAAATGCACAAAAACTTGTTGTTTTTGAATGATATAGCTAAAGAGATTTTCCAGTTTAAGCTGACAATGCTGTTTCCCTTGTTTTTCTTGGATAGCAAAATAGAAATCTTGAAAAAAAAATGCACTAAGCTTTTGATAAGCCTTGTACAAGTGTTAAATTGTTCAAGTACTCCAGTGTCTGCCTTTTCTTTCTTTCTTTGTGAAAAACTAAAGAAGAATTCCACGCAATACGTAAAAGCATTAAGCAAAACCATTCTCCAAGCTATTAATGGTAATGTAAACAGCACAGTTGAGTGCGTTGTAATCAGAATCAACATACAGTGTTCTATAGAGGTTCTTATAAGCTGAATAGTGATAAGCAGATGATTTCACTGACCTTAATTTAGTGGCAAAACCATAATTTCTGCAAAATAGATCTCACATTTCATCCTGCAGACTGTCTAGGCAAAATTTGCTTAAAAAATAAATGATAATAAAGCTGCCCCTACCTTAAAAACAACTTTAATGCTAACCTTAAACCTAACAGTAACCAAAACCCTAGTGCTAATCCAAACTTCTAACTTTAACCCTAACTTTAAAGATAACCCTAGCTCTAATGTAATGCTTGTTTTGGTAACAAAGCCATAGATCATCATGTCAGTATTGACTATATGATAAATAGCTTTACCCCTTTCTTTCTACATATTTGTATTCATGAATTATTATCAATATTAATCATTTCAAGGTGGCTATGATAAAGTGGGCATATATGTTCTTGAATATTTGTATTTTGGTATAAATTTGTAAGAAAAGTATGCATAGTGACCAGTGCCATTTTGGCAATGCACCCAGAATGTATTGATGTGTTGGAAATATGTGTGCAGGATGGTTACACTCATAGGGGGTAATTTAGTTAAGGCAAAAAGGCTGTTCACTTTGAAAGAGTTTTTTTTTTTTTAGTTTAGTGAATGTGATGTAAATTTACGTTGCATAAAATACCCAAACATGTATATGTGAAATAAAAAAAAAACTGAATTTTGCTTGCACGTGATTGGATCATGGAAGTCAGCAGAGCTTCATCTTATTCCAAAAGGAAGAAAAAATTAATATGAAAATATATGTGTGGGTTCAGCGTGGCACTGTAAGGTAAAGCTTTTACCATTTGAAATCTACTTTCACTGCCTGAATATCCTCCACATACAGTAGGATATCAAGGGAAAAAGTTGGGGAGATCACAAACATCCCATCCTCTAGTTCGAATAAGTGATATCTAGTGACCAAACTGGAGGAATCCCAGAATGTCGGAGACCATTCCATTTTCCCTTATTGCAGCTGCTCTGCTTCTCCAGACAGAACCTAATTTCCTACATTTGGGGCTTTCCAGTGTGCCTAATCACACAAAAAGATGGCCGTTTGGCTACCCTTTGCTTCCCTGAGGATTTGGAAAATGTCTGCATGTATCTTTAAATTTAACCCCCAGAGCTTCCAAGTTGGCTAATTATATGCCTCTTCTGAATGTTATTTAGCAAGACTTACAACAGTGGACTTCATTGTCCCATTCCTGGTTACTTAGGATCAATGTTATTAAAATGAATATCTTGCCTAGAGTGCTTTTCTTTTTTCAAATGTTACCCTATGCAGTCCCCTAGGTTTCTTTTCACTAATTGCACCAAAAATCTCCCAGTCTGTCATCATAAGTACAAAAAAATGTGATATACTTGCACTGCCAGATTAAAAAAAATACTGCCAAGTTGTAACTCTTAACAGAACCTCTGACTGAAAACACTAATCTCACCATACATTTTGGGCGCAGTAAAAATATGACCTATTTTATTCATCTCTTTCAGTGATGACATAGATTACCATGAAATTTGTCATTTCAATCCTCCCCTCTGACAGTATTCTCCCTATTAGTGTGGGATTCTATTCATGTGAAATATGAATGGCCTTTCAATTCTCCACTGATGCCACTACTGAGTCATTCCTATTTATGCCAGGCTCATTGGATGCTCATTTTCATACTTCAAGTAAAGGGAAAATCTGAATCATTACCCTTGGAAACACCTAAAGGCTCACCCACACTTACCGTATATACTCGAGTATAAGCCGACCATAGTATAAGCCGAGGCCCCTACTTTTACCACAAAAAGATGGGGAAAATGATTGACTCGAGTATAAGCCTAGGGTGAGAATGCAGGATGGCGGGCATGGTACAGGAGAATGCAGGGCGGCGGGCATGGTACAGGAGAATGCAGGGTACTGGCATGGTACAGGATAATGCAGGGTACTGGCATGGTACAGGAGAATGCAGGGTGACTGGCATGGTACAGGAGAATGCAGGGTGACTGGCATGGTGCAGGAGAATGCAGGGTGGCTGGCATGGTACAGGAGAATGCAGGGTACTGGCATGGTACAGGAGAATGCAGGGTGATTGGCATGGTACAAGAGGATCCGGGGTTGTGGGCATACTACAGGAGATGCAGTGCTGTGGGCATGGTACAGGTGGACCATGCCCGCAGCACTGCATCCCTTGTAGTATGCCTGCAGCCCTGCATAATGGCAGGTAGTGCAGCTGTTTCACTTACCTGTTCCAGAGACGCCTTCATTTTAAAAATGGCGCCGCCCGTCGCCGACACGTCATTGAGCACGCGCCGCCGGCAATCGTATACTTTCGGCTATTCCTGGCCTCTCCCGAGCGGCGGCGGCGTGAGCACAATGACATGTATGCACCAGGTGGCTCCATTTTAAGAGCTTAAGCACGTCGGAGTGGCCAGGGACTTTTTTTTTTTCTTGACTCGAGTATAAGCCGAGGGGGGCGTTTTCAGCACAAAAAAATGTGCTGAAAAACTCGGCTTATACTCGAGTATATACGGTATATGTATAAATGGCTCTACACACAATAATATCAATTTATATGATCTCTACCTAAGCCTCTGAAGTCGTTGAGAGACACTAACCCTATTAAAACCGTCCTTTCATATTCATCACCTAAAAAGGATTTGAATTTACCAATAATACCTTACTCTTCTACATCTTGAATCCTCCTATGACCTGCTTACCTAACTTATTGGGAACAGGAATTACAAACTCCTCTCAAGGACAATCACAAGAAACCATCTCATCAAAGATGATGGAAGTTAATTATATATATACATGCTAAACTACATAGAATGTTTCCTGAAGTGCCAGCCTCATGCTGGAGGGGCTGTGGTGAGGTTTCTACACAGGTTCACATCTGGTGGGAATGCCCACTTATACTAGATCTATGCTTTACAATAGATCAATATTATACAAGGTAGCGTCCCAAATGATGCATGGGCAGTCCTATTTCTTTGTACAAATGAACCAACAGGCCAATATAAAAGCTCCATCAGCCACATTTAATTACAGCCATCTCTCATTCAATCCTATTGAAAACTTAATTATACTCCCTCCATAAAACCATAATTTCAAACAATAGATTATATTTACCTCATGGAGCAGCTCAAGCACGAATCTGACAACTCAGCCTCCACTTTCTGTAATATATGGGAGTGTTGGTTTTCTTTTAAATATACTGTACCCCTTCTTACCTAGACATTATGTCTACTGCTGATCCTTAAATCTGGGTATTTTGTGTGTGTTTTAATGGTATATTAGATTCAAGTTTTTTTTTTTTTTTTAATCAGATAATTTTTATTGAATTTTTTTCAAAACAAACAACAAAAATACATAAAAGCAACAAACAAGCGATATAGCAACAGCTGAGTATTACATGTACCAGAGCACCATTAACTCAGAATGTTCAACAGTCAAAGTGCAAATATAGAATATGAATAACAAACGTGAACCACGCTAGTGCGTAATGGCTGCTGGTAGTATCCTAGTGTCATAGGCAAATAGTACAGAAGTCCCAGAGGTATCAACAGAGTACCCCAGAATGGAAAAGAAGGTGGGAATACCCACCCAGGGGGAAGCCTCCCCCAAGTCCCGGGAACCATGAGAGGAGCCTATCGCTTGAACACACAAAACAGAGAAAAAAAAAAAAAAAAAAAGAAAAAAAAAAAAAAAAAAAGGGGGGGGGGGGATCCGGTGAACTGCACAGAAGCGGCACCTCAAGGAAGGAACCCGTCCCGTTAAACCGGCGCTGACAATTGTCTAGTAAGCAAGGGTATGCCCTGCCCGCCCAGGTAAATGTAGAGCACAGCCCCATCGACTGACTAGTACTATGTGGACGTGGTTACCCCACCCATAATCCTATTTGTGACTAAGTGTAGGGGGGCCAGGCCGGGAACATCCAGCCATGGGCCCCATAGACGTTCAAACTTCAGAGCAGTCCCTCTATGTCTATAGGCGAGATTTTCCCTGACCAGTAGCGCCTTAACTTCCTCTGTCCATTCAGTGTGAGTAGGTGCAAGTGGGGAAATCCATTTTCTCGCAATCAATTTTCTGGCTAGAAATAGGACCCTCAGGACCGCCGTGTGCACCCCAGGGGTGTACAACTCCTCGTCCAACCAGCCCAGAATGCACAGCTTGGGGTCCAGGGGTAAAGTTAAGCCCCAGATCGCGTTAACGGATTGTAGAACTGCGTGCCAGTAACAGTGCAGCTTCGGGCACCTCCAGAGCATGTGCAGGAGAGTGCCCGTGTGAACCTTGCATCGGGGGCAGAGGGGAGAGTTCCTCCTCTGCCAGCCATGCAAGCGCTGTGGGGTCCTATATGTGCGGTGTAGGATAAAGAGCTGTGTGAGCTTTTGAGAAGAGGACAGAGAAACCTTGAGCACATTGTCAAGGATACCTGTCCATTCCTCCGAGGAAATGGGACCCAGATCCTCTGCCCAATCCTCCCTGCATTTAAATGACATAGCTCTCGAAACCTGATCCATACAGGACATGTATAGTGAAGATATTTGCCCCTTTTTTACTGACGAGTTCACTAGACTTATAAGGATGACTGGATGACATAGACCCCACGTGGAAGTTTTGGACTGTGAGGTAAGTGCGTGACGTAGTTGTAAATATTGAAAGAACAGGGAATTGGGTATGCCAAACTCATCGTGCAGTGTTTGGAAATCCTTAAGGGTGCCCCCCCTGTACAACTGCGATATAAATTTCACCCCATATCTATCCCAGCGCAGCGAACTCCGTAATTTGTCTAATTCCGGGTAATTAGCATTATTCACAATACGAGAATATTTCGAAAATCCCCCATAAGCGAAATGTCGCTTGGCCTGTTGCCAAATATTGTCAAGGAGCATGAGGGTGGGAAAGTTAGGAGAAACTCTCAGAGCGCCAGCCTCCAAGGATTCAACCAGTGCTCCGTCCGCCAGATGCGCCACAAGGACCCGCCTGACGGGATCGGAGTCATCATCCTGCAGCCAGCCGGTAAAGTGCTGTAGCTGGGATGCCAAGAAGTAATAGTAGGGGCTCGGAACAGCCAAGCCACCGCTATCCCTGGCCTCCTGTAATGTTTCCAGGCGAATCCTAGGAGATTGTTTCCTCCAAATTAGGGCACGATAAACCGTGTTAAACTTTTTGAAAACATGGATAGGGATCCAAATGGGTGCATTGTGCAATACGTACAGCAGCTGCGGGTTCCAGATCATCTTGATCAGATTGCATCTGCCCACAACCGACAGAGGCAACCTGATCCAGCAGGCCAGTTTATCTTGAAACTTGTTTAATAATGGAAGAACGTTAAGTTTAGTATATTGCCCCAGGTCAGGGTGGATAATCACTCCCAAGTACCTGAATTGTCCCACAACCTCGACCTGCGCTGCCTCCGGGGGCAGTGCTACCTCAAGCGGGTCCAGCGGTAACAACACAGACTTGTCCCAATTTATCTGAAAGCCCGAGAAGGATCCAAATCTACGAATCAGTGACATCAACGAAACCAGGGAGCCCGAGGTATCGCCTAGAAATAACAAAGCGTCATCGGCATACAATGCAATTTTGTCCTCATCCCCACCCCTCCGAAATCCGTGTATTGCCGGGTCAGCCCTAACGGCCGCCGCGAGGGGCTCCACCGCGAGCGCGAATAGCAGGGGGGACAATGGACACCCCTGCCTAGTGCCCCGGTGTAACGGGAATGATTTAGAGAGTGAGTTATTGATCCGCAAACAAGCCGTGGGAGCCCCATATAACAGTTTAATCCAAGTAATAAAAGAGGGTCCTATGCCAAAGCTCTCGAGAGCCGCCCACAGATACTGCCACTCCACGCTGTCGAAAGCCTTAGCAGCGTCAAGTGACAGAATCGCTCTATGGCCACAGTTATCAGTGGGTAACTGCATATTTAAATACAATCTTCGGATATTAGTGGCTGTGGATCGTCCAGGTATAAACCCGGATTGGTCCCCATGAACCAACTTGGCTATTACTTTAGACAACCGAGTGGCCAAAACTTTAGCTAGAAGTTTCAAGTCCGTTGACAAAAGAGAAATAGGTCTGTAAGATTCGGGACGAGTCGGATCCTTCCCAGGCTTCAAGAGAACCACCACCACCGCCTCGTACATTGACGGCGGAAGCTTTCCCTCTTCATAAGAGGCCAATATGGTGCTAAGCAACTCAGGCAACAAGACCTCGCTAAACTGTTTATACATTTCAATAGGGATCCCATCCGTACCTGGTGCTTTCGAATTAGGGAACGCAGCCAGTGCCTCCTGAAGTTCCCCCAATGTTATGGGGGAGTCCAGCAGCACCCGATCCCCCGCAGAAATCTGCGGCAGCCGCAGCTCCTGAAAGAAGGTCTGCAGATCCTCCGGGTCATAAGATACCTTGGAGGAGTACAGATCTTGGAAAAAAGAACGAAATCCCTGTAATATATTAGGAGTATCCATAACAACCTGATCTGTAGGAAGGATTAACCGGTGTATAATCGGAGAAGGCCGCTGTGCCCGTGATATGGTCGCCAGCATATGACCAGTTTTCTCCCCCTCCTCAAAATATGCCTGGGAGGAAAAGAAACGCTTATGGTCCGCCTGCTGCTGTTGAATGGAGCGGAAAAAGCGCTGTGCCTCCAGCCACCGATTCTGATTATCGGATGTAGGTGAATGCAGGTAGTCCTGCTCGGCCCGGAGCACTGCGTCGCCGGCATCCCGAGCCCATCGTCTGCTATTGGATTTAATTGTTGATACCTCCTTAATACATAGACCTCTCAAAAACGCCTTCATAGCATCCCATACCATACCAGGAGCTGCAGAGTGTCTGTTATCGGCAAAAAAGTGTACAAGATGGGTACTGAATTTAGCGTGGTCTGTAAACAGCGGAAGCCAAAAAGGATTCAGCTTCCAGTGCGTGGGCAGCCTGGACCCTGGTAACTTAAGGCGCACCTGCATCGGAGAGTGATCAGATAGACCCCTGGCTAGATAAGTAACCTCAGGGGCATAAGCTAGTATAGGTTCTGAGCCAAAAGCTAGGTCCAGGCGGGACAAGGTAGCATGGGAAAGTGAGTGGCAAGAGAAGCCAGCCTCAAGGGGATGTTTGCTGCGCCATAGATCCACAAGACCCAACTCCCCCATAAATCTAGCAAAGGGAGTGGGTGTTCTGGATCCTCCAGGGCAAAAACGTTTATAAAGGTCCAAGGTCGGATCTAGAACATTATTAAAATCGCCCAGCACCAAGACCGGCACCTGAGGGTGCTTTCCAACAAACCGAGACAGACACTCGAGCACCTCAAAGGTGAATGGGGGGGGAATATAAACATTAGCAATAATACATTGAAAGACATCCCACAGTCCCAGCAGAAATATGAACCTGCCCTGAGGGTCAGTCAGGGTATCCAGAGATTCAAATTTGGCTGCGGCTGAGACCAAAATAGACACTCCCCTAGAGTACGTTGAATGAAATGCATGGAATTGGACCGGGTATGACTTAGTACGGAGGCTCCCAGCAGTGTCCTGAGTCAGATGAGTTTCTTGTAGGCATACAAATGTAGGACTATGGTGAGACAGCAATGTTAGTACAGCAGTGCGCTTGCGGGGCTCCTCCAAGCCACGTACATTCCAGGAGATAAGGGATCCGTCAGAGTTAGCCATGAGACATACTACAGCTGGGGGTGGCCCAGAGCCAAACCGCGCCCGACAGGGAAGCCACCATACAATGGGATGTCAAGCCTGAGAAAAGTGCAAAAAATTGTACAGTCAGTCGGGCAGTATTACCTTGAGTGTATGCAGTACGGGCAGCGGACAGTCCATAGCAATGATGAGCACCGGAAAAAAAAACAAAAAAGACAAAACAAAGGGGTAGACAACAAAAAACAACAACAAAAAAGAAAACTTGTGGAGGACAGCCAACGAGGCAATGTCCCACCAGGCCCCGCAGGGAACAGTCATCCAACCCAGGTAGGGTGGGGGGGTAGGAGAAGAGGGCCCGAACTCGGACAATCACAAAAACCTTGAACATCCGGAGATAGGGCTCCATGAGGTAAGGCAGCAGATAAACCATAGCACTCCAAGCAATCTATGGCATCCAGGCTCCTTGAAGGGGGATAAAAGACCCGAAAATAGCATCAAAGTACCAGGGCAGGAAGGGATCTTCACTCCGCCGCCGCTCTAAGATGTCGCTCCTGCCGGTCCAGCCAGTTCACCGCCATAGTAGGATTCTCAAAAAAGTGGACGGTTCGGTTTGCCACCACTCGCAGTTTCGCTGGGTACATCATGGAGTACACCAATGGTATGGCTCGCAGTCGTTTCTTAACATCTGTAAACTTGGCCCGTTGTTTCTGCACAGCGGCAGAAAAGTCAGGGTATATGGATACCTTAGCACCCTGTATTTCCATGTGAGGATGTTGTCTGGCAAGTTTCAATATAGTGTCTCTGTCTTTGTAGTGTAATAGTTTCAACAAGAACGGGCGGTCAGGGCCCCCCGGTGGCGGAGCACGGAAAGGCACCCTGTGTGCTCGTTCCACCGAGAAGAAGGGGGAGAGGTTGTCTTTCCCAAAGGTAGTAAGCAGCCATGATTCAATAAAGTCCACCGGCGCCTTGCCCTCAGATTTTTCAGGGATGCCCACCAATCGCAAATTACTGCGACGCAGCCGGTTCTCCATATCCTCCAGACGGGTTATGGCCTCAGAGACCCCGGAGGAGTTCATACGGACATCCTGCATGAGAGGGGGTAAATCATCCTCAACAGCACTGACTCTACCCTCCAGAGCCGTGGCCCGCTCCCTAATTTTTTGCATGTCCTGTCTGATGTGCAATAAGCCCTCACGCATGCTCTTAACCTCCGCTGACAGTACAGTGATGGATGAGCCATAGGTGTGTACCGCATTGAGAACATCCTGAAGCGTGGGGGCAGCTGGCTCACCTCCATCCGAGGTTCCCCCTCCCGCTGCCAGCCCCAACAGAGTACTCACTGTGTCCTCCTGGGATGACTCATCCATGCCCGCAGGCCGAGGTGGCAGTGCAGCCGTGGAGGGTGAAGTGCCAGCCTGCGAGCCGGTTGAGGAGGCTGCAGAGGAGGAGAGAGGTTTGTGCCGAGATGGAACATGAGCAAATTTCTCCAGCTTGGACAGCGCCGTGGGCTGCTTGTCACGGCCTGTACGCTGAGGGAGCGAGGCGCCGCCATGCTGGGCCTGCTTGGCCGCGGGAGTCCCGTCCTCCTTCCTCCTCGTCATGACTCGGCCGGCGATCAGGGGTCCAGGAACCGTCACCGGGGGAAGGCAGAGGCGGGTGCGGAGTGCGCGGGCTATTGCTGCGGGTGTGCGGGTCTGATTATCAGGAGATTCGCTGTCAGGATATCGGATCTAGTGCGAGGCACGTCTGCCTACATGTACGGTCCGGCCACGCCCCAGATTCAAGTTTTTTACATACTATATCAGAGACCTCTACCCCCGCCTTCCTTTTTGTCCCTTTCTTCACCTTTCACTTTTCCATCTCTATTTTTCTCTGTCTCTACTCAGTTTAGATATTTTTATTCACCTTAATAGTAGATGAATTCAGACTTATAACTATGCAAAAACATGCACTTTGCTTGAACGTTTGATTGTGTGTTACAGATTTTGTTTTGTAAATCTTAATATTGCCATATTTTTCATTAATTAAATTATTACTTTAAAGTGCTCCTCCATTTTATTGATATGTAAGTTTGTAATTTACAAATGTATTAACATTTATTAAACCCCAAGAACCATTTAAAGTTTTCTACACATTTGAAAACCACCTTTTAGTGCAATACCTATTTATTATTTCAGGGTTTTTTTTTAATTCATTTATTACAAAGGCTGGTATATAGAAATAGTTAGCAAGACTATATATTGGTACTTAAAAAAAAATTTCACTCCAAGTGGTTCAAAATGTTTCTATTTGTGCACAAAAATATGGCAAAGTAAAAAACTCTAGTTTTTGCTTACCCCTATTCCTGAAGTATGTGCCATCAGGTCTGTATTTGGAAATCAAGCTGTTCTAGGCTTTATACAAGTTTCACAACTTATCATTACTTAGTAAAACTACTGCTAGAAGAGGTAGCATACTGTTTGCTTTGCATACAAAGCTACTTTTCAATTGCATAAACAAGAGGAAAAAAAGATGGCTTGTGTTTCCCAAACCATTTAGCTACAAATGTCCAGAGATGGATGGAAGAAAGAAACCGAATGAGAAAAACAAATAACCATTTGTAATAGTTAAAGGCTTGGTGTTTCCTTTTCTAAACCCCTGGCCTAGGTACTGGCACATGAGTGCCATTATACAAAAAAGACTGTACAACCCCATGTGTTCTATTACTTTGTCTCTTTCTGTTTCCTGCATTTTCATTCACATTCAAACTCCTTGAATGAGCTAAGTGAGTAATATCTTAATAGAAAAAAGAACTGCATGCCACAAATGTGCAGTTTGATTATCTAAATAAATAAATACATGTCATCCTATGGGGAGTGCATTTAAAATATGTTAGAAACATATTTTACAGCATTTAAACCTATCAAACACTCTAATCCTTGCTACTGTAGATTTTAGTACTGTTTATTTTAAAATTATTTACAGTGATTCCACAGAAACTGTGAATCTTGAAATAGTCAATGCCAAGCTCTACACCTACTCTAAACAAAACTAAAAAAAAGGGTTTTAGTTATAATTGAGTATTAATATTTCCAGTTTTTGCTATTTACACAAAATGTGTTTGACTGTCAAGCAGATTTGTTCCCCTCTAATAATGAGGGGAGGAAACCTATGCTAGACGCTTCAGTTCAGGACAAGATCTGTCAGGCAGCAAACTCTCTATCAGTCAAAAAGAAAAGACTTCTTCCAGGTTTTTTTTTCTGACATTGCATAATTTTACTAATTCGTTTTTAGGAATTTAGAATGTTAGTACAATTTTTCAAGGCTTTTAAACTGTTTGTCTGAGGCGGGCCATGCCTAAACAGACAATAAAGAAGGAGCAGCTCCTCTGTGTCTTTTGAAAACCTTATCAACCGAAGAGAGGAAAGGGTTAAAGCTGGCCATATATGAAACAAAATTTAGCTGGTTTAGCAGGGTTCAGACAAATTTCTATCCATCTATGGCTGTTTCTGTTCATGAGAAGTCAATCTTATGGCCAACTTCTCATGAACAGTCCTGCTGGAAAATTTTCATTTGATCAATGCTTGTAGTCAATTGGTTGCAGCACTGATCGGTGTATTCTGATGGCAGGGTTTTCTCCCCATTGCCAGAATACAATGGCACAGTGGGGAGGAATTCTGCATCCAAATATAATTTGTGGATGGCGGAATTGGTTCAGTTTTTTTTTCATTCAGCCCACTGAATGTACTGTATGTCCAGCTGGTACCTTGCTTAGACTTTTATTTTGTCCTAATCCATCTCTGGTTTATAGTTTTAGAAGTAGGAAGGGCCAAGTATATAGGACAAAGATTAAGGTTTTTCCTTGTATTTCACTTTAAATAAGTGGTATTTTCTTTAGAGAATGAGCAGGTTAGCATACACAGTTTACTAAATGTTGACATGAATGAATCTTATTTGCTCCCTTGTGACCTGTTAAATTTACCAATTGCATTTTTCCTGCTTTTTCCATGTACTACAAAACACCTCCTTCTGTTATGGACAAAAATCTGAGGTGTTATGTAATCTTGACTCACTTCTTATTCTAGGGTGACAAGGCTGCTTGGTATGGTTGTCACTGTATGTCAGGAAGTGTGTTAATAAAGGATTACCAGGTAAAATAAAGGAAAAAGTGTGAAAAAAAAAAAACAACACTAATGCAGCCACCACATTTAGGGACACGTAATCTTCAATGTTATTCGTTTTTGTCCTCTGGTTTAGATATGCTCAAATAAATACCTTTCTGGGTAGCGGGTCTGCATGCATGCCACCGGCGGCTCACTTCCGCTGTGATCACACACAGTGGAAGCCGATCTGTGGGTGCACGGTACTTGATGTACTCCAGCACCCACCGAACTTTAGGCAGAGACACAAGTATGTAAACAAGGCAGATCGCTGTTCTGACAGGAGGGAAGGAATGGAATTTGTGTCCCTGCAAAGCAGGGAATAAATTCCATCTCTCACCTTTAAAAAAAAAGCACCTCACTTAGTATAATAAAACACTGGCTAGGCACACAGTAACCCTTTGATCACCCTCTGATGTTAGCCCCTTCCCAGCCAGTGTCATTAGTATAGTGACAGTGCATATTTTTTAGCACTGGTCACTGTGTCACTGGTCCATAAAAAGTGTCAAAAGTGTCAGTTTTTGTCAGAATGTCCACTAAAATATTGCTGTCCCATTATCTGTCGCTAATTGCTGCCATTATAAGTAAAAAAAAAAAAAAGAAAATATCCCAAAGTTTGCAGACCCTATAACTTTTGTGCAAACCAATAAATGCTTATTGGGATTTTTTTCTTTTTACCAAAAATATGTAGCAGAATACATATTGGCTCAAATTTATGAAGAAATTTGATTTTTTCAATTTTTTATTGGATAGAAAGTTAAATAATATTGTTTTTCTTTCAAAGTTGTCACTCTTTTTTTTGTTTATAGCGAAAAAAAAATGCAGAGATGATCAAATATCACCTAAAGAAATCTTGATTTTTGGAAAAAAAAAGGACATACATTTTATTTGGGTACAGTGTTGCACGACAGCACAATTGTCAGTTAAAGTAACGCAGTGCAGTATCACAAAAAATGGCCTGGTCATGAAGGGGGGTAAATCTTTCAGAGATCAAGTGGTTAAATTGTAAACCAAATGTGTAAACTATAGCTATTCTTTCTTCTGCTCACAACTTTTCCCTGCATACACAGGGGTTGTTTTACTAAAACCGGAGAGTGCAAAATCTGGTGTAGCTGTGCATGGCAGCCAATCAGTTTCTAGCTTAAGCTTGTTCAATTAAGCTTTGAAAAAAAAAAAAGCTTGAAGCTGATTGGTATCTATGCATAGCTGACTATAAAATAATGTTAAACATTTGCCCTCAGACTATAAATTGATGAATAAATAAGCAGCCAGCACCAAAGTGTTGATTTCAAACTATAACACAATAGAAAAATTAATATGCAGTTCTTAATCAAATATAAATTGAAAGCATTCATGAAAGTCCATTAAAAGTTGTTGATTGATGGGCACAAATACACACCACCACAGTGATTAGGCAAGTCTGCTTACCAGATGATGTAAACCCTCAAATTATAGGGAGGTCTTAACACGCCTTTGAATTCTAAAAAACAGACGTAGATCAAAGCATCAACTGGAATCCTAGCAGTATCCCCAAATCAATGGAACACAACCTTGCTATGGTAGAATCACCATAAACTTCCAAAGGACATGCACATCCGGCGATAACATCGTCAAACCCATTCAATTATTACCTCATGAAAGTATAAATAAAAGGTACCATAGAGCAGTATGTCTTTAAAACCACAGAACACTTTTTAATATAAAGTAATAAACTCCCATATACACAGGGATAAAATGCGCATCAAACTATTTTTTACAAAATGGCTGCAGCAACCAGCATGCTTATATCATGTGTCACAGGCCCCCCTTACGAGTTTCATCACAACCTGATGTCAGGTTGTGACAAAACGTGTAAGTTAGGACCTGCGACGTATGACGTAAGCACAATGGGTGCCAAGGGCATTTTTGGAAAAAATGTTTGATGAGCATTTTATCCCTGTGTATATGTGAGTGCCAGATTCTAATATATTTATAATACATATTGCTACTTTTGGAACATTAAATCAATATCCTAGGACATCAAAATGGCACCAAAAGCCCACGTGGTGGAAGATCTAGGATGGCAGACTTAATGGACCACATGATTTTGTTTTCTGCTATAAGGCTTTAATGTCTGTAACGAAAACTTCTGTTTTGACCTACATGTTGAAACATTTAATTAAGTATTTTTGGGCATGCTAATTGGGGTATTTTGTAATGCTTTTCCTACCAACTTATTATCATTATTTTTTTTTTTTAATGACAGAGCATTTTTAAAACTTCAGTGATAAAAAAAGATCTGGGGTACTTGTAGATCATATACTTAGCAATAGCATGCAATTCCAAGCCACAGCTATCAAAGCTAGCAAAATACTGTCATGAATTAAAAAGAACATACCTTCAAGAGATAAATCAACAATTCTACCCCTTTAAAAACAATAGTTCAACATCATCTTGAATATGTAGTTCATTTTTGATCATCAGTCTCCAGGAAAAGAGTTCAGCAAAGGGTAACAACATTACTAGGAGGGAAGGAGGACCACAGCTATGAGGATCAATTACATAGATTACAATTATTCACTCTGGAAATTAGGTGTTTAAAAGCTTGTCAGCTGCCCTATAGCAGTTTTACTGCTATAGGGTGGCCACGCTGCACAGGATCATGTATATATATATATGTAATCCTGTGTCCGATTTGTCCGCCGCAATATCATAGTCCCGCTATAAGTCGCTGATCGCCGCCAATACTAGTAAAAATAAATAAATAAATAAAAATTCCATAAATATATTCCATAGTTTGTAGATGTTATAACTTTTGTGCAACCCAATCAATATAAGCTTATTGGGATTTTTTTTTTTTTTTTACCAAAAATATGTAGCAGAATACATTTTGGCCTAAACTGGTGACATTTTGTTTATTGGGTATGTTTTATAGCAGAAAGTAAAAAATATTTTTTTTTTCAAAATTGTCGGTTATTTTTTGTTTATAGTGCAAACAATTAAAAACACAGAGGTGATCAAATACCATCAAAAGAAAGCTATATTGGAAAAAAAAGGACAAAAAAATTGTTTTGCGTACAGTGTTGCATTACTGCGCAATCGTCAGTTAAAATAACACAGCGCCATATCACAAAAAATGGCATGGACATAAGAGGGTGGGGGGGGGGGTGGGTTTAAATCTTCCAGAGCTGAAGTGGTTCAGAGAGGATTTCATTACAATGTACAAATATATCAACGGTGAGTTCAGTAACTGTAGTAAACTTTTTACCGTAAGGTCCCTAAAAAGGACATGTGGGCACAAGTTGAACTTATAAGAAAGTAGAGTTAACTTTAACTCCCACATATTTAAAACTGAAGCACCTTGGATAGTTGATCTATTTGAAATTGGAAGATTATATGGACATTTTTATAGCCCATGATATGTTCACTGGTTAAATTGATATATGGCACTTTTGATATATTGGTACACCTTTATTTGATAGTTATTTAATTACTATACCTTTATGTACTGTACAACTTATATCAATTTTGTAGTTCACATGATGGCACAGCGTTGAGAGAATCTATGCCCATACTATCTATGCACTTTATTTTCATCCATAATTTTTATTGATTTATGCACTTCATATTTATTATTGCACTTTAGTCACTGTGCACCTTGCAAATATTTCATTGGCATATTTTATCTGTACCACAGTCACTGTGCACCTTGGAATATTGTTTTCATTATTTATATACATATTCTAACCCACATCTTCAATCTCTCCCTCTCTTCTGGCATCTTCCCCAACTCTCTAAAACATGCACTAGTCAGCCCCATATTTAAAAAGCCCTCACTGGACCCAACCGATCTGAACAACCTACGCCCTATTTCCTTGCTCCCCTTTTTATCCAAACTCCTCGAACGTCTAGTCTACAACCGACTGTGCGACCACCTTGCTGAGAATAGCCTCCTTGATCCTCTTCAGTCTGGATTTCGGCCTCAACACTCCACTGAAACTGCACTCCTAAAGCTGACAAACGATCTGCTAACGGCCAAAACCAATGGACACTATTCTGTACTCCTACTTCTGGACCTGTCTGCTGCCTTTGATACGGTTGACCATCCCCTCCTCCTCAAAAAACTCCATGCCTTTGGTCTCCGTGACTGTACTCTTCACTGGTTATCTTCTTACTTATCTAACCGCACCTTCAGCGTTACCTACAATTCTACTTCCTCCTCTCCTCTTCCCTTCTCTGTTGGAGTCCCCCAAGGCTCTGTTCTTGGACCCCTCCTATTTTCAATCTACACCTCCTCTCTAGGTCAGTTGATAGCCTCCCACGGCTTCCAATACCACCTCTACGCTGACGATACCCAAATCTACCTATCCACTCCTCAGCTCTCTCCCTCAGTCTCCTCACGCATCACTAATTTACTATCAGATATATCTGTCTGGATGTCTCACCACTTCCTCAAACTAAATCCATCCAAAACCGAGCTTATAATTTTTCCTCCACCGCGTGCCCCTTCCCCTGATTTCTCCCTCAATATCAATGGAATTACCATCAGCCCATCCCCACATGCCAAGGTCTTAGGTGTTGTCCTGGACTCTGAACTCTCCTTCAAACCCCACATCCAATCGCTGTCCAAATCTTGCCGCCTCAGCCTCCGCAACATCTCCAAAATACACCCCTTTCTAACCAAAGACACAACAAAACTCCTAGTTCACTCCCTGGTCATCTCACGCCTCGACTACTGCAATTCCCTTCTCATTGGCTTACCTCTACACAGGCTATCCCCCCTTCAATCCATCATGAATGCTGCCGCCAGACTCATCCACCTCACCAATCGCTCAGTGTCCGCCGCTCCTCTCTGTCAAGCCCTCCACTGGCTTCCGCTCACCCAACGAATTAAATTCAAAATACTAACAACATCTTACAAAGCAATCACAGCCTAGCCCCCAGCTACATCACCAGCCTCATCTCAAAATACCAACCTAATCGCTCTCTTCGTTCTTCTCAAAACCTCCTGCTTTCTAGCTCACTCATCACCTCCTCCCATGCTCGCCTCCAGGACTTTTCCAGAGCCTCTCCAATCCTATGGAACTCCTTACCCTTATCTGTCCAATTATCCCCCACTCTATTAGCTTTTAGGCGATCTCTGAAAACCCTCCTCTTCAGAGAAGCCTATCCTACCAACCCCTAACAAATGTACCTCCTTTTTCTCCATCAACCCATCCCCCACAGTTATTGCCTTTTGTTTCACTTGACCCTCCCTTCTAGATTGTAAGCTCTAACGAGCAGGGCCCTCTAGTTCCTCCTGTTTTGAACTGTATTGTAACTGTATTGTCTTCCTTCACATTGTAAAGCGCTGCGCAAACTGTTGGCACTATATAAATCCTGTATAATAATAATAATAATATCCAGTTTTACACAGAATGATATTGGTCCATAGATATTGATTTATTTATTAATATCCCAACTCAGATAATAGTTATATATTTAGAGTGTATTGTTCATAATATATCCTTGAAGCGCAGTATTCCCCCCCCCCCCCCCTAATATACAATTAATTACTGTCTAAAGGTTGCAGTCACTATACGGGCAGCATTAGGGATAAATATTGAGAATACTGATTCTCTAAGGCAGCGCAGGAACCACACCAAAAATAATTAGAGTTAACCTTAGATTACAAAAAGGATTTTTTTACTTTTATGGAAAGCCAAAATGTGGAACTCTCTTTCTCAGGAACTTGTACTAGCTGCAAGTCCCACAACTTCAAAAATGTTTAGATGTCTTCTTCAGAAAGCAGAATCTATAGAGTTATGGGAATTGTTAGAGAATAAAAAAATCACATACACATACAGATACACAGGTTAAACTGCATGAACTTGTGTTTTTTAAACCTTTTCAGCTATGTGTCACAGAGTGAGTTCCTTAAGGAAAAAAAAAAAAACATGGCACCCATTACAATCAATTATTATACAGGAAAATGCAAATATGGTACATTTAGTGGGTGATATCCTGATGGGTGTAAAAATACCCTTGACTTGTTTTTGAAACTGTGTGTTTTGTGTAACAGAAAATCTAAAACAGTAAGCAATAGGCAGCAAGAAAATTAGAAAGGCTGTATTGTATGAGCAACTGAAAACAGTAAACAGGACACAGATGACACATTGATTTAAGGCATTGAAAATGTTAGCTTACTTCATACCAGAAAGCTGTCTTGAAGAGGAAAAAATATTAAGTACAAACAATGACATTAAAAAAAACTCTCAACATGCACAGCAGCAACTAAAAGCAGACAGTGCCTTGAGGTTACTTGGTGACTTGTTTTCTGTGCCAGATATCTTACACAACAAGTCTGTTTCTGCATTTTCATTATTTCATATAATCTGTTGGGACATATCAATTCATCCAATATAAAAGTCAAGCATAACAAATCTGACTTTGTTTACATCTCCGAAATATAAAAAAAGCAACATTGAAAAAACAGCAGGTTATGTTTTTTTAAAAAAAAGCAGTTTACACAGGTCAAACAATAATTTCTAATACATTAATTCATACCTCTTAAAGTGATTTGCTTTGGCAGAGAATTGCTATAAATATTCTGTTTCTTCACTTTGCCTTTTTTTTTCTAACCAGTTTCATAATTATTAAAGGAACTGCTTGATTTTGTCTAAATAGTCTGTCTACATCCACCATAGTTTGAGGATCCCTGACCTATACTATGCCCTATATCATATTTATCATTTTCTGTTTATTGACATCTGCCATATCTTACATTTTGCAATTGTTTTGGAGCAATGAAGTCTGTTGACACACAGTAAGGGTCCATTCACACTAGCGCGACTTGTCAGGTGACTTGGTCGCCTGACAAGTCGCGGTGGGTCGCTCGCCATTGAATAGTACAGGATCCGTTCTAATAGGAGCGACACAATTCGCTCCGACTTAGAAAAAGGGTCCTGTACTACTTTGGGGCGACCTGGAGACGACTTGCATTGACTTCAATGATATGAAGTCCGTGCACGTCGCGCCAAGGTCGCGGTGCATGCTGTGCACCGCGACTTCACAGGTCGCCCCACCAAGTCGTGTCGCCCCTGTCTGAACGGGGTCTAAGATTAATGGTAAAGCTAATTTCAGGAAAAATGAGCTCCTGGTTTGGTCTAAACACAGGCTGCTTGTTCAGGTGTTTGATGAGAACTGATTACTATATATATATATATTAGTGCTTTTTTTTTCTACCACTACTATATATGTCATCTTCTTTCTTTCCCTGTCAATTTCAGTTAAAAAAGCAGTGCATGCTGGCATCCACCATGTCCTAAGCAACCAGTGACATTGCCTGGCCCAATTCAATTGCTGGATGGGAATAACTGGAAATTTAGACAAAGACACAGGGATACTGCCTGATATCACTGCCCAAATATGATCACACATTTTTTGTTTCGGTGTCATTCTTTGTGATTGACATGGATCTCTATAGTTGGATGACATGAATGATGAGGGATCTATGACTTTTTTTTTTTAAATACTTGTTAAAAGTGTGTCTTTATTTACTATTTCCTTTTTTTGTGATTGAGTAGGGAAACTATGTATGTTTTTTTCAGGGGGGATTCTAGATTCTATCAAGCTCTCCACCCACATTCACTATGTCAGTGTTGTGAAGAAGAGGCCCTTGTCCTTATCAACTTGGGGACATGGTGTTTACTAGGTGTGTTCCTCCTGAGAAGATACCATGTGGCCCGGTGTGGTTCAGGGAGGCACATGTTCTTCCCCTCCTAAAGGACTGGTATGAATTTGGGAACATTTTTTTACATACACAACTGATATATGTCCTTATTACTAGGGTTGAGCGAACCCGGACTGTATTGTTGGGGTTCGTATCGGACTTTTGGGTATTCGGTACCCGGACCCAAATCCGATCAATTCACTGTATGTTTGGGTACTGTCCGTTGTTCGGTAACGTTATTTGATGTTTTGGCGCGGTTTTAATGGCGCAGTTTCAACAGGTGCAAGGCAGCCAATCAGCAAGCGTTTAACTAGTGTGCCCTAGAAGCCATCACAGCCATGCCTACTAATGGCATGGCTGTGATTGGCCAGTGCAGCATGTAACCCAGAGTCTATATAAGCTGGAGTCACATAGCGCCGCGCGTCACTCTGCTATAACTATACTAGGGAGAGGTTCCTGATGCTGCTGAGGGAGAGATAGGAGATTACTGTAGGGTCAGGCTGGAGATTGCTTTGAGGGAATGCATAGGAAGAATCTTCTTTAATCAGACAGCGATCTACATTGATTTGATTGTGGGGGGGTGCAGTGCATGATCTTTTTGCCCGGAGGGAGAGATAGGAGATTACTGTAGGGTCAGGCTGGAGATTGCTTTGAGGGAAAGCATGGGAACAATCTTCTTTAGTCAGACAGCGATCTACATTGATTTGATTGTGTGGGGGTACAGTGCACAATCTTTTTGCCTGGAGGGAGAGATAGGAGATTATTGTAGGGTCAGGCAGGAGATTGCTTTGAGGGAAAGCATAGGAACAATCTTCTTTAATCAAACAGCGATCTACATTGATTGTATTGTGTGGGGGTGCAGTGCACGATCTTTATGCCCTGACCTGAGCCCAGTGAGGAGGAGAAAGGAGAAAAAAAAACTTTTATTAGTCTGTTAGGCGTGCAGTGCTGCACATTTAATGCAAGCTTAGTGCATATGTGTCTGCTTAATCTGCATTTATATAAGAAAAAAATTTTTTTCCTTCATATTTAACTTTGACATACAGTCTTTAGACAGACACTGCTTTTCTAACCTGCTCTTCAAAAAGCACCAATGTAAGGGGAAAATAATTATTTTTCAGTATTTAGGGAAAAAAAAATATTTTTTAGTTTTTCATTCAAATGGGTTTTTTTTTATTCAACAACCACAGTATTCAACCTGCTAGGCGTGCGGTGTGTAGCGGCCATTTCCTGCAAGCTGAGTGCATATGTGTCTGCTTAATCTGCATTTCAAAAATAAAAAAACTTTTTTCCTTCATATTTTACTGTGACTTACAGCGTTTATTTCAAATCTGCTATACAACAAGCACCAATTAAGGGGACAATTATTTATCAGATTTTCATTCATACGTTACAGGGCGATACACCCATTGCATACTTTTGTTGTATTCTGCTTTGTAATGAAAACCCATTTAGGGGGAAAAAAAAGTTAATTGCGGCCCTGTCTGCATATGTTACAGTGACATACACCCGTGGCATACCTTTGTATTGCGCATTGCAATAAAAACCCATTTAGGGGAAAAAAAAGTTAATTGCGGCCCTGTCTGCATATGTTACAGTGACATACACCCATTGCATACTGTTGTATTGCGCATTGCAATAAAAACCCATTTAGGGGCAAAAAAGGTTTATTGCGGCCCTGTCTGCATATGTTACAGTGAGATACACCCATTACATAATGTTGTATTGCGCATTGCAATAAAAAAAAAACATTTAGGGGAAAAAAAAGTTTATTGCGGCCCTGTCTGCATAAGTTAAAGTGACATACACCCATTGCATACTGTTGTTTTGCGAATTGCAATAAAAAAACACATTTAGGGGAAAAAAAGTTTATTGCGGCCCTGTCTCCATATGTTACAGTGATATACACCCATTGCATACTGTTGTATTGCGCATTGCAATAAAAAAAAAACATTTAGGGGCAAAAAAAGTTTATTGCGGCCCTGTCTGCATATGTTACAGTGACATACACACATTGCATACTGTTGTATTGCGCATTGCAATAAAAACCCATTTAGGGGCAAAAAAAGTTTATTGCGGCCCTGTCTGCATATGTTACAGTGACATACACCCATTGCATACTGTTGTATTGCGCATTGCAATAAAAAAAAACATTTAGGGGAAAAAAAAAGTTAATTGCGGCCTTGTCTGCATATGTTACAGTGACATACACCCGTGGCATACTGTTGTATTGCGCATTGCAATAAAAACCCATTTAGGGGAAAAATAAGTTAATTGTGGCCCTGTCTGCATATGTTACAGTGACATACACCCATTGCATACGTTTGTATTGTGCATTGCAATAAAAGCCCATTTAGGGGCAAAAAAGGTTTATTGCGTCCCTGTCTGCATATGTTACAGTGAGATACACCCATTACATACTGTTGTATTGCGCATTGCAATAAAAAAAATCATTTAGGTGAAAAAAACGTTTATTGCGGCCCTGTCTGCATAAGATAAAGTGACATACACCCATTGCATACTGTTGTTTTGTGCATTTCAATAAAAAAACACATTTAAGGGGAAAAAAGGTTAATTGCGGCCCTGTCTCCATATGTTACAGTGATATACACCCATTGCATACTGTTGTATTGCGCATTGCAATAAAAAAAAACATTTAGGGGCAAAAAACGTTTATTGCGACCTAGGCTGCATATGTTACAGTGAGATACACCCATTGCATACTGTTGTATTCCGCTTATCCATAAAAACCCATTTCGGGACGTGGCCTGGGTCGTGGTGTTGCTGGTTGAGCTCCTTTTGCAAGGAAAAAAAGTGGTCGATCTGTGCCAGCTACACGCACAGGTGAAACACCTTCCTCAGCTGCGAGTAGGCGACAGAACCTGCAGCAGTATTTGGCAGGGCCTAATGTGCCTCTACAAATGTTGAGGCCAGAACAAGTACAGGCGATAGTAGATTGGGTTACTGACAGTGCCTCCAGTTCCTTCACATTGTCTCCACTGCTGAAAGGTCAGAGTTGTCACCTGCAGCCGATGTCCATCAATCTTTCACCGCACCCCCTTGCAAATCAGCCAAGCAGTCTGAGTCCCAAGTCATGCAGCAGTCTCTTCTTCTTTTTGATGACTCTGTTAGCATGGTTTCCCAGGGCCATCCACCTAGCCCTGCCCCAGAAGTGGAAAAGATTGAGTGCACTGATGCCCAACCACTTATGTCTCCAGATGAGTACATGGGAGGACCATCGCAGCACGTCTCGGATGATGATGAAACACAGGTGCCAACTGCTGAATTGTGGAGACCGACAAGGAGGGCAGGGGTGAAGACTGGGTGGAAGACGATGTGGAGGACGATGAGGTCCTCGACCCCATATGGAATGAACGTCATGCAGGTGACCTAAGTAGTTTGGAGGAAGAGGAGGTGGTCGCACAGAGCCACCAGCACAGCAGAAGAGAGAGCAGGGTGCAAAAGCGGAGCGGCCGTGCCCTAGACACTATGCATGCTACTGCCCAACGCAGCAAGGGACCGAGCACACCAAAGCCAGCTCACAGGAGTTCCCTAGCATGGCAGTTCTACAGACAATGTGATGATGACAGGACATGAGTGGTTTGAACGCTGTGCAATCAGAGCCTGAAGCTAAGCATAAACGGTCTCAACCTGAGCACAACATGCATGACCAGGCATCTAAGTGCAAAGCACGAGCTGCAGTAAAGTGCACACCTCAAAAACCAAGAAAGGTCTCTGGCTCCTCCTGCTTCCTCTTCTGCTGCTGCAGTCTCGGCCTCTTCATCCACCTCTGTAGTGACAGTGGCACCTGCCACCCCGCAAACAGAGGATCCACCAGCAACACCACCACCTGGGTCACCAAGAACCATCTCCACAATGTCCCATGGAAGCGTTCAGCTTTCTATCTCCCAAACACTGGAGCGGAAGAGGAAGTACCCCCCTACCCACCCGTGATTCCTGGCCCTAATTGCCAGCATTTCAAAATTCCTGGCCTTTGAAATGCTGTCATTCCGTCTGGTGGAGACGCAGAGTTTTAAAAGCATTATGGCGGTGGCTGTCCCACAGTACGTCGTGCCCAGTCGCCACTACTTTTCTAGGCAAGCCATCCTTTCCCTGCACAACCAAGTGGGTGACAAAATCAGGTGTGCACTGCGCAACGCCATCTGTGGCAAGGTCCACCTAACTACGTATACGTGGACCAGTAAGCACGGTCAGGGATGTTATATCTCCCTAACAGCACACTGGGTAAATGCAGTGGTGGCTGGGCCTGAGGCGGATAGCAGCTTGGTGCATGTCCTTCCACCACCGAGCATTGCAGGGTGCTTCAGTTTGCCTCCTCCTACTCCACTTCCTCATCCTCTACCACCTCCTCTTCCGGTCAGCCTAACACCTTCTCCACCAACTTCAGCACAGCCAGGGGTAAATGACAGCTGGCAGTTTATAAACTTGCCTGTTCAGGTGAAAAACCACACACCGCGCAGGAGTTGTGGAGGGGCATTGAACTGCAGACCGATGAGTGGTTGCTGCCAGTGAGCCTCAAGCCCGGCCTGGTGGTGTGCGATAACGGGCAAAAATCTCGTAGCAGCTCTGGGCTTAGCCGGTTTGACACACATCCCTTGCCTGGCACATGTGCTGAATTTGGGGGTGCAGAGGTTCCTTAGAGATTACCCCGATATGTCAGAGCTGCTGCAGAAAGTGCGGGCCGTCTGTGCGCACTTTCGGCATTCTCACCCTGCTGCTGCTCGCCTGTCAGCGCTGCAGCGTAACTTTGGCCTTCCCGCTCCCATTTATTTAGAGAGCCTCCACATGACAATATGGCATTTTACTATCCTTTCTGTGCTTTAGGAATTTTGATCGACTCTTGTTGAGACCATTCGAGTTAACTCTATTTAAGCCTTACTACTAAATCTTGCCATTTGGGCCCCCTGTCCTGATACTTTTTGATTGAGACTTTTTAGGTTCAGTGCAAGTACACATATGCACAGAGGTTTTGGGGGGTAATTTTCATTGTCTGATAGACCTTTTTCATTTATTTATACTATGCTATTATTTTGCCCATTAGGTGATCAGCTGGGTCATTATATTGGAAGTTTGATGCATCCTTTATACTATATCAGCTGGGTCATTATATTGGAAGTTTGATGCATCCTTTATACTATATTGGATGCTGCCCAGGAAAGGCATCCATCCTACATCATGTTATGCTGAATAATTATACGTACATACAGTACACATATACTGTATTTACATTGTAAATCTCGTCTTTTTTTTTTTTTTTATTAATATGTTTTGTGTATTGATTTGGTTTATGCACATGTGTTTATGTTACAGATCATGCCACTATACCAACCCGTGAATTATACTTACAACTGTTGAGTTGAAATGCATTGGGGTTTTTTAGTAAACTTTGAGCATTGAAGATGTGCTGTACTATATACAGTATATGGTGGTTTTGAATGTACAGTATATACTTTTCCTTTTGTTGTATTTTAATATGTTGCAGACTATTGTCTCTTTTAAGACATTGTAATAATAAATATTGTGAATTTTAATTTGGTTGTTTGTATTCTTGGTACTAATTAAACATCCAAGGCCACAAATTCACCTTCTTGAAAATACTGATTAGGACTTGACCTTTTAGCCCTAAAGATCAAAGTGAGATAGAGCAGGTGTCACATATTCTATAACAGTTGATAAATGGCCCAGGAGTGTAAGGGTATTATTATTATTATTATTATTTTTATTTTCTCTCACACACCATCCCTTATTTCAATAAATTTAACATGTTCTTATAATTTTGTAATAAATAATTCTATAAAATACTTGGATTGTTTCTCTACAACTGTGCCATTAAAAAAAATCGTGTCATAATATATTTTAGAAATACACACTGATTGTCTTGCAGATCTAGAAACCATGTCACTGATAAAGTAAATTGCTGTATCTCACCAATCTTCCCAGTGAGACATTTAACCAGCAATTATTACAGGAATCTGGTTTTCATCGTGTTATGCTCAATATCATGCAGCGCTCAGAGAGGATAAAACAAGATAAACAGAAAGTTCTGTAGTATCAGCAATAAATACATGCTTAATAACTTTTAGCTAAATTTTACCTTGAAATGTAAAAAGCTTTATCTTTTATTTAAGTAATTTCCTTTATCCAGGGCTTCAGATTACAGTATTTTAGCAAAAATGGTAATACATAGTAAATGTGCCTTTTAAGGATATATTTTCTTTTTACTTCTGAAATTATTGTATTAATATGTTTTCAGGTAGTTTGGATCCTATAATCAGTGTTAAAAATTGAAGCATGTATTTATTTGATGCATTTATTAAATTAAAAACATCAGATGGCTTTACCAGTTTCATGACATAATTACAATTTGGACACACACAGAAATGATTATATTAGATGTTACTCGAAATAAAAATGAAAGCTATATTCATAAAGAAATTCCTTTTGTCAAGCATGAAGGCACATTTAATACATTTAGCTCAATAAATATCCATGCAGACACCAACATTTGTAGTACGTTTAAAAGAGAACTTTACATGAGAGAAACATTGGCGATTCTATTGCAGTTGACTGACTTCAAATGCCAGTTGCTATGATGATCCACCAAATGACCAAGAAGGCTGGACAAGTTGATGAACATGCAAAAGTCCTTGTATTCGTTTTTATTACTGGTCAGTGATGGGCAGGCAACTTACATTTTCAGCATTAGAGATCAGTTATGGGTGCCTCCATGTTTCTCTGATGACTGTAATTAATTAAAATTGCAATGGTTCTGCACATTCATCCACTGAGCCGTTTCTTGTTTGTATACAAAACCCAATAACTAAAAACAGAAACATACTCCCCTGCTGCCTATGTATAGCTCTTTCTTCTCAGGACCTGCCAGCATACACTGATATGTTTTCCCACATCAAAAAATTGTTGTAAATGTTATTGTTGCGTTGCTCAAAATAACCTCCAAACTATAGTGACTCCACCTTAGTTCTATATGTGACTACATGCACTCATTAACCAATTACCAACCGCCCCTCTCCAATGTACTCTGGGCACTGTAGGCAAAGCGACGTACCCATTTGTCGCTGCCTACTTCTGGGTTAAAGGCATGTGCATGCATGGCACCTGCCAGGCCCCTGCTGTGATTGTACGAAGAGGGAGTCTGTCAACATGTCCCGGCCAATGATTCATGGCCAGGACCTGCGGATCAGCTGTGTGCAATCACAGCCCAGAGGTCTGTAAAAAGGGAAGTATCTGTCAGTTTCTCATACCTGAGAAACTGAGAGATCAATTAGTAAAAACAGCACACTGTACACACATTACACATACAGTAGTTAGGCACATATTTAACTCCTTAACCACTCTGCAACCGCTCACAGTAATACTACTGCGGCAGAGTGGTTCGTTATCGTCCAGCCACGTAGTATTAACGTGACTGGACTCCTCCCCTTCTGGGCGGCGCTTGCGCGCCGCCGGAGGCTCGCTCCCGCTGTTTTCATTCACAGCGGGAGTCGGGCCAGGGGAGGAGCAGCGGCGATCGCCGCTGCTCTTACCCGATCGTCGGGGATCGAGTCTGGAGATCCGCCCGCTGTGTGTAAACACAGCGGGCGGATCTCCATAGTGACAGGGAGTGACAGATCGGACTGTTCAGCATAGCTGGACATCCGATCTGTCCATGAATCACACAGTCACCTCCCCCCCTACACGTCAGTAAGCACCAGGCATACATTAACCCCTCCCTCTCCAATAAAATTAACCCCTTCACTGCCAGTGTCATTTTTACAGTAACAGTGCATATATATAGCACTGATTACTGCAGTAATGTCACTGGTACCCCCAAAAGTGTCAAAAATGTCAGTCAGGGGTCCGGTCTGTCCGCCGCAATGTCGCAGTCCCGCAAAAAAAATCGCAGATCGCCGCCATTACGCGTTAAAAAAAAACCACCAAAAATGACAGAAATCTTTCCCTTTGTTAGTAAACGCAATAACTTTTGCGCAAACCAATCAAAATACGCTTATTGCGATTTTTTTTACCAAACATATGTAGCATAAAACAAATTGGCCAAAAACTTTTAAAAAAATTGGTTTTTACATCTTTTTTGGGGGGAATTTCATATAAAAAAATGTGAAAAATATTGTTATTTTTTCAAAATAAACGCTCTTTTTTTGTTTATAGCGCAAAAAGTAAAAATCGCACAGGTGATCAAATACCACCAAAAGAAAGCTCTGTTTGTGGGAAAAAAAGGACGTAAATTTCGTTTGGGTACGGCGTCGCACGACCGCGCAATTGTCAGTTGAAGTTGCACAGCGCCGAATCGCAAAAAGTGGCCTGGACGGAAGACAGCAAAATCCTCCGGTTGTAAAGTGGTTAATTGCCCTAGGTGTTAACCCCTTCCCAGCCAGTGTCATTAGTACAGTGACAGTGTATAGTATTAGAACTGATCACTTTATTATTGTCACTGAAGATGTCAGTGGCAGTCAGTCCCCCCTCCCCCCATGTCAATTAGTGTCAAATTGCCCATCACAATATTGCAGTCCCATTATAAAATGTTGATTGCCGCCATTAGTAGTATAAAAATAATTCCATTTTATATATACCATAGTTTGTAGACACTTTTGTTATACAAAATATATACTTTTGGGATTGTTTTAAAATCAAAAACATATAGCAGAATACAATTTGGACAACATATATGAATACATTTAGATTTTTTTTTTAAGTTTTATACAAGAAAGTAAATATATATATATTTTTTCAAAACTTCCAGTAGTTTTTAATTTATATCACAAAAAAAATAAAAAACTCAGTGGTGATAAAATGCCACCAAAACAAATCTATATTTTTGTAAAAAAAAAATATATACATTTTGTTTGGATATAGAGTTGCATGACCGTCCAAACGCCAGTTAAAGTAGTGAATTGCCGAATAGTGTTGAGCGAACACGGACTGTATTATTCGTGTTCGTACCGAATAATTGGATTTTTTGTACCCGAACACGGACACGGACACTTTACTGTATGTTCGGGTAAAAATCCGTGTTCGGTCGTTTTATTTCCGGGTTTTGCATGCTTTGGCGCTCTTTTCATGGCGGGCTTTCAACAGCCAATCAACAATCGTTTAACTGGTGTGCCTTAAGCCATCCCAGCCATGCCTGCAAATGTCTCAGTAGCTGTGATTGGCCGTCTGAAGCATGTGACCAAGTCTTTATAAGTTCGAGGCAGCCGCAGCGGCGTCATTATGCTGCTTAGATTCAGGGACAGAGCACACATCAACGTGCTGGCTGCTGATTAGGGAAAGATAGGCAGGAAAAAACCATTTGTGTCCGGATAGAATTGAGGGACAGGTCGGAGTGTTTAGGCAGGGCGAGTTGTAGGCATTTTAGGGATAGAGTCTGCTGAATTATAGGGTCAGTGTCTTCTACAAACTACAATCGATATTGCTGTGTGGGGGGTGGGGTCTGCACTCAATCCTGATCTACGATCTCTTCTCAATCCTGTTAGGGACAGAGTCTGCTGAATTTTAGGGAAACTGTGTTCTACAAACTACAATCGATATTGCTGTGTGGTGTGGGATTGGAGATAGGCAGGTGTCAGTGATCCACATCCATTTTTCTGTGTGTGAGCTGCAGTGAACACAATCTTTTTGGGCTGCAGTGAACACAATCTTTTTGGGCTGCAGTGAACACAATCCTTTTGGGCTGCAGTGAACACAATCTTTTTGGGCTGCAGTGAACACAATCTTTTTGGGCTGCAGTGAACACAATCTTTTTGGGGTGCAGTGAACAAAATCTTTTTGGGGTGCAGTGAACACAATCCTTTTTGGTGTGCAGTGAACACAATCTTTGTGGGGTGCAGTGAACAAAATCCTTTGTGGGGTGCAGTGAACACAATCTTTTTGGGGTGCAGTGAACAAAATCCTTTTTGGGGTGCAGTGAACAACATCCTTTTTGGGGTGCAGTGAACACAATCTTTTTGGGGTGCAGTGAACAAAATCCTTTGTGGGGTGCAGTGAACACAATCTTTTTGGGGTGCAGTGAACACAATCTTTTTGGGGTGGAGTGAACAACATCCTTTTTGGGGTGCAGTGAACAAAATCCTTTTTGGGGTGCAGTGAACAAAATCATTTTTGGGGTGCAGTGAACACAATCTTTTTGGGGTGCAGTGAACACAATCTTTGTGGGGTGCAGTGAACACAATCTTTTTGGGGTGGAGTGAACAACATCCTTTTTGGGGTGCAGTGAACAACATCCTTTTTGGGGTGCAGTGAACACAATCTTTTTGGGGTGCAGTGAACACAATCTTTGTGGGGTACAGTGAACAGAATCTTTGTGGGGTGCAGTGAACACAATCTTTGGGGGGTACAGTGAACACAATCTTTGTGAGGTGCAGTGAACACAATCTTTGTGGGGTGCAGTGAACACAATCATTGTGGGGTGCAGTGAACTCAATCTTTGTGGGGTACAGTGAACACAATCTCATACTTCTGAAGGTTTGAGGGTGCTGCCTGTTCCATACTCCCCCTACTCCTCATCTAGCCTTTTAGGGGTACAAACAATAGTAATTGGGGCCTAGTGTGGTTGTGTACGTGTGATATACATACACTTTTTTGGGATCATATTTTCTATTCCGCTATTTAATCAAAAACCTTTGGGGATCAGTTAAATTGGGGGATAGTCTGTGTTGGTACGTGTGAGAGAGATCCACCTTTCCAAGTTGTTGGGGTTCATCTCATACTTCTGAAGGTTTGAGGGTGCTGCCTGTTCCATACTCCCCCTACTCCTAGCCTTTTAGGGGTACAAACAATAGTAATTGGGGCCTAGTGTGGTTGTGTACGTGTGATATACATACACTTTTTTGGGATCATATTTTCTATTCCGCTATTTAATCAAAAACCTTTGGGGATCAGTTAAATTGGGGGATAGTCTGTGTTGGTACGTGTGAGAGAGATCCACCTTTCCAAGTTGTTGGGGTTCATCTCATACTTCTGAAGGTTTGAGGGTGCTGCCTGTTCCATACTCCCCCTACTCCTAGCCTTTTAGGGGTACAAACAATAGTAATTGGGGCCTAGTGTGGTTGTGTACGTGTGATATACATACACTTTTTTGGGATCATATTTTCTATTCCGCTATTTAATCAAAAACCTTTGGGGATCAGTTAAATTGGGGGATAGTCTGTGTTGGTACGTGTGAGAGAGATCCACCTTTCCAAGTTGTTGGGGTTCATCTCATACTTCTGAAGGTTTGAGGGTGCTGCCTGTTCCATACTCCCCCTACTCCTAGCCTTTTAGGGGTACAAACAATAGTAATTGGGGCCTAGTGTGGTTGTGTACGTGTGATATACATACACTTTTTTGGGATCATATTTTCTATTCCGCTATTTAATCAAAAACCTTTGGGGATCAGTTAAATTGGGGGATAGTCTGTGTTGGTACGTGTGAGAGAGATCCACCTTTCCAAGTTGTTGGGGTTCATCTCATACTTCTGAAGGTTTGAGGGTGCTGCCTGTTCCATACTCCCCCTACTCCTAGCCTTTTAGGGGTACAAACAATAGTAATTGGGGCCTAGTGTGGTTGTGTACGTGTGATATACATACACTTTTTTGGGATCATATTTTCTATTCCGCTATTTAATCAAAAACCTTTGGGGATCAGTTAAATTGGGGGATAGTCTGTGTTGGTACGTGTGAGAGAGATCCACCTTTCCAAGTTGTTGGGGTTCATCTCATACTTCTGAAGGTTTGAGGGTGCTGCCTGTTCCATACTCCCCCTACTCCTAGCCTTTTAGGGGTACAAACAATAGTAATTGGGGCCTAGTGTGGTTGTGTACGTGTGATATACATACACTTTTTTGGGATCATATTTTCTATTCCGCTATTTAATCAAAAACCTTTGGGGATCAGTTAAATTGGGGGATAGTCTGTGTTGGTACGTGTGAGAGAGATCCACCTTTCCAAGTTGTTGGGGTTCATCTCATACTTCTGAAGGTTTGAGGGTGCTGCCTGTTCCATACTCCCCCTACTCCTAGCCTTTTAGGGGTACAAACAATAGTAATTGGGGCCTAGTGTGGTTGTGTACGTGTGATATACATACACTTTTTTGGGATCATATTTTCTATTCCGCTATTTAATCAAAAACCTTTGGGGATCAGTTAAATTGGGGGATAGTCTGTGTTGGTACGTGTGAGAGAGATCCACCTTTCCAAGTTGTTGGGGTTCATCTCATACTTCTGAAGGTTTGAGGGTGCTGCCTGTTCCATACTCCCCCTACTCCTAGCCTTTTAGGGGTACAAACAATAGTAATTGGGGCCTAGTGTGGTTGTGTACGTGTGATATACATACACTTTTTTGGGATCATATTTTCTATTCCGCTATTTAATCAAAAACCTTTGGGGATCAGTTAAATTGGGGGATAGTCTGTGTTGGTACGTGTGAGAGAGATCCACCTTTCCAAGTTGTTGGGGTTCATCTCATACTTCTGAAGGTTTGAGGGTGCTGCCTGTTCCATACTCCCCCTACTCCTAGCCTTTTAGGGGTACAAACAATAGTAATTGGGGCCTAGTGTGGTTGTGTACGTGTGATATACATACACTTTTTTGGGATCATATTTTCTATTCCGCTATTTAATCAAAAACCTTTGGGGATCAGTTAAATTGGGGGATAGTCTGTGTTGGTACGTGTGAGAGAGATCCACCTTTCCAAGTTGTTGGGGTTCATCTCATACTTCTGAAGGTTTGAGGGTGCTGCCTGTTCCATACTCCCCCTACTCCTAGCCTTTTAGGGGTACAAACAATAGTAATTGGGGCCTAGTGTGGTTGTGTACGTGTGATATACATACACTTTTTTGGGATCATATTTTCTATTCCGCTATTTAATCAAAAACCTTTGGGGATCAGTTAAATTGGGGGATAGTCTGTGTTGGTACGTGTGAGAGAGATCCACCTTTCCAAGTTGTTGGGGTTCATCTCATACTTCTGAAGGTTTGAGGGTGCTGCCTGTTCCATACTCCCCCTACTCCTAGCCTTTTAGGGGTACAAACAATAGTAATTGGGGCCTAGTGTGGTTGTGTACGTGTGATATACATACACTTTTTTGGGATCATATTTTCTATTCTGCTATTTAATCAAAAACCTTTGGGGATCAGTTAAATTGGGGGATAGTCTGTGTTGGTACGTGTGAGAGAGATCCACCTTTCCAAGTTGTTGGGGTTCATCTCATACTTCTGAAGGTTTGAGGGTGCTGCCTGTTCCATACTCCCCCTACTCCTAGCCTTTTAGGGGTACAAACAATAGTAATTGGGGCCTAGTGTGGTTGTGTACGTGTGATATACATACACTTTTTTGGGATCATATTTTCTATTCCGCTATTTAATCAAAAACCTTTGGGGATCAGTTAAATTGGGGGATAGTCTGTGTTGGTACGTGTGAGAGAGATCCACCTTTCCAAGTTGTTGGGGTTCATCTCATACTTCTGAAGGTTTGAGGGTGCTGCCTGTTCCATACTCCCCCTACTCCTAGCCTTTTAGGGGTACAAACAATAGTAATTGGGGCCTAGTGTGGTTGTGTACGTGTGATATACATACACTTTTTTGGGATCATATTTTCTATTCCGCTATTTAATCAAAAACCTTTGGGGATCAGTTAAATTGGGGGATAGTCTGTGTTGGTACGTGTGAGAGAGATCCACCTTTCCAAGTTGTTGGGGTTCATCTCATACTTCTGAAGGTTTGAGGGTGCTGCCTGTTCCATACTCCCCCTACTCCTAGCCTTTTAGGGGTACAAACAATAGTAATTGGGGCCTAGTGTGGTTGTGTACGTGTGATATACATACACTTTTTTGGGATCATATTTTCTATTCCGCTATTTAATCAAAAACCTTTGGGGATCAGTTAAATTGGGGGATAGTCTGTGTTGGTACGTGTGAGAGAGATCCACCTTTCCAAGTTGTTGGGGTTCATCTCATACTTCTGAAGGTTTGAGGGTGCTGCCTGTTCCATACTCCCCCTACTCCTAGCCTTTTAGGGGTACAAACAATAGTAATTGGGGCCTAGTGTGGTTGTGTACGTGTGATATACATACACTTTTTTGGGATCATATTTTCTATTCCGCTATTTAATCAAAAACCTCTGGGGATCAGTTAAATTGGGGGATAGTCTGTGTTGGTACGTGTGAGAGAGATCCACCTTTCCAAGTTGTTGGGGTTCATCTCATACTTCTGAAGGTTTGAGGGTGCTGCCTGTTCCATACTCCCCCTACTCCTAGCCTTTTAGGGGTACAAACAATAGTAATTGGGGCCTAGTGTGGTTGTGTACGTGTGATATACATACACTTTTTTGGGATCATATTTTCTATTCCGCTATTTAATCAAAAACCTTTGGGGATCAGTTAAATTGGGGGATAGTCTGTGTTGGTACGTGTGAGAGAGATCCACCTTTCCAAGTTGTTGGGGTTCATCTCATACTTCTGAAGGTTTGAGGGTGCTGCCTGTTCCATACTCCCCCTACTCCTAGCCTTTTAGGGGTACAAACAATAGTAATTGGGGCCTAGTGTGGTTGTGTACGTGTGATATACATACACTTTTTTGGGATCATATTTTCTATTCCGCTATTTAATCAAAAACCTCTGGGGATCAGTTAAATTGGGGGATAGTCTGTGTTGGTACGTGTGAGAGAGATCCACCTTTCCAAGTTGTTGGGGTTCATCTCATACTTCTGAAGGTTTGAGGGTGCTGCCTGTTCCATACTCCCCCTACTCCTAGCCTTTTAGGGGTACAAACAATAGTAATTGGGGCCTAGTGTGGTTGTGTACGTGTGATATACATACACTTTTTTGGGATCATATTTTCTATTCCGCTATTTAATCAAAAACCTTTGGGGATCAGTTAAATTGGGGGATAGTCTGTGTTGGTACGTGCGAGAGAGATCCACCTTTCCAAGTTGTTGGGGTTCATCTCATACTTCTGAAGGTTTGAGGGTGCTGCCTGTTCCATACTCCCCCTACTCCTAGCCTTTTAGGGGTACAAACAATAGTAATTGGGGCCTAGTGTGGTTGTGTACGTGTGATATACATACACTTTTTTGGGATCATATTTTCTATTCCGCTATTTAATCAAAAACCTCTGGGGATCAGTTAAATTGGGGGATAGTCTGTGTTGGTACGTGTGAGAGAGATCCACCTTTCCAAGTTGTTGGGGTTCATCTCATACTTCTGAAGGTTTGAGGGTGCTGCCTGTTCCATACTCCCCCTACTCCTAGCCTTTTAGGGGTACAAACAATAGTAATTGGGGCCTAGTGTGGTTGTGTACGTGTGATATACATACACTTTTTTGGGATCATATTTTCTATTCCGCTATTTAATCAAAAACCTTTGGGGATCAGTTAAATTGGGGGATAGTCTGTGTTGGTACGTGTGAGAGAGATCCACCTTTCCAAGTTGTTGGGGTTCATCTCATACTTCTGAAGGTTTGAGGGTGCTGCCTGTTCCATACTCCCCCTACTCCTAGCCTTTTAGGGGTACAAACAATAGTAATTGGGGCCTAGTGTGGTTGTGTACGTGTGATATACATACACTTTTTTGGGATCATATTTTCTATTCCGCTATTTAATCAAAAACCTTTGGGGATCAGTTAAATTGGGGGATAGTCTGTGTTGGTACGTGTGAGAGAGATCCACCTTTCCAAGTTGTTGGGGTTCATCTCATACTTCTGAAGGTTTGAGGGTGCTGCCTGTTCCATACTCCCCCTACTCCTAGCCTTTTAGGGGTACAAACAATAGTAATTGGGGCCTAGTGTGGTTGTGTACGTGTGATATACATACACTTTTTTGGGATCATATTTTCTATTCCGCTATTTAATCAAAAACCTCTGGGGATCAGTTAAATTGGGGGATAGTCTGTGTTGGTACGTGTGAGAGAGATCCACCTTTCCAAGTTGTTGGGGTTCATCTCATACTTCTGAAGGTTTGAGGGTGCTGCCTGTTCCATACTCCCCCTACTCCTAGCCTTTTAGGGGTACAAACAATAGTAATTGGGGCCTAGTGTGGTTGTGTACGTGTGATATACATACACTTTTTTGGGATCATATTTTCTATTCCGCTATTTAATCAAAAACCTTTGGGGATCAGTTAAATTGGGGGATAGTCTGTGTTGGTACGTGTGAGAGAGATCCACCTTTCCAAGTTGTTGGGGTTCATCTCATACTTCTGAAGGTTTGAGGGTGCTGCCTGTTCCATACTCCCCCTACTCCTAGCCTTTTAGGGGTACAAACAATAGTAATTGGGGCCTAGTGTGGTTGTGTACGTGTGATATACATACACTTTTTTGGGATCATATTTTCTATTCCGCTATTTAATCAAAAACCTCTGGGGATCAGTTAAATTGGGGGATAGTCTGTGTTGGTACGTGTGAGAGAGATCCACCTTTCCAAGTTGTTGGGGTTCATCTCATACTTCTGAAGGTTTGAGGGTGCTGCCTGTTCCATACTCCCCCTACTCCTAGCCTTTTAGGGGTACAAACAATAGTAATTGGGGCCTAGTGTGGTTGTGTACGTGTGATATACATACACTTTTTTGGGATCATATTTTCTATTCCGCTATTTAATCAAAAACCTTTGGGGATCAGTTAAATTGGGGGATAGTCTGTGTTGGTACGTGTGAGAGAGATCCACCTTTCCAAGTTGTTGGGGTTCATCTCATACTTCTGAAGGTTTGAGGGTGCTGCCTGTTCCATACTCCCCCTACTCCTAGCCTTTTAGGGGTACAAACAATAGTAATTGGGGCCTAGTGTGGTTGTGTACGTGTGATATACATACACTTTTTTGGGATCATATTTTCTATTCCGCTATTTAATCAAAAACCTTTGGGGATCAGTTAAATTGGGGGATAGTCTGTGTTGGTACGTGTGAGAGAGATCCACCTTTCCAAGTTGTTGGGGTTCATCTCATACTTCTGAAGGTTTGAGGGTGCTGCCTGTTCCATACTCCCCCTACTCCTAGCCTTTTAGGCTGCATTCACACTTGAGCGTAGCGTTTTTTACCGCGATTTTACCGCGATTTTTACCGCGATTTTTACCGCGATTTTACCGCGATTTTACCGCGATTTTTTCAGGCGTTTTTCATTGACATCTATCAAAAACGCTGGTAATCAGCCCAAAAAGAAGCTCATGTACTTTTTTCAGCTACAGGCGTTTTGCAAAACGCCCAGATGTGAACAGGGGCCATTTAAATGAATGGGGTTTTACTTGTTGGGCGTTTTGGAAGCGTTTCTTTTGAGCGTTTTTGGAGCTGAAAACGCCCAGGTGTGAATGGAGCCTTAGGGGTACAAACAATAGTAATTGGGGCCTAGTGTGGTTGTGTACGTGTGATATACATACACTTTTTTGGGATCATATTTTCTATTCCGCTATTTAATCAAAAACCTTTGGGGATCAGTTAAATTGGGGGATAGTCTGTGTTGGTACGTGTGAGAGAGATCCACCTTTCCAAGTTGTTGGGGTTCATCTCATACTTCTGAAGGTTTGAGGGTGCTGCCTGTTCCATACTCCCCCTACTCCTAGCCTTTTAGGGGTACAAACAATAGTAATTGGGGCCTAGTGTGGTTGTGTACGTGTGATATACATACACTTTTTTGGGATCATATTTTCTATTCCGCTATTTAATCAAAAACCTCTGGGGATCAGTTAAATTGGGGGATAGTCTGTGTTGGTACGTGTGAGAGAGATCCACCTTTCCAAGTTGTTGGGGTTCATCTCATACTTCTGAAGGTTTGAGGGTGCTGCCTGTTCCATACTCCCCCTACTCCTAGCCTTTTAGGGGTACAAACAATAGTAATTGGGGCCTAGTGTGGTTGTGTACGTGTGATATACATACACTTTTTTGGGATCATATTTTCTATTCCGCTATTTAATCAAAAACCTTTGGGGATCAGTTAAATTGGGGGATAGTCTGTGTTGGTACGTGTGAGAGAGATCCACCTTTCCAAGTTGTTGGGGTTCATCTCATACTTCTGAAGGTTTGAGGGTGCTGCCTGTTCCATACTCCCCCTACTCCTAGCCTTTTAGGGGTACAAACAATAGTAATTGGGGCCTAGTGTGGTTGTGTACGTGTGATATACATACACTTTTTTGGGATCATATTTTCTATTCCGCTATTTAATCAAAAACCTCTGGGGATCAGTTAAATTGGGGGATAGTCTGTGTTGGTACGTGTGAGAGAGATCCACCTTTCCAAGTTGTTGGGGTTCATCTCATACTTCTGAAGGTTTGAGGGTGCTGCCTGTTCCATACTCCCCCTACTCCTAGCCTTTTAGGGGTACAAACAATAGTAATTGGGGCCTAGTGTGGTTGTGTACGTGTGATATACATACACTTTTTTGGGATCATATTTTCTATTCCGCTATTTAATCAAAAACCTTTGGGGATCAGTTAAATTGGGGGATAGTCTGTGTTGGTACGTGTGAGAGAGATCCACCTTTCCAAGTTGTTGGGGTTCATCTCATACTTCTGAAGGTTTGAGGGTGCTGCCTGTTCCATACTCCCCCTACTCCTAGCCTTTTAGGGGTACAAACAATAGTAATTGGGGCCTAGTGTGGTTGTGTACGTGTGATATACATACACTTTTTTGGGATCATATTTTCTATTCCGCTATTTAATCAAAAACCTTTGGGGATCAGTTAAATTGGGGGATAGTCTGTGTTGGTACGTGTGAGAGAGATCCACCTTTCCAAGTTGTTGGGGTTCATCTCATACTTCTGAAGGTTTGAGGGTGCTGCCTGTTCCATACTCCCCCTACTCCTAGCCTTTTAGGGGTACAAACAATAGTAATTGGGGCCTAGTGTGGTTGTGTACGTGTGATATACATACACTTTTTTGGGATCATATTTTCTATTCCGCTATTTAATCAAAAACCTTTGGGGATCAGTTAAATTGGGGGATAGTCTGTGTTGGTACGTGTGAGAGAGATCCACCTTTCCAAGTTGTTGGGGTTCATCTCATACTTCTGAAGGTTTGAGGGTGCTGCCTGTTCCATACTCCCCCTACTCCTAGCCTTTTAGGGGTACAAACAATAGTAATTGGGGCCTAGTGTGGTTGTGTACGTGTGATATACATACACTTTTTTGGGATCATATTTTCTATTCCGCTATTTAATCAAAAACCTTTGGGGATCAGTTAAATTGGGGGATAGTCTGTGTTGGTACGTGTGAGAGAGATCCACCTTTCCAAGTTGTTGGGGTTCATCTCATACTTCTGAAGGTTTGAGGGTGCTGCCTGTTCCATACTCCCCCTACTCCTCATCTAGCCTTTTAGGGGTACAAACAATAGTAATTGGGGCCTAGTGTGGTTGTGTACGTGTGATATACATACACTTTTTTTGGATCATATTTTCTATTCCGCTATTTAATCAAAAACCTTTGGGGATCAGTTAAATTGGGGGATAGTCTGTGTTGGTACGTGTGAGAGAGATCCACCTTTCCAAGTTGTTGGGGTTCATCTCATACTTCTGAAGGTTTGAGGGTGCTGCCTGTTCCATACCCCCCCTACTCCTCATCTAGCCTTTTAGGGGTACAAACAATAGTAATTGGGGCCTAGTGTGGTTGTGTACGTGCGAGATACATACACTTTTTTTGATCATATTTCCTATTCCGCTATTCAATAAAAACCTTTGAGGATCAATTGAATTGCGGGATAGTCTGTGTCGGTACGTGTGAGAGAGATCCACCTTTCCAAGTTGTTGGGGTTCATCTCATACTTCTGAAGGTTTGAGGGTGCTGCCTGTTCCATACCCCCCCTACTCCTCATCTAGCCTTTTAGGGGTACAAACAATAGTAATTGGGGCCTAGTGTGGTTGTGTACGTGCGAGATACATACACTTTTTTTGATCATATTTCCTATTCCGCTATTCAATAAAAACCTTTGAGGATCAATTGAATTGCGGGATAGTCTGTGTCGGTACGTGTGAGAGAGATCCACCTTTCCAAGTTGTTGGGGTTCATCTCATACTTCTGAAGGTTTGAGGGTGCTGCCTGTTCCATACCCCCCCTACTCCTCATCTAGCCTTTTAGGGGTACAAACAATAGTAATTGGGGCCTAGTGTGGTTGTGTACGTGCGAGATACATACACTTTTTTTGATCATATTTCCTATTCCGCTATTCAATAAAAACCTTTGAGGATCAATTGAATTGCGGGATAGTCTGTGTCGGTACGTGTGAGAGAGATCCACCTTTCCAAGTTGTTGGGGTTCATCTCATACTTCTGAAGGTTTGAGGGTGCTGCCTGTTCCATACCCCCCCTACTCCTCATCTAGCCTTTTAGGGGTACAAACAATAGTAATTGGGGCCTAGTGTGGTTGTGTACGTGCGAGATACATACACTTTTTTTGATCATATTTCCTATTCCGCTATTCAATAAAAACCTTTGAGGATCAATTGAATTGCGGGATAGTCTGTGTCGGTACGTGTGAGAGAGATCCACCTTTCCAAGTTGTTGGGGTTCATCTCATACTTCTGAAGGTTTGAGGGTGCTGCCTGTTCCATACTCCCCCTACTCCTCATCTAGCCTTTTAGGGGTACAAACAATAGTAATTGGGGCCTAGTGTGGTTGTGTACGTGTGATATACATACACTTTTTTTGGATCATATTTTCTATTCCGCTATTCAATAAAAACCTTTCTAGAGCAAGATCTTAAATTACAGAAATATGAGGAGACCGTCAAATAAGGGCCGTGGCCTGGGTCGTGGTGCTGCTGGTAGAGCTCCTGTTGCAAGGAGAGGACATGGTCGATCTGTGCCAGCTACACGCACAAGTGAAACACCTTCCTCAAGTGTGAGTAGGCGACAGAACCTGCATCAGTATTTGGTAGGGCATCAAACGCCCCTAGAAGTGATGAGGCCAGAACAAGTTGAGGCGATAGTAGATTGGTTTGCTGCTGACAGTGCCTCCAGTTCCTTCACATTGTCTCCCACCCAGTCTACTGCAGAAAGGTCAGAGTTGGCACCTGCAGCCAATGTCCAACCGTCTTTCACCTCACCCCCTTGCAAATCAGGCCAGCAGTCTGAGCCCCAAGCCATACAGCAGTCTCTTATTCTTTTTGAGGACTCTGTCAGCAGGGTTTCCCAGGGCCATCCACCTAGCCCTGCCCCAGAAGTGGAAGAGATTGAGTGCAGCGATGCCCAACCACTTATTTCTCAAGATGAGTACATGCAAGGATCATCGCAGCACGTCTCCGATGATGACGAAACGCAGGTGCCAACTGCTGCGGCGTTCAGCATTGTGGAGACCGACAAGGAGGGCAGGGGTGAAGACTGGGTGGAAGATGATGTGGAGGACGATGAGGTCCTCGACCCCACATGGAATGAACGTCATGCAGGTGACCTGAGTAGTTTGGAGGAAGAGGCGGTGGTCGCACAGAGCCACCAGCACAGCAGAAGAGGGAGCAGGGTGCAGAAGCGGAGCGGCCGTGCCCTAGACACTACGCCCGCTACTGCCCAACGCAGCAAGGGAACGAGCGCACCAAAGTCAGCTCAAAGGAGTTCTCTAGCGTGGAAGTTCTTTAGAAAATGTGCTGATGACAGGACACGAGTGGTTTGCACCCTGTGCAATCAGAGCTTGAAGCGAGGCATGAACCTTCTCAACCTGAGCACAACCTGCATGATCAGGCATCTAAGTGCAAAGCACGAGCTGCAGTGGAGTACACACCTTCAAAACCAAGAAACGTCTCTGGCTCATCCTGCTTCCTCTTCTGCTGCAGTCTCGGCCGCTCCAGCCACATCTGTAGTGATACCGGCACCTGCCACCCCGCAAACAGACGATCTGTCAGCAACACCACCACCTGGGTCACCAACAACCATCTCCACAATGTCCCGTGGAAGCGTTCAGCTTTCCATCTCCCAAACACTTGAGAGGAAGAGGAAGTACCCCCCTACCCACCCGCGATCCCTGGCCCTGAATGCCAGCATTTCAAAATTATTGGCCTTTGAAATGCTGTCATTCCGTCTGGTGGAGACGCACAGTTTTAAAAACCTTATGTCGGTGGCTGTCCCACAGTACGTCGTGCCCAGCCGCCACTACTTTTCCAGGCAAGCCATCCCTTCCCTGCACAACCAAGTGGGGGAAAATATCAGGTGTGCACTGCGCAACGCTATCTGTGCCAAGGTCCACCTAACTACGGATACGTGGACCAGTAAGCACGGTCAGGGGCGTTATATCTCCCTAACGGCACACTGGGTAAATGCAGTGGCGGATGGGCCTGAGGCGGATAGCAATTTGGCGCATGTCCTTCCACCACCGAGGATTGCAGGGCGCTTCAGTTTGCCTCCTGTTCGTAACTCCTCCTACTCCGCTTCCTCATCCTCTACTGCCTCCTCATCCGGACAGCGTAACACCTTCACCACCAACTTCAGCACGGCCAGGGGTAAACGACAGCAGGCAGTTTTACAACTTGCCTGTTTGGGGGACAAACCACACACCGCGCAGGAGTTGTGGAGGAGCATGGAACAGCAGACAAATGAGTGGTTGCTGCCAGCGAGCCTCAAGCCCGGCCTGGTGGTGTGTGATAACGGGCGAAATCTCATAGCAGCTCTGGGCCTAGCCGGTTTGACGCACATCCCTTGCCTGGCGCATGTGCTGAATTTGGTGGTGCAGAGGTTCCTTAAAAACTACCCCGATATGTCAGAGCTGCTGCAGAAAGTGCGGGCCGTTTGTGCGCACTTTCGGCGTTCTCACCCTGCTGCTGCTCGCCTGGCAGCGCTGCAGCGTAACTTCGGCCTTCCCGCTCACCGCCTCATATGTGACGTGCCCACAAGGTGGAACTCCACCTTGCACATGCTGGAAAGACTGTGCGAGCAGCAGCAGGCCATAGTGGAGTTTCAGCTGCAGCACGCACGCGTGAGTCGCTCTGCGGAACAGCACCACTTCACCACCAATAACTGGGCCTCCATGCGAGACCTGTGTGCCTTGTTGCGCTGTTTTGAGTACTCCACCAACATGGCCAGTGGCAATGACGCCGTTCTCAGCTTAACTATCCCACTTCTATGCCTCCTTGAAAAAACAATTCGGGCGATGATGGAAGAGGATGTGGCACAGGATGAGGAGGAGGAGGAGGATGAAGAGGTAACATTTCCAAGGCTTTCAGGGCAGTCATTCGCAAGGGGCTCCGAGGGTGGGTTCCTGCACACGCAAACGCCAGGGACGCAATTGTCCAGCAGGGGCACAGTTCTGGAGGATGAGGAGGATGAGGAGGAGGAGGAGCTGGAGGAGGAGATGGAACCATGTTCACAGCAGGGTGGCACCCAGGCCAGCTCATGGCCATCACTGGTGCGTGGCTGGGGGGATACAGAGGACACGGACGATACACCTCCCACAGAGGACAGCCTTTCGTCGCCTCTGGGCAGCCTGGCACACATGAGCGATTACATGCTGCAGTGTCTCCACAACGACCGCCGAGTTGCCCACATTCTAACTTGTGCTGATTACTGGGTGGCCACGCTGCTGGATCCCCGTTACAAGGACAACGTACCGTCCTTAATTCACTCACTGGAGCGCGATCGCAAGATGCGCGAGTACAAGCGCACGCTGGTAGACGCCATGCTGCTGGCATTCCCATCTGACAGCGGGGCCACAGTGGAAGCACAAGGCAGAGGAGGAGGAGGAGGAGGTCGCCAACGCAACCAGGGCACCGCCAGCACCTCAGAAGGCAGGGTTAGCATGGCCGAAATGTGGAAAAGCTTTGTCAGCACGCCACAACAAACAGCAGCACCAGCAGCTCAGATGGAACGTCTTAGCAGGAGGCAGCATTTTACCAACATGGTGGAGCAGTATGTGTGCACACGCCTACATGTAGTGAATGACGGGTCTGCCCCCTTCAACTTCTGGGTCTCCAAATTGGGCACATGGCCTGAGCTTGCCCTTTACGCCTTGGAGGTGCTGGCGTGCCCTGCAGCCAGTGTATTATCTGAACGGGTATTTAGCACGGCTGGGGGCGTTATAACAGACAAGCGCAGCCGCCTGTCCAGAGACAATGTGGACAAGCTCACGTTCATTAAAATGAACCAGGCATGGATCCCACGGGACTTTTCCGTACCTTATGCAGAATAGCAATGGATACAGACCTTACCCACCCATTGTTCCATTTTTGCTCTTTCTCACTCTTTTGGGGTGTACCCTCATTTAAAATTTTTGAAAAGAAGCAGTGTTGGCTACCTCGTCCTCCTCCTCAGGGCCAGATTAATGTAGGGGCTATTGGAGCTGCAGCTCCAGGCCCCTACCTTTTATATAGGCCCCGGGTTGGCCATATTCACTGTTACCGCTCTTCTGTCACTTGTAAACACAGAAGTCTGGCTTCTATGCTCGCTTCCCCAGGCAGCACCCTCAGAACCTCCCCACACAGCGTGAAGGCCGGACAAGGAGGGACAGTTGGCGATGCATGGATGTGTTTATGGGCTTCAGAGACAGCATCCCATGTTGAATTAGGCATGCATGGCTGCACCCTTCCTCCTCTGGGTGCATGGCAAGGCACGGCCCTTAAGGCCCTTCAAAATCCTCAGCACCAAGCCCATGATGAGGTTAATCCGGCCCTGGTCCTCCTCCACCGCCGCTTCCACCTACACCGCCCATAGGTGTGCGCAGCCTATTGCATTAAGGTGTGCACCCCAAAGTTGAAATACACATGCATGTGTTTGCCAGCAGGGAGAGTAATGTATCGGGGCCATGTACCTGTAGGCAAGGAGAAATAGAGCAGAGCAGGTCCCAGGGAGATCTTTCCCATCTCCTCACTGGCAATGCTATGTGCCCTAGGTGATTAGGGTGTGCCCAGGCACACCCAGCACACCCTGTGCGCACGCCTATGTCACCGCCACATCCACCACCACCTCAACCTCCCTCCTACTCCATATGGGCCTCGTCCTTCAGAGATGAAGAAGAACATTGTTTTATTTTTCTGTTTTTTTTTTGTTGTTTTAAGTTATTTCCCTATCCACATTTGTTTGCAGAGCACTTGCCATGCTCTTAATTACGTTTTGCTGCCATTTGCAGCACTCTAGCCCTTTCCTTTGGTGTTTTAGAGCCATTTTAGTGCCTTAAAGTTCGGGTCCCCATTGACTTCAATGGGGTTCGGTGTCCGGGAAAAGTTCGGTAAAAGTCCGGGACACGGACCCGGACTTTTTTTTAAAGTTCGGCCGAACCCGTCGAACACGGACATCTAGGTGTTCGCTCAACCCTATTGCCGAATATCAAAAGAAAAAGGCCTGGTCATGAAGGGGGTAAAATCTTCCAGAGCTGAAGTGGTTAAACCATTTTTAAAAATGTACTCTTCTATGATATAAAAAAAAAACTTTGCAAATCAACAATTACTCATGTATAAATAATAACATGTGATAGCACATGAGACATGAATAAGTTTCTTTGATGTGAAATTAGGTGATGTATCTTTTAAGAGTACATATGCAAAAGTGGTTTAATTAATGCATGTAGTCACATATAGAATATATATACACAAATGATAGTGTGCTTCTGATTATGAACAGGGTTGAGCAGTACTATGAGTGTACAGAATATATCATCAAACAATGAAACAAATAATTCAGTGAAAGTAATTAGTCCAAGCATATGAAATATGTAGTGTAAAAGGAGGGTTGAAATTCTTCTTAGGATAGTAATGCACTCCACTGAATGCAAAGTCACGTGAAAGAGTTTGAAAGTCCACCAGGCACATGTGCCCTCCACTGAAATATAAGCCTCTTACCGGATGGTTGGTAATCCCCAGTTAAAGAGATCAAACACGCATGTACAACAACTGACACCTTCAGGTGTCTCCAAATTAAGCCAGTACAGTTCATTAGGTCCCGGCATGTAATGTTCACCAATATAATAGCCTCAACCCCGAACCCAAACAGACTCAAATAGCCATCATGAAAAGAAAGGAACAAAGGATGCACTTAGCGTGAATACTGCTAAAATACATTTATTGTTAAAAATGAAGCAAAGTCCAGCAAGCTTTGCTGGAGACATTGCAACCAAATAGGGAATTTATATCGTATCCTTTGGGATTGTACTGTTATTCAACCTTTCTGGAAGATGGTTGGGAACTTAATTGGAGAAATTTTGGGCACAAGTTTCTCCATCCAACTTGCCCTGGCCCTATTCAATATGGGAATTGACTCTGTTCCTAAAACAGTAGTTTTACATACTGTATATTACATATATTATTTGCTGCTAGACTTACCATCACCTACCATTGAAAGTCAACGGCACCCCCTACTGTAGAAGAACTTATTTCACGGGTTAATATCCAATGCCAATTCGAAAAATTATTAGCCTTTAAAGACCACAGAGTACCTATATTTAGGAAAAAGTGGGTCCACTGGTTTTTGCACCCGAGAGCAGCCACTAACCTCATGATCTGTTAGATTATATTGCCTTATCACCGGAGAGTATCTCCCCCCTTTCAGTGTCTATGACTGCCACTTTGATGGCCTGAATCTCTGTCCTCTCATACACTTGGAGATCCGCTAGTATTTAGCTCAAGGAGGGCCCTCTCCCTACCGGGACACAGTTTGCACCCATTGGGGTGTTCAGGTGGCTCCAATCTATGGGTAATTGTACCACATAGTTCAATGTGTTTGTATATGTTAAGCATCTATTACCTTGGCATTTAGTAGATGTGTTGTAAGACTGCACCTTTGCACTATATGCCATGCTGCAATCTATGTTTTTTTCTTTTTTCTTTGTTGTTTGAATGATTTTCCTTGTTCTTTCTTTCCTGTTTGTTATTATTTTAAAAATCTTAAAAAAAAACATTTAAATATAAAAATGAAGCAAGGTACTCACATTATGCAAGTCAAATATATGAAGTCAGGTAACACAAATCCTCGCTGACAGCACTTTGCATCACAAGGCGTCGCCAGGGGAACATGAGCGAGAATGTGCAACCCCAAAACAATTAACTTTATAGCCTCCTTCAGTCACTTGATCAGTGATTGAATAGTAAAAAAAAAAACACAACAAAATGGCCGCCACAATAGGTAGACACTTGAGTACAAAGTGGAAATAGAAGACACATCAGTGCTCTCCAGGACACTAATGCTCTTTTGCTGACTTTAAAAAAAATCACGTGAGGCATAGTGAAAAAACATATATGTAAAAGCCTGCAAGGTGTTGTGGAAATTTCATTAGGACTAGTGTGGACAATTTTCAGGATGTGTTTTATTTAGTTTGTCATTATGGCTCATGTTGTCAGTTTGCTTGCAATACATTCATTAGAGCATGTATGGGCGAACCAGCATTGAGGAAAAACTACTGGCAGTGAAAACCTTCCTTTAGATGTGTAGACACATTTACTCTACATAAAGGGGAGAAAAGATTCCTGCGCTAAATTAAATAAATGACAGTGAATTCAATATGAATTATATAAGCAGCTAGCACCACAATCAACTAACAGTGATCAATAACCAAAATCTTTACAAAAAGTGCAGCGCTAAAGTAATTAGAATAATAATGTGACAAGTGGAAAACCACAAAAAAATTTATACAATATAAGCAAAATGGTGTCCAAAATACTGGAAAAAGTCCCAAAACAAAGATGCAAATGAAAATGAATCCACATGCAAAGTGTTGAGAAGAACAATCCTTTTCAGTGACACCCAGGGAAAAGTGAAGGATGGGGACACCTCTGTGCACAAGTATCACAAGCAGCTTACCAGAACTCCTTGGCTACTCAAATTAATGAGACAGCCTCTCCCAGCAAGATGTTATACCAATGTCACCAGCGGTTGTCAAGCTCCAATGCTTCATAATCACTCCATCATATAAGCATGAGTATATAAAAAGAATAAGAGCCCATAGCGTAATTCCGTAACATATAAAATCCAATTTATTAAAAGAGTACTACTCACAATGAGAAGGTAAAAAACAGGTAGATAGAACGTGCTGTTTCCAGGACCAGGTAGCGGCGTCCCGCAAATGTCCAAAGCAGCATCAAGCAATGTAAAACAGCCGGCTCCGTAAGGGGGCGTGTGGACGTTGCGTCTGGAGTCGCCAACGCTTCGTCATCAAAAGACTTCGTCTGGGCGTGACTCCACATAGACATCTGTGCCGGCGAGCACTCACGCTATGCGCAGGTATGTTTGCCGGTAGATATCGATGTGCATTGCTATGCAGAGTTCAAGGATCAAGCAGCAAGGATATGACCACCAGCGGGGGCCCCTGTTTAATGTGCAGATTTGTTCACTTGGCGGGGATATGTTTGCTCAATCTGCCTTTATGGAGGGATACACGCTCATGTCTTTCTACTGTGCCTGATCACCATAGTGGAAACAGCATGGCTCCTTCCCTGCAGATAGCTTCCTGTCTATGGGAACAGTAGTATAATCTGTTTAGGCATTGTTCTCTGAGCCTTACTGAGTGGGATTCATGCCAGTAGTAGTGGTGGGAGTGCATGCACAAGTTTGATCAGGGCAGCATTCACGGTTCTACGCTCTAGTTTCATTGTGTAGTGTTAGGCGTGAATTCTGCTACACGTGGGTTTCATTGTTAACTACGATGTGCAGATTTCCACACACCAAAGGCGAGAGACGTGCACGTTGTTCTGCGCCTTCACGATCATGTACTTCCCCTCTCTATTGTATATTTGAATGTATACAGGTGTGTCATTGTGTAACGCTCCTGCGTTTTTGTAGTAGGCTGGATATGCAGCTGCAAAATCTCCACTCAGTAGTCATGTAGAGATGTGTTGAATAACCAGATCCAACTCTCCAGACTCATCACTGTGGGCCTGTCAGCTTCAACATACAGAAATATACACACTCAATAAGATGTTCCTGGAGTGGTGGAATGTATATGACAGTATGAAGGTGTTGTGCTGAAGGGACAGGTGTGAACAGTGATAGAGATGGTAAGTACTTGATAGGTTTGTTCAGGAGAATACTAGATGGTATCAGGTAGAGTGCAGATAGGTTAGTAATCGAGTATGGTGACAGGTGGTAAGGACAGCAGATGACAATTACAGGATAGACTAACCCAGTGCAAGGATAGATGGTAGTAGACTTAAGAACTAGCAATCTATGTAACAGTGCAGATGATAGATGGTAGTAGACTCAAGAGCTAGCAATCTATGTAACAGTGCAGATGATAGATGGTAGTAGGCACAAGAGCTAGCAATCTATGCAACAGTGCAGATAATAGATAGTGTAAGTAGGTTATGGAGGATTCCCCTGTGGGGTACTTATCACTAGTAAATGTTAGTAGTAGAGGGGTCCAGTAGAGAGGGGAAGATCCGGTAGCGAGATACAGGGATCAGTAGCGAGGTTCCGGTCTGCTCCAGGTAGAAGCAACCAGCTGGAGGTTCCGACAGCAAGACAGGCTTGAAAGCATGTGGATACACAAGGCAGGTTGAACGAACGATGTGAGTGAGAACGCTGGTGGTTGAAATAGCCGCTCTGCGGCGCTCAGCGATGACATCATCTGTCTTAAAGGTGTATGCGTACCACCTAGTAAGAAGGTGGGACGCATATTTGGAAGGAAATAGATTATTAAGGGTACCAGAGGTACCGGAATCTTACACATTGGCTGATTCTATGTGAGTAACTTGTGTCACGTGACTGTACATTTGGAACTGATTGGCTTATGTTGTACAGTATAGCCATCACTTCCTGCTGTTATCCCTGTGTTGTCCCATAAATAAACAGAGCTCAATGCTTTAGGCAGGACATTCTATCGAGCATCAATGTGATAACAGCCTATATGTCTGTATTACTGGATACTGCTGAGCGTGCTCCATTACCTTGTACAAAAGAGCAGAGAACTGTGCTTTTTAGCACAATGGGATTAATTGCGCTTGGCGTATATTAATATCCAAAAGTGCACTTATTAGCGCAATGGAGTTACTTACGCATCAAGCGTACATTAAGATCCAAGACAAAGGATAATGATACAAATCAGGTGAGCATCCTCACCTGATAAACTAAAATTGGACAAATAAAGGAATTAGATGAGTGCTCTATATCTTAAAAAGATTACCAAGAATAGCCCAATAGGGACAAAAAAAAACACACAAAGTTTTGTCACCGACAACAATAACGACCCCACAGCCCACCTGACCTTTTCTCTACTTTATCCAAAACTGTACCAAACTGTATTGAACAGAATTTTTCCTCAATTAACACTGTTGAAAAAGTGTATGTACAATTTAACATGTTAGTTCACCTCTACAGAAAAAATGAAAAGGTAAACTAATAGCAAACACTCCCCCCCCCCCCCGGGACACTGCTGTACTTACCTCTGTGGGTGCTGAGCTGTCATTGACAAATAGTAATCTGGGGTTCTGATTGGCCAGTGCCATCTGTTCTGGTATCGTTGCAAAGAGAAGAGGGAGAAGGTTGGAGATTTAATATCCCCACACTGCTACACTGGCTGCATGGGAACTGACAGCTCAGCTTCCATGGAGGTAAGTACAGCAAGGATGGGAGGAGCGTTTACAACCATTTTAGCTGCTTACCTATAGCAGACGGAGGTGTGGAACACACGCCGGACATCATGCCACATACACTTCCTCACTGCTGGGTAAGAAAGTTTAATTGTACAATATGGGATTAATTTAGGCTAATTTGCTACATACATAAGCGCAATGGAGGGGTATAAGCTCATACCCAAAATGAAGTCCATGTGGACGAAACGTACGTCGCATTGGAGTGAGTTTATCCCATGACATTGCGCCCTTTGGAGACCATTTGTAGGAATGATCGAACAGTTCGGGTCGACCTTCGGTTCGACCCGAACATTGACTGTTCGAAATTCGGCCGAATTCCGAACTTTTTGCGGAAATTGGACCAGAAACATCAGTAAAAGCCAATTGAGGGGGCAGGAGGATGCTATGAATGTGATTGGAGTGACTAGGGGGTCCAGAGGCCAATCAGTAGTGAATACGCCCCCCCAGTATATAACATAGCCCCGCCAAATCTCTAGCACTGTAATACAGGGTCTGTGGAAGAGAGTGGAAGCAGTTCTGTTACTCCTGCTGCAAAAGTGTCATTTAGCAGTTATTAGTGTGAGGAAAGGGATATCTAGTGTAGTTAGGGTACTATATACCACTATAGTTAGATTCAATAATCTAGTTTCTGTAGGGAAAGTGTTAAGTGTCAGGGTGACCGTAGTGTAGTGTAGGGTGAACTGACTCTGACTGCTATGCCAGGGTGACAGAACTTATCCATGTCAGGGTGACCGCCATAAGAAAAAGATAATTTTTCTTAGAATTTTTAGTAGAGCAGGAATGGGGCTCTGCTCCTTGTATGCCAGGGTGACCGAATTCATCCATGTTAGGGTGACCGCCATAAGAAAAAGATTGTTTGTCTTAGAATTGCAGTAGAGCAGAGATGTGGCTCCGCTCCTGTCACACCTGGGCGTTTTTGTTGTAGGCGTTTATTGAGCATTTTTTGGGCGTCTTTGGAAGCAGGCATAACATGTGAACTTCTGTATAGGGGTATATATACACACACACACATATATGTATATATACACATACACACATATAGGTGTGAAAGTAGCGGAACCCCATCCATGCACTAATGAAATTATTTGCAGGGATGTGGCTCCGCTCCTATCACACCTATATGTGTGTATGTGTATATTTACATATATGTGTGTGTGTATATATACCCCTATACAGAAGTTCAGGTGTCATGCCTGCCTCCAAAGACACCCAAAAATGCCCAATAAATGCCTGCAGCAACACACCTGGGCATTTTTGTTGCAGGCGTTTATAGGGCATTTTTTGGGCGTCTTTGGAGGCAGGCATAACATCTGAACTTCTGTATAGGGGTATATATACACACACACATATATGTATATATACACATACACACACACATAGACCTTTTTTAAAGCGGAAAATATCAAAACAACCCATGCAATGGGTCTCCAACCATGTCGCAAGGGTTAAATGCTATTTTATAGGGTACTATTAAAAAGCCGTTTCACTTACCCCTCACTCCTCCCAGCAACCAGCACTCACCTCTTCTCCCCCAATGTTTTGGGTTGTGGATGGGCCCTCAACACCCTCAATTCCCCCAAAGCCTACTAGAGGGAAGGATAAGGTTCTTTTAAGAGCCGGTTCACACTGCCACGACTTGTCAGGCAACTTGGTTGCCTGACAAGTCGTGCTCCATTCTGTGCAATAGAACCGTTCTAATCAGAGCGACTCAAGTCGCTCTGACTTAGAAAGAGGTTCCTGCACTACTTGGGGGTGACTTCGGAGCAGCTTGCATTGACTTCTATTAGATAAGTCGTTTGCAAGCCGTGATGAAGTCATGCTGCACGGGCAGCTTCAAAGTTCGGGCTACTTTGAGTCGCCCCAGTGTGAACTGGCTCTAATGGTACCCTGGACAAAAATGAGAATTTATCTCTTGTGGTGCGGGGAAGCCCCACTACAAGGGTATTTTTTTTTTACATTTCCAAGGAGTCCAACTTCAATGTTTCCCTTTCAGCAGAGTAAAAATAAAAATAAATAATAAAAAAAATTGTTTTGAAAACAGTAAATACAAATAATGACATCATTATCCAACTGCTGTGCAAAATAAACTTTATCTTTCTTTTGTGGTGGAAATAGAAAGGGTTGTAAGGCAAAATAAATATTGCATTGACAAAGCTTTAAGCCATATGTTTTTTCTTTTTTCCTATTATATCCCAAAACAAAGGGCATCTGCATGATTGACTTAGTTTTGATTTACCTAAGATTCTTTTACAATAAAAAGAAATAGCCAAAATTACACATCTGCTTTTGATGTGTAATCAACAAAGCAGAATAGCTCTTCACTGTAAGTGCTTAAGGCAGTTTTAATAATATCTATCCATTCTGTATCTCATCTCTCAGCAAACAGAAACAATTTTAACACAATCATATAGTATATTTGAAGGTCATGCTATGAGGATAAATAAAGTATGTGTGGACTATGCTACATGTATTGCTCATGTATACACACATACACACCAGTCCATTTATAGTTTAAACACAGACGCACACCGACACAAACCACACACTAGTCAATCTATAGTTTCAGAGAAAAATGATGTTACAAAAAAAGATTTATGTTATTTGTTATATAGGTTTTGGGGTATTTTTAAACACAATACTAAATCTACCTTCTACACAAGCTAAATGGATCTTTCATACCAATAAAACAACTCCATTTAAAAAAAAAATTACTCTTTGAAGAGACATGAAAAAAAAAAGTTTTATTAGCAGACAAAATGCATAAATACAGTATTGATCACTAATCAATCTACCTTTTTGTTAGCTTTTAGTGACCAATATAGTCTAGTTTTCTCCAAAATAATAGTTTGTCATATTTGTGCTATCTAACATACTTTTAATGGGTCATAATTACCAACTTAGAACAACTGTCCCGGTCAGTTTCTTCTAGAAGCATGTTTATTCTAACTTAGTGGATCATTAGAGTAAACAAAGAGAAGGATGGCAACTCTTCAAAGCAAGTCAGCAATGACAATTCCAATTTCGCTATCCTGACAGGTTACTTTCAACAATGTTTTTTTTTTTTTTTGTTTCTTTTCTAATTCATATAGCATTGACATATCCCACAGCACTTTATAGAGAACATTGAGTTTAATTTGGTCCAAGCCCGCAAAAGAGCAAAATGTTTTTGCCCCCTTTGAGAATAAGTTTTGGATAAGATATTTATAGTGTATGTCATGTGGCTTCATACCATTGTGTTGCAGTAACACACATTGGCCCGATGCAGTGAATGGCACCTCAATGCAATTCCACAATGCACCTTTTTTTGCAAGACACTGTCCCATATGGTAGCACTGTACAATGTGTTGTGGTATGCTGCATTATAAAACAAAGGTGTAGGTACAATATTTTGTCTGTTCTAGTGTACTCCACTGAAGGGGCTGCTTTAACATAGTGTGCATTAATGTTGGTGCTCTAATTCAACATACTCAATTGGACAAGTATAAAGGGACCCTTAAAGTGATGCATGCTTTTTTTATTTATTTATGTTTTTGCTTGGATGGAGTAAAAGAAGCTTAGAACCTCTTTTGCATAGTTGCATAGTTATATAGTTAGTCTGGTTGAAAAAAAAGATACAAGTCCATCTAGTTCAACCAATAAAATTAAAAAGAAAAGAAAACAAAGTTTACAATCCTATATACAACACAATCCTATGCCAAAAGTTAATCCAGAGGAAGGCAAAAGACCCAGCAAAGCATGATCCAATTTGCTCCAGTAGGGGGGAAAATTATTTCCTGATCCGCCAAGAGGCAATCGGGTATTCCCTGGATCAATTTTACCCATAAATATTAGTATCCAGATATATTATGTATATTTAGGAAATAATCCAGGTCTTTTTTTAAAGAAATCTGCTGAGCTGGACAGAATCAGCTCTTGAGAGAGTCTATTACACATTTTTTTACAGCTTTTAAGAAGCCTTTCCAGAAATTAAATCTTTTTTCCTCCAGACGTGAAGAGTTTCCACTTGTCCTTTGTGATGACCCTAAAGTGAATAACTCAACACCAAGTTTAGGTTTCTATTGCTGTCTGTGACCCTGCTTGGAGAAATTCATCCTCTCTATTGCCCTGCTAACCACTATCACCAGGATTGAAAGCAAAGGAAAGTCCTTAAATTTAAGTGGTAACCAAACAAAAGGCAGAAATCAATCAATGGGGAGACTTGTTCCAGTGACAGCTTTCTAAGAGGGAATTTTTCTCATTTTGAAGAGACTTCTTTTCATTCAATATTGTGTTTATAGAAGAAGGTGCATATGGCAAAATAACATGACATTTTGATCCATTGAATGAGACCCATGCACATATTTGGGGAATATGCAAACTCAATGCAGATTAAAACCTTTCGAAAATAAAACCTCGGAACCAAATGGTGCAAGAAAACAGGTCTAAAAACCTACCCATCATTTTTTCCATTTGTGAGGATAAGAAAGTTAAACTCCAGTTACCCTTCCAATACATAGATCAACATAATTTAGATAAGTATAATACTGTTATGTTGTAATGATGAAGTTATTGAACTGGATAGAAAGAGATTGAGGAAAGACAAAAGAAACAAAAGTAACTGGTAAAAGACAGTATTCATTTAATTTAAAAGCCTCGAAAAAAAAAAGAAAAAAAAAAGAAAAGAGAAAAATAAAAAACTAGAATTTGTATGGACATAGTTGAAAACAGAAACTCTGATTTTAAGATGCCAAAAAGCATCATTTTGATATTATGTCAGATGGGAACATAGAAAGGAACCTTGATTAAAACAGCATGATATCCATTGATAGCAGCGAAAATGTCAGTACCAATGGAGCATTGACAACCGCTCTACAGATTGCCACAGGCACACAGATTGAAACACCATACCACTGGGTTGGCATCAAAGCTGTTGACTCCTAATATGTAGCAATTTAAGAAAGCTTTGAGAACTTTCTGATCATGTTAGGATGTCTTTAAAGTGTACACAGTGCTAAGAAAATAACATTTCTAAAAGAAAATGGCATAAAGCGTGTGAGGTTATACTGTATGGGTGTGATTGTGCGCAAGTGCTCACATAAACATATTGAAAAGGCAGAAAAAATATTTTAAAATATTGTAAAAGGAAAATGTTCAAGGAATATACAAACGTTTCTTCAAAACACAGTGAAAGCAGACAACTTGCATTGCTTAATCTTTCTTTTCTTGATCAATGCCTTAATGTGATATTAAAGTAAAATTTTTTTGTTTAAAATTAACAAACATGTTATACTCCCCTGCTCTGTGCAGTGGTTTTGAACAGAGCAGGCCCAATCCCCCCCCCTTCTTGGGTCCATTGCCGGCGCTCCAGGCCCCTGCCTCCTGCCTAGTATCCCCACAGCAAGCAGCTTGCTATGGGGGCACCTGAGCCGAGGCACTGCTCTGTGTCCATTCAGACACAGAGCTGTGGCTCAGCCCTGCCCCCTCTCTTTCCTCATTGGCTCACTGACTTTAATTGACAACAGTGGGAGCCAATAGCATCCATTACTTTCTCAGTCAATGAAGGACCAATGGTTCCTGCTGCTGTCTAAGCCAATGAGGGAGAGTCCCCAGACAGTCGAGGCACTTGTGCAACATCACTGGATCAAGATGGATCTCAGGTAAGTTTTAGGGGGGCTGAGGGGGGCTATTACACACAGAAGGTTTTTGATCCTAATGCATAAATTGCATTAAGGTAAAAAAACTTCTGACTTTAGAAACACTTTAAGGGCAAACAGCAAAGAAAAATAAAAATAAAATAGTGCTGTGTGTACAGCTTACACATGGAGTTAGTCAGTTTCACAATAGTTGTAAATAATAGCTGTGTATGCGTTAGAGTATAATAATAATACAAAAGAAAGAACGTCTTAACAGTCGAATTTGTAATGCTTTACCAAACCCTAACACACACAACCTTTTTAAAACAAGATGTCTATTTTGTGCAGATTGTAGAAGAGGGGATTAAGTATATCCATAGTTAAATATTTTATTTTAATTTTAGATAGAGTAGAGAAGGGTTGGACCATATGTTACTTTTTTATTTCTGTCTATGTCCTCGTTGAGATTCACCACTCCATTTGTACTGGCACACCACTCTATAAAGAGAAAGACATTGAGAGGAACTGCACTTATCTAAAGTGAAATTATGTTGGATTCACCTACTCTGTCTTATAGAAGAATTGCTCTCCTGGGGGATTCTGCCAAGTCAGCAAGTGTCAATACTGTCTATACCAGTAATGGCGAACCTTGGCACCCCAGATGTTTTGGAACTACATTTCTCATGCTACACTGCAGAGTGCATGAGCATCATGAGAAATGTAGTTCAAAAACATCTGGAGTGCCAAGGTTTTCCATCACTGGTCTATACAGCCTTGGTCTCTGAGGTATTTCACTTCACATATCAGCATTTGAAAAAGAACAGTAAAAAGACACATTTCTAAAGTCTTCTACAGACTCCCTGTCTGGAGTAAATGTTTACCTGTGCCTCAGAAAGTACAATGTCTCTGTCTGCACTCAGAATAAGCATATGCCTGCAATACAAGCTCTGAGAGCTCTGAGAAATCATGCTGTTTCTAAGGTATTTGAGGATCAGATTACTATCTGCTGTATTACTCTTGGTGTGTCTAATCTCACTCATTAGAAGCAAATCTACACTTTGGTTGTGCATGTAGCAGTATGTGCTTGAGGATCTACAAGAACAGTTATTTAAAGAACTATTCCTGCTGCTGAATTGCTTTGGTGTGGTAGACTGCGTTTCATTTTTCTCCTTCACAGACAAGTGTTTCTCTACATAATATGTATTTGCACACAGATACAGCTACAGTGCTCATATTTGCAGCAGGTAGGTATGGATACCTGCTACTAGAGATGGGCTGAACATCCCCCTGTTCAGTTCGCACCAGAACTCGCAAAAATTTTAACTCAAACTCCATTGAAGGCAATGCGAATTTGAAAAATCAAAAGCCCCTATTTTTAAGACTTACAGTATATGTTATTGGCCAGGGTATGGGGGCCAGATTATGCCCCAGGGCACATGTATCAATGCAAAATTATTTTTTTTTAAATATAATTTTTACAGGAGCAGTGATTTTAATTATGTTTAAAGTGAAATATTAAAAATAAAAAATTCCTTTAAATATAGTGCCTGGGGGTCCCCTTAGTCTGCCAGTAAAGTGTCGCATCTGTAACATGTATAAAACCTGCTGCAGCAATAGTAACATTTATTTTTTTATTTCAATGTTTTTACTAAGGATTTTCAAAACAAAGAAAGTTTACAAACATTCAGATAGGACATTTTCCATTTCTGATTATTATGATAATATAAACATAGATGCAAGGCTAAACATAGACAATGCGATCTATAAAGAACAAATAGAGCCAAATAGTAAGAACAACAATTAGCATGAGCATGGAGCTTTGTAACAGACTGATGGAGATTCCGGCTATTCCTCCAAAACACCTGAACACCTCTATTGGGTGCTAACTGTGACTGGGTGGGGACAAAGCCAGCCATCTCTCTCTTTTCTATCTTTTCTTTTCCCAACAATGACATTTATAAAGTAAAAAAATGACATTTAAATTGCCGGCAATACAATACCATTGCCCCAGCCTTTGCATGTGTTTCATAATAATTATATATTGAATAATGCAGTGCCTACTGGTGCTATATAGATGATATATTTACTCTCTGGTAGGGTGATATTGAAAACTTTAGTGTACATGAAGCAGGATCAGCTCAATATGGATTTATACGCTAAACCTACAAACCATAACTAAATATACTATATGACAATTTTCACCCTCCACACATTTTTCAGTCAGCTACTGAAAGTAAAATGTATAGTAAATGTATAGTAAATGAGCTAAATATATTGGAGAAGTGGTTACAGGAGATGATGTGCAAACCAAATGATAAAAGACATCCCCAAGAATTATTGGAAGAAGAGAAAAAACTATTCTGGTTGATAAAAGGCCTATTACACCCAAGAGATTTCAATTTGCTTTACAATATCAGCCTTTGAGCACAAATTTATTTTCTATTGTGAAAAAACATTGGCATGTATTGACAAACTCATATCCAGATATCCCTGAGCTACAGGTTGCTAATAAGACCTTCCAACAGAATTACAGCTGGGGAGATCAGTTGATTCAGGCTGAATTTAAGTATCCAACTTCCACTAGAACTTTCAGAACAAAAAAAGAACAGAGCCCTTCCCAAGTCGGTCCTGTACACAATTTGCTTCAATGCTTAAAAGAAGTAGCCACATTTATCCCAAAAGGAGCCTAAAATATGAGAAGACATTACACTACTCTCTAATCTCTCATAGTGTATGCCTTCATTTGTCCTTGTAAATTGATGTACGCTGGGAAAAACCACACAGAAGGTAAGGACTGTATTAAACAACATTTGGAGGAGAAGTTCGGCACTGCCAGTGTCAAGGCATTTTCCCAAACCAAAAAGAGGAGTTGACCATATTCTTATGAGGTGTGGTGGAATTAAAGGCTGTTATCAGTACACTCTGAAGGGTTTTGTAGTACTGCTGTGACAATTTGTACTTCCATAGGCAGCAGACAAGAGAGTGGGGAAGATGATCTGTTCTTTGACACATGTAATGCTTTTGTTAGACATTTATTGCTGAACATTGAAGTTAAAATTCAACATTTCATTTGTGATTCATGATTACTTTTGGTTGATTTACTTTGTTTCAGGGTAATCTGTGATAGCTTTGAATATGTCTCAATGAATTAGTGTATATACAGTACATATGCCTTATGTGAGTGGAATCTTATTTTCTATGATTGTGTGACTTCCGCCCTGAGTGATCATTTAATGACCTCTAATTAACCACCTAAAATACTGGACATTTTCACCCCCTTCCTGCCCCGGTAAATTTTTTCAGCTTTCAGTACTATCACGCTTTAAATGATCATTACTGATGCAACATTGTACTCTGTAATTTGTATAATTATTTTACCTTTTGGTGGTGTTTAACCACTTCTGGACTGGAAGATTTTCCCCCTTAATGACCAGGCCATTTTTTGCGATTCGGCACTGCGTTACTTTAACCACTTTACCACCGGAGGATTTTGCTGTCTTCCGTCCAGGCCACTTTTTGCGATTCGGCGCTGTGCGACTTCAACTGACAATTGCGCGGTCGTGCGACGCCGTACCCAAACGAAATTTACGTCCTTTTTTTCTGATAAACAGAGCTTTCTTTTGGTGGTATTTGATCACCTGTGCGATTTTTACTTTTTGCGCTATAAACAAAAAAAGAGCGTTTATTTTGAAAAAATAACAATATTTTTAACATTTTTTTATATGAAATTCCCCCCAAAAAAGATGTAAAAACCAATTTTTTAAAAATTTTTGGCCAATTTGTTTTCTGCTACCTATGTTTGGTAAAAAAAATCACAATAAGCGTATTTTGATTGGTTTGCGCAAAAGTTATTGCGTTTACTAACAAAGGGAAAGATTTCTGTCATTTTTGGTGTTTTTTTTTTAACGCGTAATGGCGGCGATCTGCGATTTTTTTTGTGGGACTGCGACATTGCGGCGGACAGATCGGACCCTTGACTGACATTTTTGACACTTTTGGGGTTACCAGTGACATTACTACAGTAATCAGTGCTATATATATGCACTGTTACTGTAAAAATGACACTGGCAGGGAAGGGGTTAATTTTATTGGAGAGGGAGGGGTTAATGTATGCCTGGTGCTTACTGACGTGTAGGGGGGGAGGGGCCTGAGTGAGTCATGGACAGATCGGATGTCCAGCTATGCTGAACAGTCCGATCTGTCACTATGGAGATCCGCCCGCTGTGTTTACACACAGCGGGCGGATCTCCACACTAGATCCCCGGCGATCGGGGCAGAGCAGCGGCGATCGCCGCTGCTCCTCCCCTGGCCCGACTCCCGCTGTGAATGAAAACAGCGGGAGCGAGCCTCCGGCGGCGCGCAAGCGCCGCCCAGAAGGGGGAGTGTCCAGTCACGTAATACTACGTGACTGGACGATAACGAACCACTTTGCCGCAGTACTATTACCGTACTCGGTCGGCAAGTGGTTAACCAACAATTGGGCAGTCGTGCAATGCTGTTCCCAAAAACAAATTGATGTCTTTTTTTCCCACAAATGGAGCTTTCTTTTGGTGGTATTTGATCACCTTAGAGATTTTTTTTTTTTTTTTTGAACAAAAAAAGAGTGATAATTCTGAAAAAAATATATATTTTTCACTTTCTGCTATATAACATTCCCAATTAAAAAAAAAACAAAACAATATATATATATATATATATATATATATAGATATTTATCATTTTAGGCCAATTTATATTCTGCTACATATTTTTGGTAAAAAAAAATCCCAATAATCAAATTTTGATTGGTTTGTGCAAAAGTTATCGCGTCTACAAACTAGGGGAAATATTTATGTTGTTTTTATTTATTTACTTATTTTTTTACTACTAATGGCGGCCATCAGTGATTTTAAACGGGACTGTGACATTGTGGCTGACAGATCGGACACCTAACTGACATATTTGACACTTTTGGGGGGACCAGTGACATTACTGTAATCAGTGCTAAAAATATGCACACACATATGCATACACTGTTACTGTACTAATGGCACTGACAGGGAAGGGGTTAACCTAGGGGTGATCAAAGGGTTAAATGTGAGCCTAGGGAGTGTTTTCTAACTGTGGGGGGTGGACTTACGGAATAAATAGGAGGAACACAGGAGCTCTGTACTGATTGCTGAGAGAACAACGGTCTGCTGTTTTTACAACAGCAGACCACCGTTCTTTCTCCACCCAGAGCAATCTTGGGGGCCCAAGGACAACCATGGCGGCCAGGCCCGTGGATCAGCTACCCCACTGGAGAATGGATGCACCCCAAGGATTGCTCTTAAGAACCACCATACAGTTATGGCGATTCACGGGTACCTGGCGACCTTCTGCCGTATATATGCAGTGGCTGGTTGGCAAGTAGTTAATTACCACTGAGTTTTATTTTTTGTGCTATAAATGAAAAAAAGACCAAAAACCGGGGCCCCTGACCCCTGAAGACACCTGATTGGCTGGCAAAATGCAATGGGCCAGACTACCTGGTGACATAATTTCCAGCCAGTGGAACAAACACCACCGTAGCGCTTCCTGGTTCTATCTGCGATCCTATTAATGTGTACAGGTGAGTGGAATTAAATTGTTTTAATGGTTTATTTTAAATAAAATGAAATTATACTATGTGCCTCCCCTTCTGTTTCGTTATATGACATCTGAAACTAAAGAATTAATTGTAAAGCAACTTAGAGAGAGTGTTGGAGGAGTGGATCAGCTGAGGAGAGGAGGAGCTGGCTGTGTCCTGCAGAGACCCGGGAGGGTAATTTCCATATGCCTCTGGAGCAGCCTTTTCCAACCAATGTGCCTTGAGGCTTCTTCAGGGATACCTTAGCAAAATGCCTAAAAGTTGTATACAAGCTAGCAGGTGGATGAAGGCTGACTTTTAGTTACAAAAAGCCTCAGGTTTTCATTGTGTACCATTATGACTTTCTAGACACTGGCATCCTAAAAACCAATCACTTCATCAGTTAATAAGGAGGATGTATTTTGCCTCCACAGCATCCTTGTTTGACCCTCCTCTGCCTATCTCCCTCAGCACTGGGGTGACATTAGCTGACTGATGGAGAACAAATTGTGGGGGAAGAGAAACATTGGAATACTAGTCTGTACTAGTATGGCCTTAGGGCAGGACTCCACACACTGGAAACTGATTTGCAGGATGCTACATCACCTATGCCTTTATCCCCTCCTCTGAAGTATGTGATACATCCATTTTTCTATTGTAGGGATTGGCTAACCTTTTATAGGAATTCCACTCATTTTCTCCTATTTAAACGGGGGTACACAATGGTGTAAATACGCACCGTCTGATATTATTATATATAAAAAACAGAACTCTAAAGTGATTTTCTCTAGATAACATACCCCAATATACCACGTGGATCCTGTTTCCATCTCTATTGAGATGTACTTAAACAATCAATTCTTAGATTAATGGGCCATGTACCCAGATATACACTGCTGATAGGCCCTATTTGCTCCCCCGTGTCTGCCCCCAGACTGTTATGCTTGGGGATTGGGAGGAGGCCGTTCTCAAGAATATTGTCTGTACACCTACACCCTTGCGGTCATGAAGAAGCTTTGCGCGAAACGCGTTGACCAGTAATCCAACGAGAACCTTATATCTGTGCAATCGTGATATGTATCAACTCAATTTTCTGATCTACTGTACATTTCATATGTAAGTTGTACACAACATATATTGTAAGGAGGTTCCTTATCTCCTGTGTGTTCTCTTTCTGTGTTAGCTGAGCCCCAGTAGAGGGCCTGTCTCCTTTTTATAAAATATGTTTCAAATGATTTTCGAAAAAATTACGTTTTATGAAAAATGGCTGCCGATATGTGCCTCATGTTGTGCCCTTAAAGTCCACACAGATACAGGGGTTTCATGTAAACACCTGTTCATTGTTTTTTCTTGACCAAATAGGATGTTGACATGCTCAAGGAAGCCCTCCTCCTTCTTTTCTTATACACTGACAGATGTTTTTGTGCACTTGTACACTGTCAGTAGCATAAACAAGAAGTAGATATAGCAAGCAGGGGTAATCCAAGAAAGGTGTCAGACTTAACTGGGTCAGGAACAAGGCTAGCAGATATTATTTAGAATCCCGAACCAAAGCTGTAAGGGGAAGTGAAAAAAATACTAATGCAGCAATTCATCTCTATCTATAAAGCGAGCTGAGTTTAAATCACTAACACATGCTGTGCAGATGCGGTGAACACCAGTGGACTTGGCACATCTTATCAAAAGGTAATTGTAGTTCCTGACGAATTGCTGCATTAGTATTTTTTTCACTTCCCCTGAATTAATATACCTGGGACTTATTTATGTATTCCAGATTGTACTCTTGGTATTGCTTTTCACCACTCTTGTGTTTGCAACCTTTCACCAGATGCATACCTATAGCCTCTAAAACATCTCCAATTGAGTGCCTTATGTCCTGTGGATTTTTTCCCTTCCTTTTCCCCCCTTTTTTTTTATGTGAGGGGCTTGGTTTTCTTCTTTGAGGGGGGAAATTCCTCATTGGCAATTGCCTTTTTGATCTCTGATTTGTGGTATTTTTTTCAATGATGTCTTGCCGCTGAAGTGGGCCTGGTGTATAAGAAGTGTAAGTAGCTCTTGCACATTTGGTAGTATTTATATAATACACCAATTACCTGTATTTTGACATAATATTATTATTACTAGGTTTGACTTGCTGCCTCAGCTTCACTTGTCCCCCTCTGGTGGAGACCCAACGCGGTGAGGCTGTTATGCTCATTGGGTGCCTTTGGTTCCCTGGTGCTGGCTCATACATCCTCACTTCACAGAATATACTCCATGCCACAGGTATGGACAAAATCCTCTTGGTATCTGCAATTTGTTGAACATTAGGTTGCACTGGTATAATTGATATCTGTATGTATTATGCTGTTGTTCATATATATATGGAATTAAGTATATTGACTATATTTAATCTATTTAATAGTGAGACTGATACCTATGCTTTTTTCTAAAGAATCCACTCCAGCAAAACCGGTCAAAATATTTGAAAGCATAATGAACAATTCAAGTGTAGCAATCTCACATAGCATATAGCACAGTTTTTTTGTAATGTCTTTTTAAACTTTTGTCATTAAATAAACTTTTTTAATATATTTAATCTATGAAGTTTCCTATTTAGTTATTTTAGGCACCTTAAAAGTCCCACAATCCCTTTACGCATATAGGGTTGTTGGTGCCTTAGAAAGATGTTGATTGGCACCATCCATGAAAAATCTTTTGTTTTTTATTGCTGTCTGTGCCCCCTTTAGGGAAATTCACTCTCTGTATTTAACCAGTTTACCATCATCAACAAAAGTGAAATTAACCACTTGCCGACTGCCTAACGCCGATCTACGTCGGCAGTCAGCCCCTCACAGGCAAAGTGACGTAGGGCTACGTCACTAGCTTGTGAGGGTCTAGGGAGCGAGCGCGCGCCCCCGGAGGCGCGCTCCCGCGTGGTCACGGACCCCCCCCGCGCGTGTGACCGGCGGACCCGATGTCCGCCGGTCACTCGGCGATCGGCGGGGGAGAGGGAGAATGTCAGGCAGCCTGTGTAAACAAGCTGCCTGTCATTCTCCTTGCTGTTAGGATACTGATCACTCGGATCTAGTATGTAGATCCGTTGATCAGTGTCCATACAGCTCAAGCCCCAGCCAATCACAGTAGAAAGCACGCCCCTAGGGATACACACAGCCCCTCCCTCCCAAATAAAGTTAACCCCTTCACTACCAGTGTATTTTTACAGTAACAGTGCATATATATAGCACTGATTACTGTAGAAATGTCACTGGTAACCCCAAAAGTGTCAAAAATGTCAGTCAAGGGTCCGATCTGTCCGCCCCAATGTCGCAGTACCGCAAAAAAAATCGCAGATCGCCGCCATTACACGTTAAAAAAAAAAACAACAAAAATGACAGAAATCTTTCCCTTTGTTAGTAAACGCGATAACTTTTGCGCAAACCAATCAAAATACGCTTTTTGTGATTTTTTTACCAAACATAGGTAGCATAAAACAAATTGGCCGAAAAAGTAAAAAAAGTTTGATTTTTAAATTTTTTTTGGGGGGAATTTCATATAAAAAAATGTGAAAAATATTGCAAAATTGACGCTCTTTTTTTGTTTATAGCGCGTGATCAAAAAATCGCACAGGTGATCAAATACCACCAAAAGAAAGCTCTGTTTGTGGGAAAAAAAGGACGCCAAATTCGTTTAGGTACAGCGTCGCACGACCGCGCAATTGTCCGTTAAAGTCACGCAGTGCCGAATCGCAAAATACCCCCTGGTCGGAATGGGGGTAAAATCTTCCGGGGCTTAAGTGGTTAAAGAGAATACCAAATTTAAAGCTGACCTCAGAGCCAGAATAGTGGGGATATCTTCCAATGAGGACACTGGTTTTAGTGACCCTGGTGACAATCAGGGATTCACTCACTTTAAAGGTATTTTCTTTCACTTCCTGTTTTGGCTATGAGACAGAAAGTGAAGAGGAATCTCCCATGGGATGCAAGTAGCAAAAATAAACCTGACATGGGTTATAACCCTGCCTTACTCTATCCAAAATGAGAAAAAAGTTTTGAGGTGCTAAATTTGTTGTATAATTGTCATATTTTGCATTAATGCAGTGTACTGAGAAAGAAATTGGAATGTAGTGACTTTCCTGCATTGATTATGCTGTAACATGATGTAAACGGTCAGTTATTTGCAGTTACCTCCTCTACAAGGAGACATGCACTTCACCTACATTTTTGAAATTACATGTAAAACATTGAAAACTTTAATAATTACTTTTAAATTGTTTGCAAAAGTTACAAATCTTGAAATAGTGAAGACGTAAGAGACTTTCTAGTAGTACTTTCTCCCAAAAAATAATACCACAATAGTACATTTTTGTGCTACACCAGATTATGAAGTAGTTACTGATATACTTACAAAGTTTACTGTGTTAAACAATAAAACCATTTTCAGTTTTGTGCTGAAAATCCATTAGGCTCCATTCACACCTGGGCGTTTTCAGCTCCAAAAACGCTCAAAAGAAACGTTTCCAAAATGCCCAACAAGTAAAACCCCATTCATTTAAATGGCCCCTGTTCACATCTGAGAGTTTAAACGCCTGAAGCAAAACACCCAACGCTCAAAAAAGTACATGAGCTTCTTTTTGGGCAGATTACAGGCGTTTTTCTCCCATAGAAATGAATGAAAACGCCCAATAGAGCTTATTGAGCGTTTTTGCGGCGTTTTTGCAGCGTTTTTCAGCCACACAGATGCTCTCCACCCATTTTTCATACCCCCCTCCACCCCTTTTTACACACCCCCTACAGGAAGCACAGTGTGATCAAGATGGAGGACAGTAGCCTTCTGTATGAAGCAGAATCTTTGATTGCTTTTGTGAGGGGACATCCCTGTATTTATGACCCCAAAGACCCCAAATATAAAAATAGGAACGTCAGAGCTCGAGCGTGGGAGGACATCACATCCCAAATGGTTCCCGGGTGGTGCAATTTGACGCAAACCCAGAGGCATGATAAAGGTAAGTTTTCTAGGTCTTCTGCACCCATGTTTTTCCTAGCTGTCTGCTCACATGTCATGTATTTTTTGTTGTTCTACTTCCTGTACTGCACTGTTCTGAGTTGGACTTTTTTCACACGTCCCCCCCCCCCCACCAACGCATGTGAAATTGCAGGGCAGGTCTGCGACCTGCAATGAAATCGCATGATAAAAAAGAAAAACCACTGGAGTTCACTGTGGTTCCAGACCTGCAATTTTACATGCGTGGGGTGCCATTCAGAATATGTGGCACCCCCACGCATGTGAAATCGCAGGGCAGGTCTGCGACCTGCAATGAAATCGCATGGTAAAAAAGAAAAACCATGGGAGTTCACTGTGGGTCCAGACCTTCAATTTTACATGCGTGGGGTGCCATTCAGAATATGTGGCACCCCCACGCATGTGAAATAGCAGGGCAGGTCTGCGACCTGCAATGAAATCGCATGGTAAAAAAGAAAAACCACGAGAGTTCACTGTGGTTCCAGACCTGCAATTTTACATGCGTGGGGTGCCATTCAGAATATGTGGCACCCCTACGCATGTGAAATCGCAGGGCAGGTCTGCGACCTGCAATGAAATCGCATGGTAAAAAAGAAAAACCACAGGAGTTCACTGTGGTTCCAGACCTGCAATTTTACATGCGTGGGGTGCCATTCAGAATATGTGGCACCCCCATGCATGTGAAATCGCAGGGCAGGTCTGCGACCTGCAAGGAAACCGCATGGTAAAAAAAGACTGATTTGAAAACTAAAGACTAAGATGACATATAAAATAAAAACACAAAATTTGAGGAAAAAACTTTATAGTGCACAGCAATACAGGAATATAGTAGAGGAAGTCCTTAATGCAAATGTTTTTGAAATTGGCATCTTAGCAATGTTCAATGGCTTCCAGTTGCCATGGAACTTGTCCAGTATTCATGAAAAAAGTGGCAAACTCATCCCAAATATGGGCACCACTTGTACTCCCACGGCTGCCGCTCCATTGAGCCCTCTGCAAAGGGTGCATTAAGGCATCCTCAAAGCAAACCCCATCCCGTTGTCTTACAAAATTGTGCAAGATGCACGCTGCCTTCACTGCACATATAGCATTCCGCATATTTAAATTAATTGCGCTGTGCAACATACGCCATTTGTTGGAAAGTAAGCCAAAGGCACATTCCACCACTCTTCTTGCTCTAGTCAGCCTGTAATTGAATACCCGCTTTTCAACATTAAGATTTCTACTGGAGTAGGGCCTTAGCATGTGCTCTCCTAACGCAAATGATTGGTTCCTGGTAGTGGGGAGTTTGCAGGCAGGTCCAGATCATTGGAACGCAGCATCTGGCCGAAGGTGGAGTGGGCAAAGATGCTGGAGTCTGAACTACTTCCATAGGAACCAATATCAACATATCAGAAGCAGTAGTTGGCATCCACAACTGCCAATAGGACAAAAGAAAAATATTTCTTATAATTAAAGTATTTGCTTCCACTTGCAATCGGTTGAACAATGCTAATATGTTTTCCATCTATCACTCCAACACAGTTCGGAAAATTGCACCTCTCCCAAAACAAAGTTGATATAGATAGCTATTCCTCCTTCGTAGGCTTTGCCATCACCATATTGTGCATCACATCCCACAATGCCCTGCACGTGTCATGTATTATATAGCTCGCAGTGGATTTTCCAACCATGAAAGAAAAGTGCAAACTGCCCAATGATTGTCCAGTAGCTAGATACCTGTGGAAGAAAGAAAAAAAAATTATTTTGTTTTGTTTTGCAGTACTACTAATGAAAAAAAAATGGAAAAGCATCAAAGACGCTTACACCAGGTATCGAAGACACTTGAGGGAGTTTCGAAGTGGCCAGGCTGCCGAGGAACCACCTTGTTACCTCCACGCGCAGGAATTAGATTTTTTAAGGCCAATTGTGGAAATGAGCAGGTAAGTCTTGCTCCTTTGTAAGTATGACATATAAAGTATATAGACATTCTAAAGCATGTTTATTTTTTTCTTTACAGTACCCAAAGTTCATGGGAACCAGAAGCTGCTGCTGCTCCTGATGAATATGAGGGCCCAAATGGAGAAGCCAGCCAGTCAATACCTGAAATGCTGCCCGAAAATTTGGATGGCCAATTGGTTGCATCTTCTGGTGAAAACTTGACCCCTCGGGCTGAATTAGTGACTCCTCCAACTGAAGTGGTCATCCCTCCGGCTCAATCCGTCACCCCTCCGGCTCAATCCGTCACCCCTCTGGCAGGAGTGGTGCGCCGTTCGGTGCCAAGGCCCACTCGAGGCAGAGGGCAGGATCGATTCACTAGGCTGGTAAATTTGATGGACAACCTATCCCAAAGATTAGAGGAAAGCCCAAGTATTTCTTTTTTAAAAAGTTTAAACAAATTTGTCCTGCAAGTGCCTGAGTCCAGCCAGTTGGAAATGCGTCAAGCTTTGCTGAACACAGTTGCAGCATTTATCCCAAAAACAACACCCTCACAACTCCCACCCGCCCCGTCAACAACTCATAATACCACTAGTCCTCATGCTCCAACATACACATTCCCGCCACCACCTGCTCCCTACACATATTTCCCACATTACCCACCCAGCTTTTATCCCCCTCCTCCATCCTCATACCACCGTGAGCATTATCCAACAAGCACAGTTCCCTCAAGTTTCCAGGATACCTCCCACCTTTCCACAAATCCCTCTCAAACTTCTACATTCACACATCCATTCCAGCCCATGCACAATTCCCCAAGGTCATCATCTACCTCTAGAGATTTTCGTTGCCAACCACATACATCCTCCCATCCTCCTTCTTCCACTGCACCTTCCACGGAAATGAGTGATGACTGTAATTTCCCAATACCATCTTCACCCCGTAGGTTTGAGAATCTATAATGTTTCTTTTTTTTTTTTTGGAGTACCACCTTGTGTGGTATCCTGCTGCTGAAAACCATTTGGCTCAAAATCAATGTGCCTATCTCACAGTCTGCCCATTCTCCTCTGACTTGAGGGAGAGAAAAAAGGTTATCCCTGGTGCCACACATCTGTGTGGTCCTATAGATGGCGTTCAGAGTGGCAACCTCTGCCTGCACCAGGCCTGGTCCAGGCAAAGGTTGCCACTCTGAACACCATCTATACATCTGTCTCATAGTTGAAAGAGGATATTCTGCATACCTTGGTTTCCTTGTTTTGTTATGTTACGTTAAGCATACCGTTTAAAAAAAAAATAATAATAATTGTGCGCTACAAGTACACTTTATGCAACATCTGTGTTTGTGTCTATTCTTCATGGTGGGTAGGGGAAAGAGGGGAGGAGGTTGGGAGTAGGAGGTAAGGGTTGCAGGGGAGGGGGTTAGGGTTGCACTGTTTTCAACTAGTGTCAGCTAAGGGGAAATTCTCTCCATATTTCTGCCACGGGGAGTGGGTCAGAAAATTCTGCATTGGTAACGTATTACAATGTAATGCATGTTCCCAAGGGAGATCTAATGAGGGGAAAAGGGGGGTAGGAAGGGAGTGAGAGATGGGGGTCTGGAGAGAGGGTATGGGGAATGTGGTAGGAAGGTGGGTTGTTGCTTACCTCAGTGTGATGATGAGCCTTTCCACCGGTGGAATACTCTTCCGAAAAAAGGTTTCTTCTCTCTGCAAATGTGGAGAGAGTATCCCAAGCAACTCATCGAAACTGTTGGTAGATAAATAACATATCACACATTGTTATGATTGTTGGTAGATAAATAACATATCACACATTGTTATGATTGTTAGAAGCTTTGTGTGCATGAGGAGATGAACCCACCTTTTTACAGACATCCGCATGTACTCAAAGAATTTCTCTTCATGCACTCGGAGATCACTGTACATTGCCCAGAACTGGCCACGCTGTTCTCTATTGGCAATAATAGGGTGGACCCAGTATCTGCGCTTCTTTTCTTGCTCTTCTTCCTCCAGTACCAATAGTGCAGCTGCTGCACATGTGAGGAAACCATTCATAGCAGACATCTTCCAACAAAAGGAGAGCGCATGGAGAGCACAAATGACTCACACCAACACTAAACACAAAAACAGGAAGAGGAGGACCCCTATACAGAAGGTCAGATGTCATGCCTGCCTCCAAACGCTCTAAAAAAACGCCCAAAAAACGCCCGAAAAATGCCTGAAAAACGCCTGAAAACGCCTGAAAACGCCTGAAAAACGCCTGAAAAAACGCCTGAAAAAACGCCTGAAAAAAGCCTGAAAAACACCTGAAACAAAAACGCCCAGGTGTGAATGGAGCCTTAGATGTTTTATTTTGAAAATATGATGGTTACTACCTTGTTTTATTTGGGGAAAATAATGAAGGAGAGCCCATCCATAAAAGGTTTGTCCTGAGCCTTCCAGTACTTCACTGTGGCCCCATTATCAAGTATTTGGAAGGCTTTTTCAAACCCCTGGGTAATGGCAGGAACATTCTCACCAGATGTCATTGAAACACTCAACAAATGCTCTAGAAATGTGACAAGTGTTAATGCAGTGTGAACATAACGTTTGCAGTCAATCAATTATAATGATGAAAGCCCTATAGATTGCTTCTTCAAAAACCATTAGTGGCAGATCTTATACATACATGAAGGATATAAAAAAAGTATACAAAGTAAAGTTGAATGTTAGGTCATAATACTGATTATGTTAAGATATGTTTAGGTATCACAAAATCCAAATATATTATCAGACAAGTGTAAAAAAAAAAAAAAGGTACACAGCAGTGATAAAACAGCTATCAAATTATTATATAATATTATAAAAATATTATGACTAAAAATGCATACATCAATGTATTGGCTTTGAAGGGGTATACACTATGGAACTATGGATGTTTGGCATGTACGGAACTGCAATAATATCTTAGGAAAGATGAACATGTTAAAAGTGCCATACCAAGTTCAGATAAACTGTTAAGTTAAAATGTTAAATTAATCCACAAGTTTTTAAAGGTCATGAAATTTTATTTCAGTTCAGACAAAATCAACATCATTTACATTCTTGACTAGAAGGGCATAGTGTTACCTGACCCTATTTTGAAGCCCATAAGACTCCACGTTCTGCTGATAATTACTGTTTTGCTTTTAGGAACTATTTAAGAATTTTAGCCAACCTTTATCCTACCCTAGAAACTCAATAACTCTGCTAAATTGTTGGTGAGCTATACAGTTTTTTCTGATTTGTTCTTTTTTTTAAGTATGTCATTTATGTATGTAGTATGTAAGCACTGTATCTTTTGTATTCTCATTATTTTTTTTTTTTTCGGAAGAGAAAAGTACAAAATAAAACAGAGGCAGAATAAAAGAACATAAATAGAAAGTAAATGGCATGTAACATAGAGAAAATTGACATTCTTTTTTGTGAATTAAAGTTAAAACTTTTATAGTGCCTGTCCTTGATGCTTTAAATGAATTCACATACCTATAAGAATGCTTGTTGTTTGAATGTGCATTAACCCCTAGACTGGTAATGTGTCTTTTTTTACCACTTTAAGTGTTTGAAAATAAAATACATTTGGTACCTGGTACATAAACCCAGGCCCTTCAAGGTTATAAAATAAAAAATTAAATACCAAATTAAATTGTTAGTGATGTTTGGAGGAAATTAAGGAAAATGTTATCAACTAGTCTGAAAGTCTTATCATATATTCTTTTAATTATAAATGAAATGTATTTGTGGTGGCCAGATTATCAAGTATGCTTGTCTAATATTTCATACACAGAAAAAAACTGACACTCAATACATAAAGCACACAGTTACAGTATAGTCAAGAGGTTCAGTCATTGTTGGACTAAACATTGGATTGAGGAAGTGGTATGATCTAAGTGACTTTTGGAGGGTTGGTTACAGATATAGTAGTTACCTCTTGGGAATAGAATACACTGGAACTTTTAGAGATTAAAGCATACATCATCCTGCCCTTATAGTATTTAGCAATAGAAGGGCATGGAGGAGAAGGGAGGGAGGGAGAGAGGGTCATTTTTTTTAACAATGTGCATACACCCACATGTGTATCTCTATGGTCATGTGGGCTGCACAGATAAAAAATGAGGAAATTAAGATCTTAGAAGGGAACTGAAATATGACCATGCTATGTAGAGGACACCATCGTGTCTATACAATTTTAGGCTGCAATGGGAACACAGAGGTATGGGAGGGACAGCTGAAGGCAAAACCAACCAGGTATATTTCACTCTACACAAAACAAATGCTTCTGTGGCTTTGTCAGTATGCACACTCTGTTAAGGATGTGATGCGTTTTTCATAGTCTGGGTTTAATGACACTTCAATTCTACCATTTAATGGGAGTCTGTCAATAGCATTTGCACAGCATTTTTTGTTTTCTGTTCCCCCACCAACAGTTTTATTATCAGTTGACTCTGCATTGACCTCTTGTTAAAGAAAGTGGAGAAATATAGATTTACTGTCAGGATTTACAGGTAATAAAATTATATTAGAGAGGATTATTTAAAATGTGAATAAATGGGGTTTACAGAGAATGTTTCTACAATAAGAAAATATCCAGTGAGAGGCAGTTGTGTGGACAAAAGTTCCTTGTTGATGTTAGAGGTCAGAGGAGAATGGGCAGAGGTTTCAGATGATAGAAAGGCAACAGTAACTCAATAACCACTAACCACCAACCAAGGTATACAAAATGCCATCTCTGAACACACAACACATTGAACCTTGAAGCAATGGGCTACAACAGCAGAAGACCACACCGGGTGCCACTCCTGTCACCTAAGAACAGGTAACTGAGGCTACAGTTCACACAGGCTCACCAAAATTGGACAATAGAAGATTAGAAAAACATTGCCTGGTCTGACGAGTCTCAATTTCAGTTGTGACATGCAGATGGTCGGGTCAGAAATTGGCATAAACTACATGAAAGCATTGATCCATCCTGCCTTATATCAACAGTTCAGGCTCATGGTGGTAGTGTAATGGTGTGGGGGAAATTTTCTTGGCACACTTTGGGCCCCTTAGTACCAATTATCCATGGTTTAAATGCAAGGGCCTACCTGAATATTGTTGCTGACCATATCTATCCCTTTATGACTACAGTGTGCCCATCTTCTGATGTCTACTTCCAAAAGGTTAATGAACCGTGTCACAAAGCTCAAATCATCTCAAACTGGTTTCTTGAATATGACAATAAATTCACTGTACTCCAATGGCCTCCACAGTCACCAGATCTCAATACAATAGAGCACCTTTCAGATGTGGTAGAACAGAAGATTTGCATCATGGATGAGCAGCCGACAAATCTGCAGCAACTGCGTGATGCTATCATGTCAATATCGACCAAAATCGGAATGTTTCCAACACCTTGTTGAATCCATGGCAGTTATGAAGACAAAAGTGGGTCAAACCCAGTACTAGCAAGGTGTACCAAATAAATTAGCATTGAGTGTTTTTTGCAGTATATACCGTATATATATATATATATATATATATATATATATATATATATATATATATATAGTTGAAATGCAAGGGGCTAGCGCTTAGGATCACTTATTCCGGTAATTACGTGTATATAAAAAATTAAAATGTATCAATAAGCTGCTGCTGGTAAAAAAGGGGGTACCTTTCAAACAATAGAATCACAAAGTACCTGCGCTGCTTATAACCTTAAAACATATGATATATATGAATAATTGTGCTAAATTTATACTCATCAGTGATGTACTTAAAGTGCTCGTGCATAAACTGTGTCAAATGTAATCATAATACAATCATTATACATAAATATGTTGTACAAAATATAAATATCAAAAGGTGAATAAATATATTCCAAAATTAATTCTTATGTGAAAAAATAATTCATATAATCATCTTTCAGTAATTAAAATAATAGTCTCACTGGCTTTTTGAAACTTGTGAGCAATATCTGGATCCAGTGAGCGGCAGGGGACAGCTACAACTCTCTGGCTGGCGATCCATAGAGGTGGTCATCACCTAGGATTACTTATAAGGCTTCATTTTACTCAGCTTCTGGTGAGTGGGGAACTGAGAGGGGAGCACCTACTCACTAGGACTGAGCACCGGCACTTTGTATGAGCACGTGGCACTTTTATGAGCACAGAGACTATTATTTTAATTACTGAAAGATGATTATATGAATTATTTTTTCACATAAGAATTAATTTTGGAATATATTTATTCACCTTTTGATATTTATATTTTGTACAACATATTTATGTATAATGATTGTATTATGATTACATTTGACACAGTTTATGCACGAGCACTTTAAGTACATCACTGATGAGTATAAATTTAGCACAATTATTCATTTGATCATATGTTTTAAGGTTATAAGCAGCGCAGGTACTTTGTAATTATATATATATATAGTATCTCACAAAAGTGAGTACACCCCTCACATTTTTGTAAATATTTTATTATATCTTTTCATGTGACAACATTGAAATATTGACACTTTGCTACAATGTAAAGTAGTGAGTGTAAAGCTTGTATAACTGTACATTTGCTGTCCCCTCAAAATAACTCAACACGCAGCCATTAATGTGTAAACTACTGGCAACAAAAGTGAGTACACCCCTAAGTGACATTGTCCAAATTGGGCCCAATTAGCCATTTCCCTCCCCAGTATCATGTGACTCATTAGTGTTACAAGGTCTCAGATGTGAATAGGGAGCAGGTGTGTTAAATTTGGTGTTATTGCTCTCACTCTCCCATACTGGTCACTGAAAGTTCAACATGGCACTTCATGGCAAAAACTCTCTGAGGATCAGAAAAAATGAATTGTTGCTCTACAGAAAGATGGTCTAGGCTATAAGAAGATTGGCAAGACCCTGAAGAAACTGAGCTGCAGCACGGTGGCAAAGACCATATATCGGTTTAAAAGGGCAGGTTCCACTCAGAACGGGCCTCACCATGGTTGACCAAAGAATTTGAGTGCACATGCTCAGGGTCATATCCAGAGGTTGTCTTTGGGTAATAGACGTATGACTGCTGCCAGCATTGCTTCAGAGGTTAAAGGGGTGGGGGATCAGCCTGTCAGTGCTTAGACCATATGCCGCACACTGCATCAAATTGGTCTGCATGGCTGTTGTCCTAGAAGGCAGCCTCTTCAAATGATGATGCACAAGAAAGCCTGCAAACAGTTTGCTGAAGACAAGCAGACTAAGGACATGGATTACTGGAACCGTTGAGACCAAGATAAACGTATTTGGTTCAGATGGTGTCAAGCATGTATGGCGGCAACAAAGTGAGGAGTACAAAGACAAGTGTGTCTTGCCTACAGTCAAGTATGGTGGTGAGAGTGTCACAATCTGGGGCTGCATGAGTACTGATGGCACTGGGGAGCTACAGTTTATTGAGGGAACCATGAATGCCAACATGTACTGTGACATACTGAAGCAGAGCATGATCCCCTCCCTTTGGAGACTGGGCCACAGGGCAGTATTCCAATATGATAACGACCCCAAACACACCTCCAAGAGGGCCACTGCCTTGCTAAAGAAGCTGAGGGTAAAGGCGATGGACTGACAAAGCATGTCTCCAGAACTTAACCCTATTGAGCATCTGTGGGGCATCCTCAAACAGTGCAAGGTCTCTAACATCCACCAACTGTGTGATGTCATCATGGAGGAGTGGAAGAGGACTCAGGTGGCAACCTGTGAAGCTCTGGTGAACTCCATGCCCAAGAGGGTTAAGGCAGTGCTGTAAAATAATGGTGGCCACACAAAATATTGACACTTTGGGCCCAATTTGAACATTTTCAATTAGGGGTCTACTCACTTTTGTTGTAACATCCACCAACTGTGTGATGTCATCATGGAGGAGTGGAAGAGGACTCCAGCGGCAACCTGTGAAGCTATGGTGAACTCCATGCCCAAGAGGGTTAAGGCAGTGCTGGAAAATAATGGTGGCCACACAAAATATTGACACTTTGGGCCCAATTTGAACATTTTCAATTAGGGGTCTACTCACTTTTGTTGCCAGCGGTTTAGACATTAATGGCTGTGTGTTGAGTTATTTTGAGGGGGCAGCTAATTTACACTGTTATACAAGCTGTACACTCACTACTTTACATTGTAGCAAAGTGTCATTTCTTCAGTGTTGTCACATGAAAAGTTATAATAAAATATTTACAAAAATGTGAGGGGTGTACTCACTTTTGTGAGATACACTATGTATATATATATATAAATATATATAAATATATATATATATAGTAGTCACATACCTATTAGAGGCTGAACTGATGAGAGGGTTCTCCCTTACAGTTCCTGTCCTGTTTGTTCCCCGAGATCGATGACAAGGTAAGACAAGGCACAGAGTGGCACAGGTGTTTGTAGTAAGTCCTAGACAGCAAAAGACCTTGTGATGAAGTAAAAGCTAAAGAACAGGAACTCATGCCAGAGGTTGTCACAAGTCTTGCATAAGTAGAAGGCAGGAATGTGGTCAGACTGACAGAAGCTGGCATTAGGCAGGCAGCAGAGGTACAGGGTCAAAACACAAGAGTGTAAACAGGAATCCACCCAAGGTCAGTATCACATGGGCAGAATATGAACCAAAGGGATAAGCATGGTGTAGAGTCAAGAAGCAAGCCAGAGGAGAGAGAAGTACCATAGGGATTAAGATCAGCGGTATTTTATAGGAAGAAGCAGGGTCTGGTCGCGGGTCCCAACTGCTGAGGACTAGGGTTGAGCGGACACCTAGATGTCCATGTTCGACGGGTTCGGCCGAACTTTAAAAAAAAGTCCGGGTCCGTGTCCCGGACTTTTACCGAACTTTTCCCGGACACCGAACCCCATTGAAGTCAATGGGGACCCGAACTTTAAGGCACTAAAATGGCTCTAAAACACCAAAGGAAAGGGCTAGAGTGCTGCAAATGGCAGCAAAACGTAATTAAGAGCATGGCAAGTGCTCTGCAAACAAATGTGGATAGGGAAATAACTTAAAACAACAAAAAAAAACAGAAAAATAAAACAATGTTCTTCTTCATCTCTGAAGGACGAGGCCCATATGGAGTAGGAGGGAGGTTGAGGTGGTGGTGGATGTGGCGGTGACATAGGCGTGCGCACAGGGTGTGCTGGGTGTGCCTGGGCACACCCTAATCACCTAGGGCACATAGCATTGCCAGTGAGGAGATGGGAAAGATCTCCCTGGGACCTGCTCTGCTCTATTTCTCCTTGCCTACAGGTACATGGCCCCGATACATTACTCTCCCTGCTGGCAAACACATGCATGTGTATTTCAACTTTGGGGTGCACACCTTAATGCAATAGGCTGCGCACACCTATGGGCGGTGTAGGTGGAAGCGGCGGTGGAGGAGGACCAGGGCCGGATTAACAGCATCATTGGCTTGGTGCTGAGGATTTTGAAGGGCCTTAAGGGCCGTGCCTTGCCATGCACCCAGAGGAGGAAGGGTGCAGCCATGCATGCCTAATTCAACATGGGATGCTGTCTCTGAAGCCCATAAACACATCCATGCATCGCCAACTGTCCCTCCTTGTCCGGCCTTCACGCTGTGTGGGGAGGTTCTGAGGGTGCTGCCTGGGGAAGCGAGCATAGAAGCCAGACTTCTGTGTTTACAAGTGACAGAAGAGCGGTAACAGTGAATATGGCCAACCCGGGGCCTATATAAAAGGTAGGGGCCTGGAGCTGCAGCTCCAATAGCCCCTACATTAATCTGGCCCTGAGGAGGAGGACGAGGTAGCCAACACTGCTTCTTTTCAAAAATTTTAAATGAGGGTACACCCCAAAAGAGTGAGAAAGAGCAAGAATGGAACAATGGGTGGGTAAGGTCGGTATCCATTGCTATTCTGCATAAGGTACGGAAAAGTCCCGTGGGATCCATGCCTGGTTCATTTTAATGAACGTGAGCTTGTCCACATTGTCTCTGGACAGGCGGCTGCGCTTGTCTGTTATAACGCCCCCAGCCGTGCTAAATACCCGTTCAGATAATACACTGGCTGCAGGGCACGCCAGCACCTCCAAGGCGTAAAGGGCAAGCTCAGGCCATGTGCCCAATTTGGAGACCCAGAAGTTGAAGGGGGCAGACCCGTCATTCACTACATGTAGGCGTGTGCACACATACTGCTCCACCATGTTGGTAAAATGCTGCCTCCTGCTAAGACGTTCCATCTGAGCTGCTGGTGCTGCTGTTTGTTGTGGCGTGCTGACAAAGCTTTTCCACATTTCGGCCATGCTAACCCTGCCTTCTGAGGTGCTGGCGGTGCCCTGGTTGTGTTGGCGACCTCCTCCTCCTCCTCCTCTGCCTTGTGCTTCCACTGTGGCCCCGCTGTCAGATGGGAATGCCAGCAGCATGGCGTCTACCAGCGTGCGCTTGTACTCGCGCATCTTGCGATCGCGCTCCAGTGAGTGAATTAAGGACGGTACGTTGTCCTTGTAACGGGGATCCAGCAGCGTGGCCACCCAGTAATCAGCACAAGTTAGAATGTGGGCAACTCGGCGGTCGTTGTGGAGACACTGCAGCATGTAATCGCTCATGTGTGCCAGGCTGCCCAGAGGCAACGAAAGGCTGTCCTCTGTGGGAGGTGTATCGTCCGTGTCCTCTGTATCCCCCCAGCCACGCACCAGTGATGGCCATGAGCTGGCCTGGGTGCCACCCTGCTGTGAACATGGTTCCATCTCCTCCTCCAGCTCCTCCTCCTCCTCATCCTCCTCATCCTCCAGAACTGTGCCCCTGCTGGACAATTGCGTCCCTGGCGTTTGCGTGTGCAGGAACCCACCCTCGGAGCCCCTTGCGAATGACTGCCCTGAAAGCCTTGGAAATGTTACCTCTTCATCCTCCTCCTCCTCCTCATCCTGTGCCACATCCTCTTCCATCATCGCCCGAATTGTTTTTTCAAGGAGGCATAGAAGTGGGATAGTTAAGCTGAGAACGGCGTCATTGCCACTGGCCATGTTGGTGGAGTACTCAAAACAGCGCAACAAGGCACACAGGTCTCGCATGGAGGCCCAGTTAAATTAAATAGCGGAATAGAAAATATGATCCAAAAAAAGTGTATGTATATCACACGTACACAACCACACTGGGCCCCAATTACTATTGTTTGTACCCCTAAAAGGCTAGATGAGGAGTAGGGGGAGTATGGAACAGGCAGCACCCTCAAACCTTCAGAAGTATGAGATGAACCCCAACAACTTGGAAAGGTGGATCTCTCTCACACGTACCAACACAGACTATCCCCCAATTTAACTGATCCCCAAAGGTTTTTGATTAAATAGCGGAATAGAAAATATGATCCAAAAAAAGTGTATGTATATCACACGTACACAACCACACTAGGCCCCAATTACTATTGTTTGTACCCCTAAAAGGCTAGATGAGGAGTAGGGGGGGTATGGAACAGGCAGCACCCTCAAACCTTCAGAAGTATGAGATGAACCCCAACAACTTGGAAAGGTGGATCTCTCTCACACGTACCAACACAGACTATCCCCCAATTTAACTGATCCCCAAAGGTTTTTGATTAAATAGCGGAATAGAAAATATGATCCAAAAAAAGTGTATGTATATCACACGTACACAACCACACTAGGCCCCAATTACTATTGTTTGTACCCCTAAAAGGCTAGATGAGGAGTAGGGGGGGTATGGAACAGGCAGCACCCTCAAACCTTCAGAAGTATGAGATGAACCCCAACAACTTGGAAAGGTGGATCTCTCTCACACGTACCAACACAGACTATCCCCCAATTTAACTGATCCCCAAAGGTTTTTGATTAAATAGCGGAATAGAAAATATGATCCAAAAAAAGTGTATGTATATCACACGTACACAACCACACTAGGCCCCAATTACTATTGTTTGTACCCCTAAAAGGCTAGATGAGGAGTAGGGGGGGTATGGAACAGGCAGCACCCTCAAACCTTCAGAAGTATGAGATGAACCCCAACAACTTGGAAAGGTGGATCTCTCTCACACGTACCAACACAGACTATCCCCCAATTTAACTGATCCCCAAAGGTTTTTGATTAAATAGCGGAATAGAAAATATGATCCAAAAAAAGTGTATGTATATCACACGTACACAACCACACTAGGCCCCAATTACTATTGTTTGTACCCCTAAAAGGCTAGGAGTAGGGGGAGTATGGAACAGGCAGCACCCTCAAACCTTCAGAAGTATGAGATGAACCCCAACAACTTGGAAAGGTGGATCTCTCTCACACGTACCAACACAGACTATCCCCCAATTTAACTGATCCCCAAAGGTTTTTGATTAAATAGCGGAATAGAAAATATGATCCAAAAAAAGTGTATGTATATCACACGTACACAACCACACTAGGCCCCAATTACTATTGTTTGTACCCCTAAAAGGCTAGATGAGGAGTAGGGGGGGTATGGAACAGGCAGCACCCTCAAATCTTCAGAAGTATGAGATGAACCCCAAAAACTTGGAAAGGTGGATCTCTCTCACACGTACCAACACAGACTATCCCCCAATTTAACTGATCCCCAAAGGTTTTTGATTAAATAGCGGAATAGAAAATATGATCCAAAAAAAGTGTATGTATATCACACGTACACAACCACACTAGGCCCCAATTACTATTGTTTGTACCCCTAAAAGGCTAGATGAGGAGTAGGGGGGGTATGGAACAGGCAGCACCCTCAAACCTTCAGAAGTATGAGATGAACCCCAACAACTTGGAAAGGTGGATCTCTCTCACACGTACCAACACAGACTATCCCCCAATTTAACTGATCCCCAAAGGTTTTTGATTAAATAGCGGAATAGAAAATATGATCCAAAAAAAGTGTATGTATATCACACGTACACAACCACACTAGGCCCCAATTACTATTGTTTGTACCCCTAAAAGGCTAGATGAGGAGTAGGGGGGGTATGGAACAGGCAGCACCCTCAAACCTTCAGAAGTATGAGATGAACCCCAACAACTTGGAAAGGTGGATCTCTCTCACACGTACCAACACAGACTATCCCCCAATTTAACTGATCCCCAAAGGTTTTTGATTAAATAGCGGAATAGAAAATATGATCCAAAAAAAGTGTATGTATATCACACGTACACAACCACACTGGGCCCCAATTACTATTGTTTGTACCCCTAAAAGGCTAGATGAGGAGTAGGGGGAGTATGGAACAGGCAGCACCCTCAAACCTTCAGAAGTATGAGATGAACCCCAACAACTTGGAAAGGTGGATCTCTCTCACACGTACCAACACAGACTATCCCCCAATTTAACTGATCCCCAAAGGTTTTTGATTAAATAGCGGAATAGAAAATATGATCCAAAAAAAGTGTATGTATATCACACGTACACAACCACACTAGGCCCCAATTACTATTGTTTGTACCCCTAAAAGGCTAGATGAGGAGTAGGGGGGGTATGGAACAGGCAGCACCCTCAAACCTTCAGAAGTATGAGATGAACCCCAACAACTTGGAAAGGTGGATCTCTCTCACACGTACCAACACAGACTATCCCCCAATTTAACTGATCCCCAAAGGTTTTTGATTAAATAGCGGAATAGAAAATATGATCCAAAAAAAGTGTATGTATATCACACGTACACAACCACACTAGGCCCCAATTACTATTGTTTGTACCCCTAAAAGGCTAGGAGTAGGGGGAGTATGGAACAGGCAGCACCCTCAAACCTTCAGAAGTATGAGATGAACCCCAACAACTTGGAAAGGTGGATCTCTCTCACACGTACCAACACAGACTATCCCCCAATTTAACTGATCCCCAAAGGTTTTTGATTAAATAGCGGAATAGAAAATATGATCCAAAAAAAGTGTATGTATATCACACGTACACAACCACACTAGGCCCCAATTACTATTGTTTGTACCCCTAAAAGGCTAGATGAGGAGTAGGGGGGGTATGGAACAGGCAGCACCCTCAAACCTTCAGAAGTATGAGATGAACCCCAACAACTTGGAAAGGTGGATCTCTCTCACACGTACCAACACAGACTATCCCCCAATTTAACTGATCCCCAAAGGTTTTTGATTAAATAGCGGAATAGAAAATATGATCCAAAAAAAGTGTATGTATATCACACGTACACAACCACACTAGGCCCCAATTACTATTGTTTGTACCCCTAAAAGGCTAGGAGTAGGGGGAGTATGGAACAGGCAGCACCCTCAAACCTTCAGAAGTATGAGATGAACCCCAACAACTTGGAAAGGTGGATCTCTCTCACACGTACCAACACAGACTATCCCCCAATTTAACTGATCCCCAAAGGTTTTTGATTAAATAGCGGAATAGAAAATATGATCCAAAAAAAGTGTATGTATATCACACGTACACAACCACACTAGGCCCCAATTACTATTGTTTGTACCCCTAAAAGGCTAGGAGTAGGGGGAGTATGGAACAGGCAGCACCCTCAAACCTTCAGAAGTATGAGATGAACCCCAACAACTTGGAAAGGTGGATCTCTCTCACACGTACCAACACAGACTATCCCCCAATTTAACTGATCCCCAAAGGTTTTTGATTAAATAGCGGAATAGAAAATATGATCCAAAAAAAGTGTATGTATATCACACGTACACAACCACACTAGGCCCCAATTACTATTGTTTGTACCCCTAAAAGGCTAGATGAGGAGTAGGGGGGGTATGGAACAGGCAGCACCCTCAAACCTTCAGAAGTATGAGATGAACCCCAACAACTTGGAAAGGTGGATCTCTCTCACACGTACCAACACAGACTATCCCCCAATTTAACTGATCCCCAAAGGTTTTTGATTAAATAGCGGAATAGAAAATATGATCCAAAAAAAGTGTATGTATATCACACGTACACAACCACACTAGGCCCCAATTACTATTGTTTGTACCCCTAAAAGGCTAGATGAGGAGTAGGGGGGGTATGGAACAGGCAGCACCCTCAAACCTTCAGAAGTATGAGATGAACCCCAACAACTTGGAAAGGTGGATCTCTCTCACACGTACCAACACAGACTATCCCCCAATTTAACTGATCCCCAAAGGTTTTTGATTAAATAGCGGAATAGAAAATATGATCCAAAAAAAGTGTATGTATATCACACGTACACAACCACACTAGGCCCCAATTACTATTGTTTGTACCCCTAAAAGGCTAGGAGTAGGGGGAGTATGGAACAGGCAGCACCCTCAAACCTTCAGAAGTATGAGATGAACCCCAACAACTTGGAAAGGTGGATCTCTCTCACACGTACCAACACAGACTATCCCCCAATTTAACTGATCCCCAAAGGTTTTTGATTAAATAGCGGAATAGAAAATATGATCCAAAAAAAGTGTATGTATATCACACGTACACAACCACACTAGGCCCCAATTACTATTGTTTGTACCCCTAAAAGGCTAGGAGTAGGGGGAGTATGGAACAGGCAGCACCCTCAAACCTTCAGAAGTATGAGATGAACCCCAACAACTTGGAAAGGTGGATCTCTCTCACACGTACCAACACAGACTATCCCCCAATTTAACTGATCCCCAAAGGTTTTTGATTAAATAGCGGAATAGAAAATATGATCCAAAAAAAGTGTATGTATATCACACGTACACAACCACACTAGGCCCCAATTACTATTGTTTGTACCCCTAAAAGGCTAGATGAGGAGTAGGGGGGGTATGGAACAGGCAGCACCCTCAAACCTTCAGAAGTATGAGATGAACCCCAACAGCTTGGAAAGGTGGATCTCTCTCACACGTACCAACACAGACTATCCCCCAATTTAACTGATCCCCAAAGGTTTTTGATTAAATAGCGGAATAGAAAATATGATCCAAAAAAAGTGTATGTATATCACACGTACACAACCACACTAGGCCCCAATTACTATTGTTTGTACCCCTAAAAGGCTAGATGAGGAGTAGGGGGGGTATGGAACAGGCAGCACCCTCAAACCTTCAGAAGTATGAGATGAACCCCAACAACTTGGAAAGGTGGATCTCTCTCACACGTACCAACACAGACTATCCCCCAATTTAACTGATCCCCAAAGGTTTTTGATTAAATAGCGGAATAGAAAATATGATCCAAAAAAAGTGTATGTATATCACACGTACACAACCACACTAGGCCCCAATTACTATTGTTTGTACCCCTAAAAGGCTAGGAGTAGGGGGAGTATGGAACAGGCAGCACCCTCAAACCTTCAGAAGTATGAGATGAACCCCAACAACTTGGAAAGGTGGATCTCTCTCACACGTACCAACACAGACTATCCCCCAATTTAACTGATCCCCAAAGGTTTTTGATTAAATAGCGGAATAGAAAATATGATCCAAAAAAAGTGTATGTATATCACACGTACACAACCACACTAGGCCCCAATTACTATTGTTTGTACCCCTAAAAGGCTAGATGAGGAGTAGGGGGAGTATGGAACAGGCAGCACCCTCAAATCTTCAGAAGTATGAGATTGTGTTCACTGTACCCCACAAAGATTGAGTTCACTGCACCCCACAATGATTGTGTTCACTGCACCCCACAAAGATTGTGTTCACTGCACCTCACAAAGATTGTGTTCACTGTACCCCCCAAAGATTGTGTTCACTGCACCCCACAAAGATTCTGTTCACTGTACCCCACAAAGATTGTGTTCACTGCACCCTAAAAGGATGTTGTTCACTGCACCCCACAAAGATTGTGTTCACTGCACCCTAAAAGGATGTTGTTCACTGCACCCCAAAAAGATTGTGTTCACTGTACCCCCCCAAAGATTGTGTTCACTGCACCCCACAAAGATTGTGTTCACTGCACCCCAAAAAGATTGTGTTCACTGTACCCCCCAAAGATTGTGTTCACTGCACCCCAAAAAGATTGTGTTCACTGTACCCCCCAAAGATTGTGTTCACTGCACCCCACAAAGATTCTGTTCACTGTACCCCACAAAGATTGTGTTCACTGCACCCCAAAAAGATTGTGTTCACTGTACCCCCCCAAAGATTGTGTTCACTGCACCCCACAAAGATTCTGTTCACTGCACCCTAAAAGGATGTTGTTCACTGCACCCCACAAAGATTGTGTTCACTGCACCCTAAAAGGATGTTGTTCACTGCACCCCAAAAAGATTGTGTTCACTGTACCCCCCCAAAGATTGTGTTCACTGCACCCCACAAAGATTGTGTTCACTGCACCCCAAAAAGATTGTGTTCACTGTACCCCCCAAAGATTGTGTTCACTGCACCCCAAAAAGATTGTGTTCACTGTACCCCCCAAAGATTGTGTTCACTGCACCCCACAAAGATTCTGTTCACTGTACCCCACAAAGATTGTGTTCACTGCACCCCAAAAAGATTGTGTTCACTGTACCCCCCCAAAGATTGTGTTCACTGCACCCCACAAAGATTCTGTTCACTGCACCCCACAAAGGATTTTGTTCACTGCACCCCAAAAAGATTGTGTTCACTGCACCCCAAAAAGGATTTTGATCACTGCACCCCAAAAAGGATGTTGTTCACTGCACCCCAAAAATGATTTTGTTCACTCCACCCCAAAAAGATTGTGTTCACTGCACCCCACAAAGATTGTGTTCACTGCACCCCAAAAAGATTGTGTTCACTGTACCCCCCAAAGATTGTGTTCACTGCACCCCACAAAGATTCTGTTCACTGCACCCCAAAAAGATTGTGTTCACTGTACCCCCCAAAGATTGTGTTCACTGCACCCCACAAAGATTCTGTTCACTGTACCCCACAAAGATTGTGTTCACTGCACCCCAAAAAGATTGTGTTCACTGTACCCCCCCAAAGATTGTGTTCACTGCACCCCACAAAGATTCTGTTCACTGCACCCCACAAAGGATTTTGTTCACTGCACCCCAAAAAGATTGTGTTCACTGCACCCCAAAAAGGATTTTGATCACTGCACCCCAAAAAGGATGTTGTTCACTGCACCCCAAAAATGATTTTGTTCACTCCACCCCAAAAAGATTGTGTTCACTGCACCCCACAAAGATTGTGTTCACTGCACCCCAAAAAGATTGTGTTCACTGTACCCCCCAAAGATTGTGTTCACTGCACCCCACAAAGATTCTGTTCACTGTACCCCACAAAGATTGTGTTCACTGCACCCCAAAAAGATTGTGTTCACTGCACCCCAAAAAGGATGTTGTTCACTGCACCCCAAAAAGGATGTTGTTCACTCCACCCCAAAAAGATTGTGTTCACTGCACCCCACAAAGATTGTGTTCACTGCACCCCAAAAAGATTGTGTTCACTGCACCCCAAAAATGATTTTGTTCACTGCACCCCAAAAAGGATTTTGTTCACTGCACCCCAAAAAGGATGTTGTTCACTCCACCCCAAAAAGATTGTGTTCACTGCACCCCAAAAAGATTGTGTTCACTGCACCCCACAAAGGATTTTGTTCACTGCACCCCAAAAAGATTGTGTTCACTGCACCCCAAAAAGGATGTTGTTCACTGCACCCCAAAAAGGATTTTGTTCACTGCACCCCAAAAAGATTGTGTTCACTGCACCCCACAAAGGATTTTGTTCACTGCACCCCACAAAGATTGTGTTCACTGCACACCAAAAAGGATTGTGTTCACTGCACCCCAAAAAGATTTTGTTCACTGCACCCCAAAAAGATTGTGTTCACTGCAGCCCAAAAAGATTGTGTTCACTGCAGCCCAAAAAGATTGTGTTCACTGCAGCCCAAAAAGATTGTGTTCACTGCAGCCCAAAAAGATTGTGTTCACTGCAGCTCACACACAGAAAAATGGATGTGGATCACTGACACCTGCCTATCTCCAATCCCACACCACACAGCAATATCGATTGTAGTTTGTAGAACACAGTTTCCCTAAAATTCAGCAGACTCTGTCCCTAACAGGATTGAGAAGAGATCGTAGATCAGGATTGAGTGCAGATTCACCCCACCCCCCACACAGCAATATCGATTGTAGTTTGTAGAAGACACTGACCCTATAATTCAGCAGACTCTATCCCTAAAATGCCTACAACTCGCCCTGCCTAAACACTCCGACCTGTCCCTCAATTCTATCCGGACACAAATGGTTTTTTCCTGCCTATCTTTCCCTAATCAGCAGCCAGCACATTAATGTGTGCTCTGTCCCTTAGCTAAGCAGCAGAATGACGCTGCTGCGGCGGCTGCCTCGAACTTATAAAGACTTGGTCACATGCTTCAGACGGCCAATCACAGCTACTAAGACATTTGCAGGCATGGCTGGGATGGCTTAAGGCACACCAGTTAAACGATTGTTGATTGGCTGTTGAAAGCCCGCCATGAAAAGAGCGCCAAAGCATGCAAAACCCGGAAATAAAACGACCGAACACGGATTTTTACCCGAACATACAGTAAAGTGTCCGTGTCCGTGTTCGGGTAAAAAAAATCCAATTATTCGGTACGAACACGAATAATACAGTCCGTGTTCGCTCAACACTACTGAGGACCACTCACCAATAATCTTGCAGTGCTTTAAATAGGCCACTGAGTGCCAAGCTCAATTCAGCCAGATCCCCAGCAGTCAACAAACACCACAGGTGGGATGCAGTCTAAAAACCAAGAATTTTCTCCTGATTAAAACTAGCAATCACTCCCCAGTGACATCTCAGCTCCACAATGTTTTTTTGCGTGGACAATTTAATTGGCCCTGTACCCAGCTCTTTAATCCACTGTGCACATTCTAGGAGCTGCTCATGAGTGGCCATTGTGGCCAATGTGGGAGGATATTTATATACTGTGAAAAAAGGAAAAAATAATTGCGCTAAAGGTAAATGTTAGTGATGAAGCAGCAAGTAAATAATAAGTTGCGCTAGTGATTATAGAACAAATAAATGTCCAAACAATAAAATATCAGTTACTCAAGTCCTGATAATAACGTGAATGAGTGAAGTATTCAAAAGTCTCTTTAGGAGATCCAATAAATATGAAATGAATCAGATCAGCACAGTGAGGAATCCGGGCTCCCTTAGGTAATATGCTTACCAGATTTGTAGTTAGTAAAGCAGGGTATTACATCCAAAACAACTTGTTTGCAGATGTCCCTGGTTGAAACTCACGGGATTGGATGGTATGGAGTCATATGAAAAAAAGGAAGGATGCCATAGCATAAAATCCCACAAAAAAATTAAATTTCTTAAACACCCTAAAGTGCACACATGTGGAAATCAGAAGGAAGGTGCATCAATCATCAATTGTGCAGCTGTTTACCAGAGCCTTTAAATTGACATAAATATAGCTGTGGGCCAGCACACAGAGAGACCTCTTATGGTTCTTGATGACAAAGAGAGGTGAAAAGGTTTAAGGATTATCCACCACCAGTTATATACTGGGGGGCGTATTCACTGGCCTCTGGACCCCCTAGTCACTCCAATCACATTCCTAGCATCCTCCTACCCCCTCAATTGGCTTTTACTGATGGTTCTGGTCCAATCACGGGCTTTTAAAGCCCAGTTCCTGTCCCATTGCATTTTGGTCGGTTCTGGTTGCCGAATTCCGAACTTTTTCAGCAAAAAGTTTGGAATTCGGCCGAATTTCGAACAGTCAATGTTCGGGTCGAACCGATGGTTGACCTGAACCGTTCGATCATCCCTACTAGGGACAGATCAGCAGTGACACAAATCGCTTTGTTAATGTTCACAAAAGTCATTTAAAGGGCTACAATTTATTTGGTATAGGTGTGCAGTTTTTCAGTTTAGGGACAAGTATCCAGTGTGCTCCAGGGACAGAGATCAGCAGTGATACAAATCGCTCTGTTAATGTCCACAAAAGTCATTTCAAGGGCTGCTATTTATTTGGTATAGGTGTGCAGTGCACTATCGTGCGGTGTAATCCACTGTATAATATACTTTGTAATATAGAAAGCATATTATAGTGGATTTGTATTGTGCACTGTGCAGCATTGTGACTGGTGTGGTGACTGAGCGTTGCTGCAGCAATACTACAAACAGTGACAAAAGCACTTTTAATGTATTATAACTGGTGTGATATACCAGTGGCCCCCCAATACCACATATTGAAGTGGGGTGTTATCTGAGTATACTTTTACAAGTGTATTTGTGTCCGGAAAACAATATTGCCTCTTTTGCTGTGTTAACTCTGCTACACACAGTGCCAAACTCACTGGCCAATTTTTTGAACAACTGGTGTGATAGACCAGTGGCCCCCAATACCACAAATTGAAGTGGGGTGTTATTTGAGTATACTTTTACAAGTGTATTTGTGTCCTGCAACAATATTGCCTCTTTTGCTGTGTTAACTCTGCCGTACACAGTGCCAAACTCACTGACCAATTTTTTGAACAACTGGTGTGATAGACCAGTGGCCCCCCAATACCACATATTGAAGTGGGGTGTTATTTGAGTATACTTTTACAAGTGTATTTGTGTCCTGCAACAATATTGCCTCTTTTGCTGTGTTAACTCTGCTACACACAGTGCCAAACTCACTGGCCAATTTTTGAACAACTGGTGTGATAGACCAGTGGCCCCCCAATACCACATATTGAAGTGGGGTGTTATCTGAGTATAGTTTTACACGTGTATTTGTGTCCTGCAACAATATTGCCTCTTTTGCTGTGTTAACTCTGCCGTACACAGTGCCAAACTCACTGGCCAATTTTTTGAACAACTGATGTGATAAACCAGTGGCCCCCCAATACCACACATTGAAGTGGGGTTTTATTTAACATTATACTTTTCTAAGAGTGTATTTTAGTCCTGCAACAATTTGGCCTCTTTTGCTGTGTTAACTGTGCTACACACAGTGACAACAGTTACTGGCCAATTATTTGTAGAACTGGTGTGATAAAACTGTGCCCCCCCCAATTTTACATATTGAAGTGGGGTGTTATTTAACAGTATACTTTTCTAAGATTGTATTTTAGTCCTGCAAAAATGTGGCCTCTTTTGCTGTGTTAACTGTGATACACACAGTGACAACAGTTACTGGCCAATTATTTGTAGAACTGGTGTGATAAACCTGTGGCCCCCCAATACCACAGATTGAAGCAGGGTGTTATATACCTTTTTCCAGATATACTGCGATTCTCTAGAGACTTTTGTCACAGGGTAACTTAAAAAATGACAGGCAGAGGAATAAGCAGGCCCTTCCACAGGGGTGGTAGGGGTATAGCAGGAGCAGTAGGCCAGAGCCAAAGTGTGAAGTTTCAGAAGGTGCGTTTCGATTACATCAAAGGACGCACCAGACTTGGTTGAGTGGCTCACTCAGCCGTCCTCTTCTGCACACTCCTCATCCTCTCTATCTGTACCCTCTTCACTCTCTGCTGTGCGCACCCCCAAAGACACCACCACAAACACCACCACCACCACATACCCTCCGCTTGAGTCCCTGGAATTATTTTCTGATCCATCACAAGACATTAGCGATTCACAGCCATTCTTGGCCTCGGATCAGGAAGAGGAGGTAGCAACAGCCGCCACTCAGCAGTCTGACAACAGTACCCAGATCAGCCCAAGGAGGTTGGTCCCCGCTGTTGCTGCCTACTCTGAGATCTCGAATGTTAGTGGTGGAGAAGGTGACGTGAATGATGACGTGTCTATGGATGTCATGTGGGTGGCCACAAGAGAGGAAGAGGAGGGGAGTTCAGAGGGAGAGACGGACCGGCAGATAGGGAGGAGAGGCAGGCAGAACTTGCATTGCACAAGAGGTACAAATCAGACTACAAATCTATCAAGAGTGAGCCATCAACCATGTACAGTCACATCTGGCGCTCCCAGGACGCCGGCACATGGCTCCGCAGTGTGGGCTTTTTTCAATGTGTCCGTTGCTGACAACAGTGTTGCCATCTGCAGCCTTTGCAGTCAACGCATAAGTCGTGGTAAGCCCAACACTCACCTAGGGACAACCGCCTTAAGAAGGCACCTGAACTCCCATCACTGAGCCCAGTGGGAGCAGCACCATCAGAACCCACAAAGCCACACTCCAGGCTCACATCGTCCAGCCTCTTCTGCTTCTCCTTCTCCTCTCTCCTCACATTTGTCCTCCACTCCACCTTCCATCATGCCGTTGTCACGTTGTTCTGGAAAAAGGCAGGCTTCTGTGGCCCAAATGTTGGAGCGGAAAAAAATGATGATGCCGGACATCCCTCTTGCCCAACGTTTGACTGCTGGCTTGTCGGAACTGATAGCCCATCAACTACTGCCATATCAACTGATGGACTCGGAGGCCTTTCAGAAATTTGTAGCCATTGGAACACCACAATGGAAGGTCCCAGGCAGGAAATATTTCTCGCAGAAGGGCATTCCAGAGCTGTATGGCCATGTTCAGCGGAAAGTGAATATATCTCTGGCACACAGTGTTGGTGCCAAGATACAACTGACCACAGACACATGGTCTAGCAAACACGGGCAGGGAAGGTATATCACTTTACCTGCCCACTGGGTGGACCTTCTGATGGCCATCAAGCATGTAACCCGTGGCACCCCTGTAGATTTGGTTGTACCGCCACGGAGTGCATGCAGGTCTGCCTCTTCTTCTCCTCCTCCTCCTCCATCCTCCCTCTCCTCCTCGGCTGACTCCTCCTATTCCGCTGCTACCGTCTCTTCCACTGTGCCACCCAAGATCCCCAGAACCTATTCCACATGCCAGGTGAGACGTTGCCATGCTGTGCTGCGTCTGTTTTGCCTGGAAGCCAAGAGCTACACTGGTCATTCTCTCCTTTCAGCTTTGCGTTCACAGGCTGATCAGTGGCTGACACCACTGAATTTGACAGTTGGTAAAGTGGTGTGCGACAACGGTGCCAATCTGCTGAGCATGCTGAAACAGGGCAAAATAACACACGTGCCATGCATGGCACACGTCCTGAACATGGTCGTGCAGCGATTCGTTGCCAAATACCCTTGGGTCCAGGACGTCTTGGCCAGGAAAATCTCGGGCCATTTCAGAAGATTTTACACAGCCATGGCTCGCCTTGCTGACATTCAGCGACCACACAACCTGCCCGCCAGGCGTCTTATTTGTGACTGTCCGACGCGATGGAACTCAACGTTGCATATGCTTGATAGGCTGCTCCAGCAGAAACGTGCAGGTAACTACTATCTGTACGAACTCTGCGGCAGGACAGGTTCTGGGGAGCTTGGGTTGTTTTCACCTCGCCAGTGGCTGCTCATGCGGAATGCATGCAGACTTCTGCGGCCATTCGATGAGACCACGAAACTGGTCAGTCATGGCCAGGGCGCCATCAGTGACATCGCACCTTACGCCTTCTTTCTGGAGCGTGCACTGCGTCGTGTCATTGATCAAGCCATCAAGGAGCAGGAGCAGGAAGATGAGAAAGTCGCAATGTTGGATGAATTCCCAGTGGGTGCTAATCCATCTGAGACAAGTCAACAACAGGAGTCTGAAGACGAGTCCAAGGTGGATGGTGCCGGGGGGGATGACTAGGAGCAAGAAGAGCATGCGTTAAACCTTTCTGGGATCCCTGGTGTTATCTGTGGATGGGGGGAGGAGAACGAGGACGACATTATCCTGGATGATGAGCTGGAAGCAGGCCACTACACCGTTTCCAGTTTAGTGTGAATGGGGGCCTTCATGCTCCAGTGTTTTAAGGGGGACCCCCGTATAAAAACATAAAGGCCAAGGACCAGTACTGGGTGGCAATGTACTTAGACCCCCGGTACAAACAAAATATGGCGGAAATGTTGCCACAATCACAGAGGGTGGTCAGAATGCAGCACTTCCAGGCCTTGCTGCAGGAAATGCTGCATTCTGCTTTTGCGTGCGCTGGCAGGGGAATTTCCAGTCACAGAGAGACAGTTGCGGGTAGCAATCCAACAGCGCCTGCAAAAAGAGGGTGGTTTGAAGATGTCTTGGTCACTTCAGATATGAGATCCTTCTTTCAGCTGACCCATCGACAGCTGTACTCCGGATCCAGCATCAGGGAACGCCTAGACCGACAGATTTCCGACTACATCGGGTTAACGGCCGATGTGGATGCTCTGAGGAGTGATGAATCCCTGGACTACTGGGTGGGCAGGCTTGACCTCTGGCCAGAGCTTGCACAATTTGCAATGGAACTGTTGGCTTGCCCCCCATCCAGTGTCCTGTCCGAAAGGATGTTTAGCGCATCAGGGGGGATCGTGACTGATAAGCGCACTCGCCTAGCTCATGACTGTGTAGACTACCTCACATTTATAAAAATGAATGAGGCATGGATCTCTGAGGAATTCAACACATGTGACCAGTAGACCATGTTTCATTGAAATTCCTCATGCCAGGCCACATATATCCGCCAGACCGCCATTCCACCCACAACAATTCCTGGTCCTTGTCTTCGCTACATACAGCGGCATAAAAGGCATTTCATGTCCATTGAATGCCAAATTTTTGCGGCCTTTCACTTTTTTCTGTGAATGCCTAATGTATCTCCAGCCACAGAATACAACTTTCTTTGCTGTCAGGTAAACCCATGTGGGCTAATTTTTGGGGCCTATACTGGCCGACACTTACTTCTGTATCCTGTGAATGCCTAATGAACCTTCAGCCACAGAATACTACATTCTTAGCTGTCAGTTAAACCCATGTGGGTTAATTTTTGGGGCCTATACAGGACGACACTCACTTCTGTATCCTGTGAATGCCTAATGAACCTTCAGCCACAGAATACTACGTTCTTAGCTGTCAGGTAAACCCATGTGGGCTAGATTTTGGGGCCCATACAGGCCGACACTTACTTCTGTATCCTGTGAATGCCTAATGTACCTCCAGCTACCAAATACTACATTCTTAGCTGTCAGGTAAACCCATGTGGTCTAATTATTGGGGCCTATACTGATCGACACTTACTTCTTTATCCTGTGAATGCCTAATGTACCTCCAGCCACCAAATACTACGTTCTTAGCTGTCAGGTAAACCCATGTGGTCTAATTTTTGGGGCCTATACTGCCCGACACTTACTTCTGTATCCTGTGAATGCCTAATGTACCTCCAGCCATCAAATACTACGTTCTTATCTGTCAGGTAAATGCATGTGGGCTAATTTTTGGGGCCTTCCATGGCCGACACTTACTTCTGTATCCTGTGAATGCCTAATGTCCCTCCAGCCACCAAATACTACGTTCTTAGCTGTCAGGTAAACCCATGTGGGCTAATATTTGGGGCCAATACTGGCCGACACTTACTTCTGTATCCTGTGAATGCCTAATGTACCTTCAGCCATAGAATACAACGTTCTTAGCTGTCAGGTAAACCCATGTGGGCTAATTTTTGGGGCCAATACTGGCCGACACTTACTTCTGTATCCTGTGAATGCCTTATGTACCTTCAGCCACAAAATACAACGTTCTTAGCTGTCAGGTAAATGCATGTGGGCTAATTTTTGGGGACTGGAATGGCCGACACTTACTTCTTTATCCTGTGAATGCCTAACTTTTCAGACTGAAATTGAAAATCAATGGGTCTGTAAACGTTCCGCCAAATTGTGGAATGGATGTGGACCCATTTTACAGATGTGTGAATGGACCCTATATGTATTTGACATGTATTTACCGGCTGCTGTCAGTTCTGGCTGATTTATGAAGTAAAAAAAAAAAAAAAAAATTTGCTGTGAAAAAAAATATATTTTTAGGGCAACTTTTCCAATTGCAATACTTCTGTTATGACATTGTCCATGTGCTGGGACTATTTGTGCACAGCTAGTAAGTCTTTTGTGGCTGCAAATATGACCTAAAGGTTTTTAAAGTTTGCCTCCCATTAAAGTCAATAGGGCCTGCCGGGAACTCGCGGTTCGTGGACTTTTGAGAAAATTTGCAGCTGACGTTCGCAAACCGCCCCAGCCGATGTTCATCCATCACTATTTGCAACTTGCTGTGCCCTCCCTCCCTAACTTCTAAATACTTGAAGTCCTCAATCGATCCAGAGCTGTGCATGGCTGCATCCGCATCCCCTCTCTCCCTCTACTTACAGACATTGGCTCCCACTGCTGTCAATCAAATGCTGTGAGAAAGAAGCTGTGGTGGTGCCGAGATGGGCTTTGTGTATCAATGGATGCACCCAGCTTGTCTTGGGATTGAACCCACACATCTGTCTCCATAGCAAATGGTTTGCTATGGTGGCAGACACAGAGGAGAAAGAGCAGAGAGTGCTGGCAGGGGACCCCAGAAGAGGAGGTTCAGGGTTTCTCTGTTGAGAATAGCGGGTAAGTATAAAATGTTTATTATTTTAAATTAAAATAAAATTACTTTAGAAACACTTTAAAAGCTCTAAGATGCTATATTCACTAAATACAATAAGTTCAATAATAATACTTCTTGACAACTTTAGAAGTATTTTGATAATCCTTGTCAAAACCAAACTGCCTGCCTTTACTCTTAAAAAAATGATTTCCTTGCAAGTCTATTGGATGCTTAAAGTAGAAAGAACTCTGTAACCCAACAAATTTTAGTAGCTTAACAGTAAAATCGGTACTGGTAATAATTGACAGAAAATGTGTAATTTCTGGCAACTTACTTTATTATTAATTTTTCTTTTAAACTTTCAGGGCTCTATTTTTAAGGTTTATAAAAGTCAGGCTTAGCTGTTGTGATTTGCAAGGAAAGAAGACAAATCTATTTACGGGTAATCTTTAGGGATTTCATCAGTCAATGATTAAAAAAATAATGATAATTTACTCTTCTTTTAAATAACACAGGTGATCTTCTTAAAAATGTACACATATTTATTCCATAGTAGGAAAAGTAGCAGGTTAATTTTAAAATAGGCATACTAAGTATATTTACCTTCCCTGCTATTTCCCATTTTGAGTTAAAGCTTAGTATACAGGTTTTTTTTTTTTTTTTTATCTTGGGGGGGGGGGGTGGTTATGGCAGTGGATCTGAGCAACATAGTAATATTAGAAAGGCATGTATGAAATTATTACTTTGTCTACTATGGCAAAGTATGGCTTCACTTTAAACCCTAAATCTATCCACAATTTTCTACTGGTAAAAAAGAGATACCTGAAAAACATTCCATGTTCAAGACAAGAGTTGTTTGTTAATACCACTGAAATTATACTTCTTGGTAACATTAGTAAGGGCATTTTACAGTATCTTTTTTCTTTTATTAGGAATAAATGCATGTTAGATTAAGTTGTTGTGACAAGATGCCTATAATCCTATCTCTCAGGATTTCCTTACTTTAATTGGTGTTGTGGATGTGCTTTCAACTGGAAAGGCTGTGTGAGCAAAATGCTACCTCAGATCTCTAGTAAGTAATGATATTAAAATAATGTTTAATCCTCATAAGGTTTAAAATGCAAGCGTTTAAAATTAATCCAGAATCATAGAAAGTTAGGTGACACACATGAAGTCAGTGTTATGCTGAGCTGTTTACCTTAAAGTGATTGTAAACAATCCCTTTGTAAAACAATCCATTCAGTTTAAAATAGAAATAAAGGCAAAACATGTGTGTATAAATATATATACAGTATATATATATATATATATACAATTATAAATACCTCCCCCCCCCTTTTTCATAAGTGATCACATTCCCTCTGTTCCCAGCTGCATAAGTGCTAGGGGGAAGATAAGCAGTAGCACACTGAGCTTCCCAGCGAAAGGCTGTGCAGAGGGGGCATGTCTTAGTGTGATCATTTTTTAATAGGAAAGCAAGGGGACTGGTCAGAACTGCAGGGATTTCACACAAAGGAAGCAGTACAAAGAGAACAGGGTAGTTTTTCATACAAGTACATGGTACAGCAGACACATATCAGGAATATGAAATATTGGGATAACAAACACTCTAACTATATTGAGCTAATTAAATAACTTTAATTAGAAAGCATACTGTTGTTTGGGATACATGTTTCAGCTTATCAGATGGAACTTTTGAAGGTGTTGTATATATCGATTACTGTGCAGTGACTTTTTTCTAATTTGAAAAATGCATTTGATTAGGTCTTAGGATGGGCTATATGGTATATTGGTGTATATACAGTATATTTATGAGGTCCTAACCCTGACAAAGCCACAAAACAACAATGGCAGATCAACAGACAACAAACAACAAAAAAGATCAATTTAAAACAAGCAGAAAGAGGAAAACGTCACTGTACACAGCAATATATAGAGCAATTTAGAAATTTCCTAGCACAGTTTTCGGCTAGGGATGATGTTTAGGTCTTCTGTTACTGTGGATTCAATGTGAATCCTGTGGGTTTGAAATGTGCAATTCCTTGGATATTCAGCTTCTAAACTTCTGGCTCTGCTCTTCGATAGTAACCCATACATAGACAGTCTATACCTATCTTAATTATTAAGTCCTGTTTAAGGGAGAAAAACCTAAGAGTAAAGGACCCAGATGGAGATGTGCTTTTATCATTTTGTGTAATAAAATCACTATTTTGTGTTGGGATCTGAGTTTGGTGGTGACCGCCTTAGGTTTGAAGATACAACTGGTAAAAGTTAGCAAGCAAGAGAACAAAGGATCATGTGGCAGTCTTAAAAAATCTGTGAAACAGATGCCTAATGATGAAAGACTCAAGACACATCCACAGACCTAGTAACGTAGGCCTTAAAAGAAAATCTAGGAACCTTCTCCTGTAGGGAATAGGCTTGAACAATGACCTGACAAATCCACCTAGCAATGGTAGAACAAGAAGGAGAATGATCCCTGCAAGAGTCTCAAGGAAGACTAAAAAGAGAATCTGGAAATGTAAGGAATGCCATAGCCAACAGGTAAATTCATACAGCATTAACCACATCCAAGCAGCAAATAAAGGCCTAAAGGCCTCTCTAGGGTGCTTAGGAGTTGGACGGAAAGATGGAAGAATGACATTATGGTTAAAGTGAGAGAAGACCACCTTGTGCAGAACGAAAGCCTTAGAATTCAGAACAACCTTATCCTTATGCAACACCAGGAAATGTTTCTAATAAGACAATGACACCAACTCCGATACTTGCCTAGCAGATGTGAGGGTATTAAGAAAAAACACCATGTTAGTGAGCTCAGCTAAGGGAATATCATGGACAGGTTTGAAGGGAGGATTTTGAAGAGCTGCAAGTACCATATTGACACCCTATTGTGTCACTGGAGAGTGTTTAAGAAGAGCTAAATGAGCAAATCCCTGCACAAAGGCTTTTTAACAAGGATTGAGAGATTAAATGAGGATGGAAGAGGATAGTCAAAGCTGAAGTTTGTCCCTTGATGTACTTAAGGCCTGATGCTGATCCAGACCCGATTGGAAAAAAGCCAGGATATGTCCCAAGAAATATTATCTAGGATGACACTTTCTTTGCTTGTACCATGCAAAGTAAGCCTTCCAGGTGCAATGGTATATTTTGTGAGAAATCTACTTCCTAACATGGAGAAATGTTAGGATAGCCTAATCCAATAAGCCTCTGTCCCTAAGTGTCATGAAACAGAATCTCAATGCAATCCAAAAGAGGCCAAGAGGAGTCTGCCAGAAGCTGGAGTATGTACGAGTACCAAACCTTCCTGGGCCAGTTTGGAGTCACATTAATCACTGGATTGCCCTCTGACTTGATCCTGTAGAGCTGTTGAAGATGGAGCTTCAGTGAAGGAAAAGCACTGGCAAATTTGATCTTACTGTGAAAGCTCAAGGATCTCTGAACCTGGTGATGAACCTGTTTAGTTTTTTGTTGAACCTGTTGAACCAGAATGCTAACGGGTGCACATCCAATGTCTCCCATCTGTGACAAAGGTCCTGAAAATAACTCTGGGTGAAGTAACCACTCTCCCTGATCCAGACACTGATGGGTAAGTACCTAAGCTTACCACATTTCCTGCCTGGAATGTGTACTGTGGTCAGGGCTGAAATGTGGCAGAGGCCCAGGTCCGAATACTTTTCAACTGGTCAACTGCTTGTGCTTCCTTGATGGTTGATGTGGGCCATGGTCATGGTGTTGTCTGACTGAACCCACATTGCAGACATCCAGTGTTAGAGGGACAGCCAAATGGCTTTAAGTTCAAGAATGTTTAGTGGAAGTTTTGATTCCCCTGCTGGCCAAGTTCCCTGAACTGTCAGCATCCAGAGGAACCCTCCCCATCCCGACAGACTGGCATCCATCCTGAGAATTTTCTAAATCACTGGGAAAAACAACGTCCCAACTCCAGTGCTGGATCGTAAATCCACCAGGAAGATACAGATGCATGGGATTGTGCAGTGACACAGTCAGAGGGCAGGACATATTTGTGCTGCATATATGCTATTGAAAAATCATCATATGAGAAAATTAACTCTGGTTTGATTACTCGTTTGTACACAAGAGGATTTTACAATTGAAAATGTATATGGTGGATGGACCAGCATAATTAACAAAGGGGTGCTGTACCACAAACAGTAGCATTCTAATACTGCTATGACATTTTGAATTCTTTGAAACTGCCGATGGAATCAGTGGAATCAGTGGAACCAGTCACTAATACTAATACTTTTATCCACAAGAAGCATATGGTCAATACTGTTTATATACATATTTGGATTGGTGCAAGTTTTCGCACAAGCATTTAGAACTTATACTAGTTGTATTGATATTACAATTTTTCTCAATGGTGATATTATATTAGAAAAAAGCACAATACAAAAATGTCATATTACATTGTAATGTGTTTTCATTGTTTAACTATCCGCATTAAATACAGAGGTTTAAGTTGCACACATTTAAAAATATATGTACAGTATATGTAGAAGCTAAATTGCCTCGTGCAGACCCTTCTTGTAGCATATGTAGAAATTATATTATATCAAATCTGCTCTCTAATAACTCTATTGGACAGCCTTTGTTTAGGCAGGAGTCTGCTGGTTGCATTTGCTGTTTGGCTTCATGTAGATGTTGTATATACAAAGATGGAGTATACTGTATCTTTACCTGTTGTAGATTACTACATGTGGCATAGATAAAGACCCTTTAGCAAATAAGAGCTTATCCCTCACAATTCTTTAAAAAAAAGTGATGTGTATTTGTCCATGCCTGCATTTGTCTATGCCAGGGGTCTTCAAACTACGGCCCTCCAGTTGTTCAGGAACTACAATTCCCATCATGCCTGGTCATGTCTGTGAATATCAGCTTTTTCCAACGCCTCATGGGATGTGTAGTTCTGCAACAGCTGGAGGCCGTAGTTTGAGGATCCTTGGTCTATGCCATGGCTTCATTACAGGATGCATTTTGTAAACAGTTAAGCCTAGAGAGAAGTGAGACATGATTCCAGCACTAGCATTTAATATACTGATGTTAGTGGAGAAAGGGGGTACTGGTACAGCAGGAGGACTAAAAGAACAATTTTCTTTTTTAATATTTTTAAAGAAACATTATTGCATAGGAGTGGTAAGAAGAGAAAAACAAGACCTCTTGAAGGATAACCAAACTTAAGACTGAAAATAAAATCAATATATTTCAGCATATATTTCATAGATGTGTTAGCTGCATTCTGTCAGTAGAAAAATACTCGTTGATCTTGCCAGAAATTAAGTTTTGTCATCATTTCCTGTTTTGCTGCACCAAAGAATATCCTTCTTTCTAGCAATTTCCTTTAAAACACCAATTGCCCTGCCCCTTCCCCCCCCCCCCCCCCCCCCATGTCATGAAGAGATACAGACATGTTTGTAGTCCATATCATGAGACTCCATAGAGCATCTTACGATGCCAACCCTGGTTCTCTCCATAGATACAGTGGAGGATTGACATAGCCACCCAGGGATATGAAGAGTGTTATTAGCAGGATAACTAGGGTTAAAATAAAAATAAAAAAGCCTGAACAGATAAATGAATGCTGCTACCATGCTAGAGACTAGTAAGCTGTGGTATCATGCATTTTTTTGTTTTTGGGTTTAGATATATTTTAAATACATCTTGAACTTAACTTAAACTTGAACTCAAGAATGTTATTGTGCCTCAACTTCCTTGTATTTGCTGTGTGAGATCTAAGTAATGTCTGCCTTTGACAGTTAGTCTCAAGAGATGTGGAGATTGGGCAATATCACTACTGTGTTGCTTAGGCTCCATTCACACCTGAGCCTATCGTTTTTAGGCGTTTTTTTTTTTTTTTTACTTTTTACAGGCATTTTTCTGGCTTTTTTCCAGGTGTTTTTTGCAGGTTTTTGGAGGCAGGTATTGATATCTAACAAAAACGCTGGTAATCTGCCAAAAAAGAAGCTCATGTACTTTTTTGAGCTTCAGGAGACAAAACACTCATATGTGAACAGGGGCCATTGAAATGAATGGGATTTTGCTTGTTGAGCATTTTACGAGCTGAAATATGCTCAGGTGTAAACAGGGCCTTACTGTTCTCCTTTCTGGAGGCATTGCATTGCATTTATTTATTTTTTTATTTCAGGTACTTATATAGCGCTGTTAATTTACGCAGCGCTTTACATATACATTGCACATTCACATCAGTCCCTGCCCTCAAGGAGCTTACAATCTAAGGTCCCTAACTCACATACATAAACAGTAGGGCCATTTTTTTTTTTTTTTTTTTTTATACAGGATCCAATTAACCTACCAGCATGTCTTTGTGTGGGAGGAAACCGGAGTGCCCGGAGGAAACCCATTCAGGCACAGGGAGAACATGCAAACTCCAGGCAGGTAGTGTCGTTGTTGGGATTTGAACCAGCGACCCTCTTGCTGCTAGGTGAATGTGCTAACCACTACACCACCGTGCATAGTAAGTCATAGAAAAGTTTAGCTGTATGGAGACCATAGGCAATACTGGTAACTAGACCTTTGCCCTTTCGTTGCCTTTTTTTGACAAATGATGGTGCCGAAAGTTGAACTTTAACCCTGACAATGATCAAAATAATGATGGGTAATTCAATAAATATTATAAAAAGTAGAAATGTACAAGGTACTATTATTCAGAAAAACATATTTCAGCTCTCATCAGTAAATGTTGAATTCTGAAACTCTATTTAGTCACTAAACTGTGCACATTGATCATTCTTTGTCTTATCTAAGGAAACCTGCCGGGGCAAAAAGTGGAGTGGCTTGCACCAGTGCTGTCGTCGGTGAACGTTTTGGCCTGAACATGAGTTTGGGCTGAATATTGGCCATTTACCCATTCAACGAACACCCAAATTGTCAGGGAGTTTGACCGTTTGTTCAGCCCGCCGAATGACTACATTGCACTGCTCCGCCACACAGTGCATTGGAAGCCCTAATTGGCTGAAGCAATAAAACCTTTGCCCAATCAAGGCACGCAGCACTGTCAGAGCCATAATTGGACACTGTGATAATGACTCTATCCAATCAGGGCTTATTGCTCTTAGTCCCACCCCACACTATAAAAATATTCTTCTCAGGGCGCATGCGCGTGATCGTGCGCTCCGCGCCACCGGACCGCAACCATCCGGCTTCTGAAGCACTAACTCACCCCTGAAGCGACATTCATAATCCCCTCGACTGCGGACACTGCCAGGCCCCCGGGGTATGCACCGTACGCCTAAATATAGGCAGAAAGATCGCTCCCAGCCAAAATCATCTCCGGCCGGTGGGAGGGGCAAGTCGGCGCCCGAGCCTCCTGAGCCTGATGACACCACGCAACTTTCTTCCTCTCCAGCGGACAGTCTCCAGCAATTCCATGTGGACTTGGTAAGCCCTGTACCCCTCAGACACCGACTTTTTGCTGGCCTAGTTCCATGCTATCGTCCGTGATGAAATTTCTATGGCCTCCCGCAAGCTTTCCTCTGACCTAATGTTAGGCCTCAAAGAAATTGGTCACCAGCTAACCAGCTTGAACAAAGAATGGACCTGGCCACCACGGTCCTGGAGGGTCATGAGGATGAAGTGGATAGATTAAATGGGGAATTAAATGCTCTCCATGACAAATTGGAGGATGCGAAAACAGGGCCGTAGAGATAATCTCTGCATTCGTGGGATCCCAGGGGCCATTACTGACCTGTAAGGTAAGGCCACAGCTTTTTTCTAGGAACTGGCCCCAGATATCCCCCTAGAACACCTGGAACTCGACAGGATACATAGGTCTTTGGCACCTAAACCCACGGAGGGTCCCCCAGAGATGTGATTATCAAATTCCACTATTACCGGACCAAAGAGAGACTCCTGCAAGCAGCAAGGGATCTACCTGGCCTTTCCTTTCAGAATAACTCCCTCCAACTATTTGCTGATCTCTCCCTGGTCACCTTTGCCAGGAGAAGATCCCTGAAACCACACTTGCAAGTTTTACAAGCTCACAAGATCAAGTACAGGTGGGGATTCCCCTTTAAGCTCTCTTTCTGTCCAAGGCCGAAAATTCCAGGCCTCCACCCTGGCCAACTTGAGATATCACTTTCAGGACCTGAACATGGATCTCTCTCCCTCTCAGGTGGCCTCCTCATCCTCCACCTCCCGCACAAGACCATCTTCCTCCCACATGCAGCTGTCACCGGGTTCTCATCATGGCTCTCAAGCCCTCCCCTCCCTTCAAGCCCAACGTTATCAGGATGTTCCCATAAAGTGAAACCTCTGTGCCTCCCACCTTGTTCACTTTCATTCTTGCTTTGCATGGGCCTGACCCTGCGCTGAATAAGCCCTCCGAGCGGCTCTGATGGAACATTGTTATGTCTGTTTCCAGCCCACATATTGATCACCCCATTGATGAAGTTATATGTATAAAAAGTTTTCTTTGTCTGTTTTTCAGCCATGGACTGTGGACACTACGTATTGGCCGCCCAAATAAAGTAATGGCAGCCTGGGGGGGGGGGGTGGTGATGCGCGCAAGGCGCTGTGGCCACACGGGACTTCTTCTTCTTTTTTGTTTAGGTGGGTTGAACCTTATGCTTGGACATGTAACCACACTTTTGCGGTATGTTGGGAACTACCGAGGGCCCCCTACTGGGTTGGCTGTTCTCCCTGTGGCCCCCTGGTTTAGTTGGGGGTCACGGGGAGAAGTTTGGCCAGGTATTTTGAAATGGATTCTTGAGGCCTGCTATTGATATTACCGCTTCTATTCCATCCATTTTATGGTTCTTGCTGTTTTCACCTTCTAGTTGTTTCAGTGCTCCTTTTTATCACTGGCTGAGTATATATATATATATTGTTTCTTAAATCACTGCTCCCCTGGTGAGTCTAAACTTGTCCAGGATTATGGTCCTGGTCAACCGCCGACGCTCTGTGGACCTTCGGGCCCACCTCCTGATGCATTTTTGCGTTACCGACGCTACCTGTTTCATGATTTTTCTAACTTCTTTGTGTTTTCCTTTCCCACTTTTTCTCTTCTTTTCCCCATTGCTTCTCTATCTTCTCCACTTCACCTTCCTTTTCTCCCCCTAGGTCCTGCGGAGCTCGCTTTTCAGGGTAAGTTGATCTTTTTATCTTTTCATTATGACGCTGAACTGGTTATCTCTTGTTACCTACTGTTCAAGGTATGAATTCCCCTCAAAAAAGAGTAAATGTCTTTAAATTTCTCAGCAAATAGATATAGCCTGTCTTCAGGAAACCCACTTCTCCTCCTCTTCCCATCCTAGATATTTTGACCCCCAGTACCCCCAAGTGTTTCTGGCCAATGGTCCTACGAAACAACGTGGGATATTAATTGCGTTCCGTAAATCAACCTTCTTTTGCTGCACTAAACAGATAGTGGACCCAGATGGTAGGTACCTTTTGCTCCAGGGTCTCCTTCAGGACACTGAAGTGACTATATTGAGCTATTATGCTCCAAACTCTAACCCTGGTCCTTTCCTGACCCATATCTGCACCCTATTAATGTCTCATATGAGAGGTACTCTTCTCCTGGCAGGGGACTCTAATGTTGTGCTAAACCCAATTTTGGATAAATATCTGTCACGTACCTGATCCGAGGCCGAGATGCAGAGAGGGCCCTCCTTGCGGCTGAGTGCGGCACTGGGGTTGAGACAGAGGGTGTAGCGCCCACAGAAGCACTGGTTGCCGGCAGGGTCCTGATGGTAGACAGGAGGTCTCTAGCAGAGTGCTGGGCAGGAATACACCGGACAGTCCAAGGAGGAACCAGGAACAACCAGGCAGTAGGTGTAAGACCGGCCGGGGGTCAAACACAGGAAGCTTCAACAGGTGCAAGCCAAAGGTATGTTAGGAAAGCCAGAAGCAGACAAGTCCGTGGGGAAGCCAAGATCAGGTACTGGAGGGCAGGTAGACAGGAAGCAAGTCCATGAGCCAAGCCGAGATCAGATAACGGGAGAGCCAAACTGGAGCAGGGATGGTCAGACGAAGCCGAGGGTCAAAGCCAGGAGAGAGAGCAGACAGGTCAGGAACAAGCCGGGTCAAACTGGAATCCAGGAAGTAGCAATGCACAGGAAACAGGAAGAGCTGAAGACAATCCAGCAATCTGATGGGCTGAGCAGAGCCCTTTTATAGGCCAGTGAATTAGTCTATGGCCTGAGTCCATTGCGGCCATGGGAAGTACTGGAAAAGTTGCCAGTTTGCAGCACAGCCATTTCACTGACAATGAGTCTATGGCCTGAGTCCATTGCGGCCATTGGAAGTACTGGCAGAGTCGCCAGTTGCAGCATGGCTGTTTCTCTGACAATATCCCTCTGAGAGAACCACCGTGTTGTCTGATGCAAGGAGGTTAATTTCCTTCTTGCAATTATCTGACCTGGTGGACTTGTGAAGAGAATTACATCCAACTAGTAAGGACTTTACTCATTACTCCCATCCCCACCGTTCTCATTACCACATAGACCATGTGTTTATGCTAAGGCAACATCTCCCTTTGGTGCACTCTGTATCTATCCTGGCCGTCCCTTGGTCAGATCACGACCCAATACTGGTGGAGTGCCGGGCAATCTTGTGTAAGTCCCAGCGCCCCCCTTGGATTATGAATGACTCTCTCCTATCTTTTAAAGATTTTTAAAGCTGACCTCCTACAGGCATCTATTGAATATTTTAGTCTTAATACAGGTTCAGTCTCTTCTCCAGTGACTCTGTGGGAAGCATACAAAGCCGTATTGAGGGGTCATATTGTCCAAATAGCATCTAAACGCAAGAGGGAACGTCAAAAGCTACAACAGACACTAGAGTCTTGCTTAGAACACCTTTCCACTACATTTAAGCAATCTCCTACTTCCACTAACCATAAACTACTGGCCCAATGCCGTGCTGAGCTAGATTTGTGCCTCACAGATAAGGCGGAAAGGACCCTATGCTGGTCTTGCCAATTATGGTATGCCAAAGCAAATAAACCGTACGCAATGTTGGCCAATCGGTTGCGGACTTTTGCTCCCAAATTGACCCCTATTACCTTATGCATACGACATCATTTTCTCACTAGAAATCTTCTTTGGGTTCTAAAGGAATTCCGCCATTGACTCGCCAATCTCTATTCAGCTCACGAACAGCCTAATGTACAAGACATTGAAAATTTCCTGCACCATACCTCATTGCCCACTTTATCCACTACACATAGGGCTCTCATGGATCGGGATATCCAGGAGTCTGAGGTCTTGCAATGCATTAAGGAACTGAAAGTGGGCAAGAAGCCAGGCCCAGGTGACTTTACTGCACTATACTACAAGAAATTTGCTGCATTCCTGACCCCTCCCGTTAACAGTGCTGTACAATGCGATTAAAAATGGCCAACCCTTAGACCCAGACCTTTTAACAGCCAATATCATTATGCTACCAAAACCGGTCCAGGATCATTCTTCTTGGGCTAACTTCCACCCCATATCCCTTATCAACATTGATATGAAACTTCTCAATAAAATTCTAGCCACCCGCTTAAACTAATTTCTCCCTCGCCTGGTCAAAATAGACCAGGTCGGATTCGTGCCTCGGGGACAGGCAGGCAACGCTATTAGGAGGGTTATACAATTACAGCATTTTGCCCACCAACGCTCATTACCTTCTATGTTGTTATCATTGGACATGACCAAAGTCTTTGACACTTTATCTTGGCCTCTACCTCATGACTGTACTTTGTCATTATGGTTTGACTCGTCCTTCCTAACCTGGCTGACGGCACCATATGATTCCCCCCAGGCCAGGATCAAGTATTATGGGTTTGAATCCTCCATTTTTCCCATCAGAAGGGGCACCCGACAGGGATGCCCGCTATCCCCCCTCTTATTTATCCTGGCCTTGGAACCTCTAGCTGAAGCAGTTCGTTCCCACCCTGATATTACAGGTATTGAAATCGCAGGGTCGATGCACAAAATATCCTTGTTTGCGGATGACATTTCGCTATCCCTCACATCTCCTAGAATTTCCTTGCCCAACCTTCTAACCCTCCTGGGTTCCTTTGCTGCCCTTTCTGGTCTTCATATAAACCCCAACAAATCAAAAGCAATGTCTGTTACCCTACCCCCTGCTGAATTGGAGGCCATTAAATCAGCTTTCCCATTTCAATGGCATTCAATGCTACCTTCTCTAAGGGTTAAACTTTCCCCCACGTAAGACGGTTTATATAGTGCCAACTATCCATCTCTCTTTAGACAACTGACTGATATGCTCTCCTCTTGGTCCCATGTATTACCGGTGCCGATCCCTTCACATATATTGCGTATCCATCAAACTTCTGAAGTTTATCTGGGGTACTTCGCGACCCCACATCAATAAGAGAATTATGTATGCCTGCAGGATATCTGGAGGGTTTTTGATCCCTAATTTACATGTTTATTATACTGCGGTATCTATAGCCCCGCTATCTCATCTCATCCCCACTATGCACGATACTTTTCAAATGCCACTATGGGCCGCAATGGATTATGTGGATTCTCACCTGGCCCCTCTTTCCTCAATACCTTGGCTCCCTCCAAGGTACCGTCCAATGAACTTACGACCGTGCCTGCTTTATTCCCGTCGTTTGTGGGACTCTGTCAAATTCTCGGCTAATCTTATTTCCCCTCATCTTCCATTGCTACGTCTCATACCTCCATTCTTCAGCCTGGTTATGTGAACCCTCAACAATTTTCCTGGTGGACTGACAATGGTTTCGTGGATATCCATTCGCTATTCACTCCTACTAAAATACAGTACTTCCCTTTAAATCTCTTAGATCCTCTCATTATATCCCCCTAAGTGAACACTACAGATGTCTTCAACTCTGAAATTTCCTTCAACAACTCACCAAATCCAAACCTTTGCCCTACACATTAACACCCGTCGAGAGCCTTTGCAGGGCGAGACCTCACTCCCCGGGACTCATATCGCTTCTTTATGCCTCTATTATCTCTTGTGACAAACCTCCGCTCCTAACATATCATTCACAGTGGGAAAAGGATATTGGGTGGCAGTTAGATGGGGAAGATTGGCAACATATGACACCTGTTCTTTCGAAAAGCTCTCATAATGTACTAATCCTGGAAAATGCCTATATGTATTCTTCAGATGGTTTAGACCAACATATTCTCCCTTGTGTTTCTGGGGCTGCTCCCAAGAGGGGACCATGGCCCATATTTGGTGTACATGTCCCAAGATGTGCAGACTGTGGGTTAGGGTCTACGCCCTGCTTCGTACTATTTTCCATATTTATCTAGAGAGACCCCTATGAGGCCCTTTTAAGCAAACCAGTCATTGAACTGTCTCGTCAACAATGCCAACTCTGGCTCAGCATCTGTTTATTGCTACGAAATTGACTATTGCTAGGGCTTGGAAGACCCCACTGCTCAGTTTTGAGGTAGTCAAAAACCATATGAATGACATCCTGATGAATGAGAAACTGGCCGCTATAGTTACTGATTCCCATGATACATTTCTCAAAGTGTGGAACCCATGGACGTCATACATCACTCTGTCCAGATTTCATGCAACACTCCTCTCAATTCAGATACCCCCCTGAGAGCTCGCCCAGCAGGGCCTACCCTTCCTCCTTCCTTTGCCCCCCCCCCTTCTCCATCCTCTCCTCTACTCGCTCATTCTTTCTTCTTCCTTTCTCTTTCCTCTTTTTTGTGTCCCACCTGTGTTGACACGCCTCTACATTCAATACCGAATGAACATGCCCATCTACAATGTTCTCTCAATGTAACTTATATCAATATTTCTGTTCCTCCTTTCTATCTCTTTATCATTATTCTTTGAAATCATGGAAGGTATTATGCACATTTATGTTACCTGTGTGTAGGATACTGCCCATCTCTATCTTGATGGCTTTCTCTATAACCACACACCTACCCATTGCAGCCTATGTATTGTTATATTTGCCTACTTGTTCTCCATTATGTTTCTTGCTTATATGTTCCATTTTCATTGTATTCATTCAGATGGACATGTTGTACACTTACTGTATCTTTGCTATACAATAGGAACTTTTGTAAAAGAAAAATATTCTTCCCATCGCAGCCTTTTGCAGTGTGATATTGGCGTGGCGAGAGATAGAACAGTGCTCTGTTCAGTGCTACTAGAAATTTAGTGTGCTAAAGTGTACTATTGTGATTCTATTGTTAGTATACAGTGTCAGTTTAGTGTGAATCTAGTGATATTGCAGTGTGAGAGTAGTGCGACCGTTCATTTTTACTTTAGTGTAGTTTTTTTTTTTCTCAAGGCATATTTCCTGCAGTATTATTCAGTGCATTGCTGCGTGTTTCCCGCAGTATATAGCAGTGCGTTATTGCAGGTTTACTGCAGTATACAGTATTTCAGTGTGTCATTGCGCGTTTACCACAGTATATTGCACTGCATTACTGCACGTTTTAACGCAGTATATTTCAGTGCGTTATTGCATGTTTACCGCAGTATATTTCAGTGCGTTACTGCCTGTTTAATGTAGTATATTTCAGTGCTTTATTGCAGGTTTACAGCAGTATATTGCAGTGTGTTAGTGCACGTTTAACACAGTATATTTCAGTGTGTTATTGCACATTTAAAGCAGTGTGTTAGTGCACATTTACAGCAGTATATTGAAGTGCGTCAGTGCAGTTTTACTGCAGTATATTGTAATGTGTCAGTAGAGTGTGTCTTTGTAGTGAGTACTCAAGTTGAAGTGAACCAAACATCACTTTCCATTGATTAAAGTGCATCAACGACACATTTCCCCACTTTTATTACATTTTTCTAATTAGCTCCCCTATCATGTCTGGGAGGCCAACAAGGAGAGGCAGATGTTCCCATGGATCTGTGAGGGGGACAGAAGTGTCTGTGTCCACAGGAAAAGGTGGACGTGGTCCGTCCTCAGGCTGAGCATCATCTCCTATGTTTAGTGACTTGCCAGTGCTATCCAGCCACAGCACGCAGAGGAGGTGGTGTACTGGCTTACTAAACCATCCTTATCCTCTTCATCCTCCATCACCCAAGCATAGACTAGTGCACAGTCCACCGCAGCTGCCAGACTGGCTTTTTCTGCCTCCTTGTCCACCACCAATACCCAAAACCCAATTTTTCCACCACTGTTTGACCGGGGAATCTCATTTAAATTTTTGACAGCAAGGCCAATTCTTGCTTTCATTAAGAGTACCTCTATAGGGTTACAGTGTGAAGGCACCACCAACACCCAAAGCCCAATTTTTACACACATGTTACATCCAAAGTCTGTAAAAAAAGACCCCATAATTTATCCAACAAATCTCTAATCTTGTTCTGAGTGCACACAATTGTACAGACTGGCTCCCCAAGCTGTTGTTTACAAAATAAAGAACACTTTCTGGGAAAATGCCATTTTTATGGCTTAAAAAAAATAATTAATGCTGCAGCAGGTTCTATACACAGTACAGATGTGCCACTTTACAGGCAGACAAAGGGGAACCCTCAGGCACTATATTTAAAGGAATTTTTCATTTTTATTGTTATTTTTCATTTTTATGGTTTCACTTTAAGCATCAGTAAATCACTGCTCATTTAAAAATGATACAATGACAAGAAAGAGGCGATCAGTGCAAACACATAAAACCAATAAATCAATAAATTGCAAGCTGAACACTTAATTTGGTGTTCCAGTTGTTTTTGTGTTTATTAAAAGTCAGCAGCTACAAAAAGTGTAGCTGCTGACTTTGAATAAACACACACTCACCTGTCCCACGATCCAGAGATGTGACAGCCCGAATGTTCGGTTCTCTCCCCTGCCTCTTATCGACACTGGCATCACAAGTGTGGACACCCAGCTGTGACAGCTTGCAGCTTCAGAGCCGGCATGTGTGAGTTATGCTGCGCCTCATCAATGGCCAGGCAATCTTCTGGCACCTGTGACATGCCCTAGAAGATTGCAGGGAGGGAGTAGAAGAGGAGAACTTTCGCTTGGGGTGCCGTGGCACTCCAAGCAAAAGTGGGAGCTGGGTACCTGTCAAAACTAAAGTTACATGCCAAATGTGGCATGTAAGGGGGTGAGGGATCCTTAAAGCGGAACAATAAAGGTAATCACAAAACCTCAAATAGACTCAAAAGGTAAAAAGTGCAGCACAAAAAAAGCCAATCAAAATTCCACAAGAAAAATAAAATCAGTCCAAATAATTAGGTAGGGTGAACCACGACATCCAGAGGGATCCACATTTAGGAAGAAAGAAATACCTAGATACGCGATAAGTGTGACACTCCCTCCACCACTGAAATGCTTGATTGCTTACCTTAGTTAATGGACTCCTGAACTAACAAGGTGTCAGTAGCGTGTGTCCCCCTAGGGGTAACAAGTAGCCAGTGCAGCAGACACCAATCTCCCAGAAAATCCACAGGCACATGTAAATAAAGGAAGATCTAAGTGCTCTCTGTTTAAAATAATCCAGGCTTTATTAAAAATGATAATTGCCTATTTACATTTAAAACAATCATATACAGCTCTTAGAACAAGAGATTAGTTTAAACATAGAGAACTTAGCTCTTATTTTATTTACATGTTCCTGTGGATTCCCTGGGAGATCGGTGTCTGCTGCACTGGCTACTTGTTACCCCTAAGGGGACACACGCTACTGACACCTTGTTAGTTCAGGAGTCCATTAACTAAGGTAAGCAATCAAGCATCTCAGTGGTGGAGGGAGTGTCACACTTATCGCGTATCTAGGTATTTCTTTCTTCCTAAATAACCAAGGTGAGCGAGCAAGCAAGCATCTCAGTGGTGTTTTCCCACATGTGGATCTCTCTGGCTGCTGTCTGGGTTTTGTGGTTCACCCTACCTAATTATTTGGACTGATTTTATTATTCTTGTGGAATTTTGATTGGCCTTTTTTGAGCTGCACTTTTTTGTCTTTTGATCATTTAAAAATTATATTTTTCCAAACTTTCTGTTTATTGATACATGTCCCCCAGGGCAGTATCTGAACCCAGATACCCTTTTTATGCCCAAATACTTGCGTATAAGCCTTCAAAATGGGCACTTTTGATTTTTCCAGTTTGGGTCCCATAGGCTTCAATGGGGTTCGTCATTCGGTTCTGAGCATTTGCGATGTTCGAAAGTTCTGCTGCAAATTGAACTGGTGGTCATTTGGCCCATGTCTACTATGTACATGCTTGTTCCTTAGCTCAGGACCATGCTCCTTCAGTGAGATGTCTGCAGCACCCAACAGATTCCCTTTTCTCTTGTTCTATAATATTTCTTTCTTCTTTCCTTACCTTACCCAAGCTATAGTAGTAGTAGTAGTAGAAATACGTTGCAGAAGGAGCAGTAAAACAACAGTATTATAAATATTTAGAAAGAAATTCTCAACTAAACACAGTCACAGTTTCCATACACTGACATTTTAATTTGCACTGCATTCATTTTGCCTTTTTCAATAAGAATCTTTTTCCTGCCTTTGCATTCTACATTCGTTTTGATGATTTTTAAATGAAAAGTGAGTTTGGCTTTAATTAAGTGTCAAGTAAAATGCACATATTTTTTTTCATTCCAGTGCGAACATTTTAAATCTGAAGTCATGGCATGTTTTTTGTAAGCTTATTATCGAATGTTAGCATGCATTTATTATGATTTTTAGATCACCAACCATGTTTATATACAGAACATTACAATGCAAACTACAAAATACTTCAGCTGACATACAGGCAAGATGTATACATTTATGTGCATTAAAAATTTGGCTAGGGCAGTTTTTCTCTGCTCCTGAAAATAAAAAAAGATACATGAAATTAAGATGATACTGAAGATCTGTTTATAATTATTTATTCACAAACTACATAGCTAAGTATAACTTCCATTTGTGCATTTTTTAAAACAGAATCTTTTTGAAGTTACCTGATAATCCCTCTTCCCAGCAGTATATATATATATATATATACAGTATATATATATATATATATATATATATATATATATAAACACAGTATGTACAGTATATGTTGCTTATCCTTGTCTATCTATATATATAGTATAAAGCAGCTTTCATTTCACAGTTACTTCAGCTCTTCATAAAGCTCCAAAGACATATTTAAAAGAAAATAAATTGTGCACAATATATACAAGATTTCCACTTGTGTCAAAGTTCCACCCTTACTCCAAAAAAATGTATGGAATTGTTAAGAAATATTGGTTGATTATTCAAAAAATTGTCCTTGGGTGCCTAACATAATTTCCCTCATATATAACATCATTGCCCTTATACATAACACAACTGTTCTTATACAATAAAAGATAGGAGTGAAAGAGAACAGAAGGGCAACCCTATTTAACGTTCTGGTCACTTTTTCTTTATCTTATTAAGAGAAATGTTTGGGTCACCCCCTTCACTCTGCCCATCCCTCCCCTTTTCCTTTAACCCTAGTGGTTTTTTTTCCTAACCTCTTTCTCATGTCTGGTGTGTGGTTATGATTAAGCGATTTATATCGTGAAACGCGTCAACCCGACATGTCTGTCCGTGTATTGCACTGTCTGTCTGCTGTTTTCATGGAGAATAAAGGAGTTCTATTGATTTTTATTTAACTTCTCTGAGTGCGGTCTTTCTCTTTTTGGATGTCTACATGCTTGGATGGCGGATCTGACCTGCACCGAGTGCTGAACTTGCACCTGAGCGGCTTTCCTTCTTGTTTTGCCTCTTTCTCATGTCTGACATCCTTTCTTTTTCCTTTCTACTCTATCCTTGGTACCTTCTCTTTGCTGCTGATATGCAACTATTAGAAGGCCCACCCACCCTCTGTTTCTTGGATATTTCTAAGCTCAACTTAAGGAAAGGCATAGCAGAGGGCACCAAATTGAGTGCAGTAGTATGAGCACATTTTTGTTTAAAAAGTCAATTAACAACCAACTTTTAGATATGAAAACAAAGCATGTCCCTATGATATAGACCACTGCTCTCCTTGGGTCAGCAAGGATGCTGCTGTGGCTACCAGCAGGATCAGATGCCACTGTAGGATGAGCCAGGTAATGTCGACAACCAGGCTAGAACACACAGGGGCACTGAACCAGAAGTGAACTCAGTGTGAGAGGAAAATGAAGAAAACGGTTACACATTTCAAAGACCTGCATCTTCTTCTTCAAAACGTATAGTGCAATGAAAACCATTATAATATATTCACACTACAGGCGTGGCCAGCAAGGGGGCTGGAATTGCAGACAATGAGCATACAATGAGGGATTAATCATGCAGGAAGGTAATTTACCCTTAATGGACTGCACAGAGGAGGAACCACAGAGTGCACAACCAGAAAAAAACACACAATGAAAGATCGATCATAAAGGGCTCTTTCACACGGTCCGCCTCCGTAGGCGAATCCGTGTTGCTCAAAGGGGATCGATCCGCGATCCCCGCTGAGCCGGCGGATGACAGCTCCATCTCCGCTTGCAGAGCGGAGAGGGAGGTGTCTCAGCACCCGCTGCCCTCTATGGGGGATCGGATGCGGATTACTGAACGGATGGAAAAATAGGGTTTCCATCTGTCCAGATTTCACGCACAGGATCGGATGCGGATGGCAGCGGGTGTCAGCGGAGGTGTCTCCGCTGACATCCGCTGCCCCATAGAGCTGCATGGAGGATCCGATCAGATCCGCCTAAAAAACTGACAGGCGGATCTGATCGGATCGCCCGTGTGAAAAAGCCCAAAGGGAGGCCATTACCCCCTAACAGACTGCACCCAGGGGGAACTACAGAGTGCAAATAAACAAATAGAACCCAAACATTGTGTAAGCATGCCATTCAATCAACAAGAATGGTGTAGCATTGACCCTAAACAGGCAATGCAGAAGTTTATGAAAAAATAAACACATTGTAAAACTGGAAACAGGGCATCAACCCTTAGCTGGCTATATCACGTGGAATATATTAGCAAATAAATGGCTGAAAATAAAGTATAATATATTATATGGAGCTTTAATGTACAAAAAATGTATACAATGGCTTGTTTTATTTTTCTTTTCTAACACAGCTGACTTTATTGTTAGCACAACTTATTGTTTCTGTGTTTTTATTGGCCTACCATAGATTCTGAACAAGCAGCATACCCATTCCCTTTTGGGTTTAAGGTCTGCCCTATTCCCTTCTAGCATTCTAAGATGATTTATTATTGCCTCTTTAACATTATTTCAAGTCTTATTCGGTATTTACATGGCTGTGTCTGTATCAATAGGTATGAGATTAATGTTAATAGTTATTACACTTGAAAAACCTCTTATATCATATATATTTTTTAAATATCCTTGTAGCTTGTGTTGTTTTGGTGAAACAGTAGAGAAGGCCAAAGAAAAATTGCCAGATACAATTATTCTATTACAGATAAATCTAGTAAGCTACCAGTTGAGTGATATTTTACAGAAAATTCTCATTCTCTGTCTGTCAGTAGCCTGTGTGCTCCTGCTCCATCATAGCTGTTGGTTCCAGCATCCTGGTTTTGGCTGTTGCATGCTCCTTGTCTGTCTGTCTACGTGCAAGGTGATTAATGTGGCCAGTTTTTCGGTGGAGACCAAACCTGAATTAAGCCAGCCAAATCTGCAGTTTCATGCTTGTGATAGAATGTGTAATACTTGAAAGCTCTCTGTCTGTCTGTCTGTCTGTCTGTCTGTCTGTCTGTCCTACTCTGCTGTTTGGATTCCCCTATTTATGACCTTGGATCAGATATCGACTATGCTGTGAACTCTGCCTGCCCTTTGACTATGGATTAACCTTGACTATTCTGTACCTTGCCTGCCTTGTATCTGGCCTGTCATTGAACCACTCTGCCTGAATGCTATGCGAAAGTTGCTTTCAGCAGTGAGTGCCTGCCCTGGCATGGTGGCCAGGCACTATAGCATTGTATTTGGGTACTTGAACACAGAAGCTAGTAATTGGATCTGACCACTGCATTAGGGGTAAGTGTAACATTATCTCAAGCCTTTAACAAGAACATTTTTCTGTGAAGATGGACTATACACATGCATTTATTTGCATCTACATTTATTTGCTGAGCGGATTTGAAAACTGACTCGCTAGGTCCAGGAACTTTATGTGCATGTAAATGCACGTCCAGCAGTAATGCAGGAACCCGAGCCCAAAGTTAACCCACCTGATTGTTAGATCAGTAAACATCTCAAACCATGTTAGGTAATAATTGCCACCATCCCATAATTATACAGTACATAGAAAGAAATTTCTCCTCTAGGTGGGATTTTAAGGGCAATAAACATAGAAATTGGGTAAAAAAGATTTACAAAATTTTATTAAACAAACAATATAATACAAAAAGAAGACATGTATTTAAAAGGTTAGAGCAGACAAAAAGTTCTTAATACAGACAATGTTACAATAACCAATATAGCAGTAGACCCCATATGGAGGGAGAATCCAACACGTTTCGAATATGGTATGAACTTGTAGTTATATTCTTCATCAGGGAAAATTGTCCCCACCTCTATAATAGAGAATAACAATAGTTGTATACCTTATAGTTTGTATACCTTCATCTCTACATTGGAAATCACATTGCATACATATATACATGCTACATCACCACAGACCACAGGGGGAAGAGTCCAGGGACATCCTTCCTCCAATAAAAACAACTTCAATGCTTTGCCAAACAATATGGAAAGGGGTATATCCAAAGGGTCCTAAACACCATCAGCTGGACTGTCATCATCTCTCTGTAGGACTGCAGAATAAGTAACACATTTCCATAAAAGAATCAGGTGCCTTTTATGTATATAAAAAAAAATACATTAAATTGACATAAGTAAGCATCTAATCTTCCAGATGTGTGAAAAATAAAACACATCCACGGGAGAGGAGCATACTTATATCAAATAATTCTTGTTGAAAGAAAAAACACATATATGTATTCAAATAGTGGAGGGAAATGAAAAAAAAAAACTGCTGACAAACCAAAAAGTGAATGAAAAAATATGTAATTAAAGATATTCTAACAAAAGGAATATAAAATGTCAGCAACATAAATCCCCATACAGAGATATAGGAGCTCCAAAAAACTGCATCCCATAAATAATACTTACAGTACTATTGGAGTCCAGCTTCAAAAGATGAAAAATTAAATGTTCAGCCAAGCAGACAAAGAAATTGTATTGACATAGCTTAAGCTATGCTCTTCTGGTTCTGAAGCACAGCAGGTTACCCATTTCATTAATAGGGATCTAGCACACCGTTATAGATTCCCTTGACTAATGTGCACAGACCCTTTTCAGTCTTAGCTGTTGATAACTCTCCCTTGTCCATGGGCTGGTCACCTTGTTCACTGTACCTATTACTCTGACCGTTGGGGAATTTCATAAGGAAACAATTAGCCTCTATTTGATAACATCGCCTGCTTATCCCCTTATCTTAGGTTATCCTTGGCCTACTGTGAACTTCATAACCTGAAAATAGATTGGGCTGCAGGGGAGACTAGATTTTGGTCTCAGAACATTAAAACTGCTGAACAGTTGCCTATCTGTAACTTATTTGTGGCCAGTACTGGCCATGTGCTTTTATTACAGTCCTATTAGGATCTTGATCATGACAACTTTTTCAAGTGCGACTCCAGTTTGCATAACCATTTGTCTTTATATGACTGTAGCAGAAGACACTGACATGTTTATTGAATCCTCTACGGGCCACCTCTCCAGCCACTTTCCTCAGCCTGAATCTTTTCCTCCAAGAGGCCAAACTTACTTTCACATAATCTTGCCTCCAGCACAAGTAACGGGGGCCTCTTCCCCTGACATTTTAGAGGCTCAGTCTTGTGTTTCACGCTATCTACCTCTTGGAAAGCTGTTTTTCCCCTTCACCTTGGGCCCAAAGTCCTTTCAGAAGCACATGATGCTAAGACAGCCGGGCACCCAGGGATTTCAAAAACATTTTCTTTGGTTTCTCGCAGGCTTTGGTGACCCTCTCTCCATAATGTTTCCTGTCCCTATGTGAAAAGCTTGTAAAACCTGTGCTCACTCTAAGTCCTCAAATGTCAAGCCTTTTGGATTACCACTACCATTACCTGTCCCTAAATGTCCTTGAATGCACATTCAGGCTAACTTGTCCTCAATTTCTGCTGCCTTTACACCTGCTGATGTGGTCCAGCCCATGCCAGTTAACCACTTTTCACCCAGCTTATTGTCAATTGATGGCTTGGTGGGACATTTGTTGTCCCAGAATGGACCACGCTGTGGCATGATCTGTTACCGGTTGTGTCCATTATATTGATCAGTGTCCTGCCTCACTGCTGGTACCATGTGATCACTGTACTCAATCATAGCAGATTACATGACAATTGTAAACAATGGATAGCTTTCTTTCGTGCCATCCATTGTGCACAATTGTGTTGCTAGCTGTGATTGGTCACAGTGATCACATGGTACAGACAGGGCCAATCATAGCCCATTTGTACCATTTTAATTAGCTGTGGCCAATTACAGCTAATCACAATAATACACACTGAATAAATCAGTTTCATTCAGTAAAAATCTTTGCTTATATCAATGAAATTCACTATGGTAAGCATTTATGTTTTGTAAAAAAAATAAATAAATAATATTACATTTTTTGTGGGTTTTTTTTACATACTGTCACCAGTCAGCGTACCTGATCTCTGCCACACTAGCTATACTATGATGCTGTACTAAACTGGTGACAGTATGTGAAATAAACAATTTTTTAATTTCCTAATTTTCCCAAATATTGTGACAAAAAAATTACATCTTCATAAAACCCGCCATGCCTCCTACTAAATAATAGAAACAAAGGTGACCAGCGCTATGTATTTATGATGTGAATGCAGAAACAGACGGTGTAAGCTACTAAATGCCTTGGACTGTCCATTTTTGAAAAAGGGGTAATTTTGGGGCAATTTGTACTGTCCCCATTTTTAGGGACATCAAGAATTGAGCTAGACATCAGTACATCAGGATTGATCAATTGTCAGATATATATACCATAGTTTGGGTGCTCTATAACTTTCCTGCAGATTAAATAATAAACACTGATTTGGGTTATTTTTACAAAAGAAATATAGCAGAAAACATTTTGGCCTAAATTTTTGAAGAAAGATTATTTATTTGCAAACTTTTTAACAGAAACAAAGACAAAACGTTTTGGTCTTCTTTTTGTTTATTTAGCAAAAAATAAAAATTACAGTGATGATTAAATACAAACAAAATAAAATGATATTTGTGTGGAAGGAATTATAAAAATGTCATAAGGGTACAGTGTTGTATGACTGTGCAATTGTCATTCAAAGTGCAACAGCGGAGAAAGCTGAAAATTGGCCTGGGCAGGAAGGGGGGGAAAGTGCCTTGTTAATTAAATCTTGTTGAGTGCTGCAACCTTGGATTTTTCAGTATGTGTGTGTTTTGTATTTTTTAAAATTCCAGCTGTAAGTTGCTTAAAACCATTTTCTGAGGTTCAAAGGAGGGCAAGGCCGTTATACAGAGTGGTGATTGCAGTCATTTTGCTATTCTTAGTGAGGATTATTTTCACAGTAAACAGCCATCTATGATGAAGATACAGGGAGATCTACTAACAGGTATTTTTTTTCTGGTAGGAATAGTAGCTTGGGAAAGATCTTCATAAAGATTCAGTTGTTGTTTAATATGGTAGTTTCTTGGTAGTTTCTCAGGCAACTGGGCTGGACTAAGCAGTCTATGTGCCCTGTCTATTCTTTTTTCACTGAAAGGAGCTGAGGGCAGGTTCTTAGAGATCAGCTGCACTACATCAGATCTGCTGATTGCATTATTCCGTTTTTCATCCGTTTTTTCACCTGTTTTTTTACATCCACTATCAATGCAAAAATGGATGAAAAATGGACCGTTTGTCAGTTAACATCCGTTTTTCGTCCTATCCGTTTTTTTGATGGATAAAAAATAGGGCATTCATCCGTTCCAAAAAAGGACATTGACGTAACTGGATGAAAACGTATGTTAACAAATGATCATCCATTGTCATCCGTTTTTACATAGAGATGCATTGATGTCCGTTTTTCATCCGTCAACCGATGGATGTAAAATGGAAAAACGAACCGTATGTGTGAAAGGGGCCTGAAGGTTTATCTTCTGAAGGCCATCATCATAAGAGTCCACCAATTAATTATGAGCCTGTGAATACCTTCCCATTTTATTTCCATTATGGTCAACTCTTTTTCTTTTTGAAGTGCCTCTCTTAGTGAAATGAAAGTGTTACTAAACTCACAACAGTAAAATCAGTCTGTATATGCAGTAAAGCATGCTTGTTATACTCACTGTAGAAAGTGAGAGGTTAATCCTTCACATTGCGTAAAAAGGCTGTTTGGTCCTGTCTTCTCTCATCCTCTTCTTTTTTACTGTCCCCAATCCATCTGCTGATAGTACAGAGCCTTGCAGGTACTCTACACATGCTCAGTTAGGTGTGTATTGTTAGAGAGTTTTTTTGATGGGGAAGGGTGCATGTCAATTAGCACTGTCCAGATAGAGGGTCAGGGGTCATGCAGTCTCATAGGACAGTCAGAGGAGAATGAAAAGGTATCCTACAAGCTTTAACCAGAAACTGATAGAAGTCATACGACTGCTATATACTGCTGATGAGAAAAGGTATTTAGCAGGTTATATTTACTAAAATATTTTCAATTCCTTGTTCTGTGTATTATGGGAGACTAGATAAAGTGAATGCAGGGTCCTGGGTTTAGTAACACTTAAACATATATTTTATGAAGTATCAGAAAGGGATTTGTCAGGTGTAAAAAGCACATTATTAGATTTGAAAATCTCTCTAGCATTTTTAAGGAGTTTTCATGAGTGTTTACCTTCTGATCATACACCCTAGGTGGTGATTTGTGACGAGTGAATTGCTTGGGTTTGAGTTTAGGGCAAGGTTTGGTGAGCTCATCCAAAAATTCACAAATTGTGAACTGTAATTCATGCCTCATTGAAGTCAAAGGGAGGCAAATCTTAAAAATCAATTTTCACAGTTTTTAGGCATAGGATTGTCACAAAAATGGTAGAGTGAGGGCTTACAGAACTGATACACATAAGCCTTCCTGGTTAAAAAAAAAAAACTGTCAGGTTTGGGCCTTTTTTACCCTCCTAATGACCGCCCGCTGCATTTTACTGCAGCAGGTTGGCTCTGTCCGGCGAAATGACGTAACTGTATGTCGCTTTGTGGGACTGTCCACAATTTGCCACAGGGCGTCCATTTGTTACAGGGGAAGCCGATCAGTGGGTCCGGTGGTCGTGATTGCTGCCGGGTACCAACAATCGCTCCTCGTGGAGACAGAATTGAGGTCTGCCATTGTAAACAAAACAGACCTCTGTTCTGTCAGTTATGAACACAGGGATCCTGTGTTCCCCTTTTCAGGAACACAGGCCTCTGTGTTCATGCAGAAAGCCCACTCCCCCACCGTTAGAAAGCAGCCCCTTAACCCTTTTCAGTTAGAAAGCACCCCCTTAACCCTTTGATTGCCCCTGGTGTTAACCCCTTTCCTGCCAGTGTCATTAGTACAGTAATAACTGTAGGGGGAATGGTCTGACTGCAAGAAGAGAGAAATAGGTGTTCCTTGTTAGTAGGAACACAAGATATCTCTCTTCCTGTGTGACAGAACGGTGGTCTGCCTTGTTTACATAGGCAGATCGCCATTCTGTCATTCTCCTGAATGATTGCGGGTGGCCGGTGGCCATCACGGCCCCTGGACCCGCTGATTGGCTTCCGCTGTGTCCAATCACAGAGGGGAGCATGGCTCCTGCGGTGCGTGCAGGCCCCCTAGAGCCCTTTTACAAAATCACATACAGGTATGTGATTTTGCGCTTAAGGGCTGCTCTGCCCCATATACATGGGGCTGTCCTTAAGTGGTAAAATACATTTTCCCCAATTTAAACTGTTGTGTGTTTGATAGGTATAGCGGTTTTGTAGGTGTGCAATATGTGTGTTTGTGACAAAATGTGACTTAATAAATGTAACTAGTATCATAAGACACAGATTGTTAAGAATTTCAGCTACAAGAACAGGCAGGGCCTGCTAAGATGGATCAAAACTTTATGCAGTTTATGCAGACATCCTCCTTTTATTTGCAGATTCTTGATTGGTGGATGGTAATAATGTCCAAATCTTTTTGCCCAAACCAGTGTTTTTTGAATGCTGCTTGCATAATGTTTGCTTAGGGTATACTTGATTACAAAGTGTCAAACAGTGTTTGCTTGTAATACAAATAATGCACATGGGGTCTAATGTTTTCAACCAGAAATCACACAGTGTTCACCCAAAACCCACTTAATTTTTTAAGTTGTATCCTATGTGAAAAGCAGATGAATCTTGGGTGGAACCTAGGTAGCTATTCTGGGAAAGCATTGATAAATATATCCTTAGAGTTTATTGTAGCAATATAATCCAGGATCCCTAAATCTGGCCACACTCCGAAGTCATTTTTCTGTTTATCTCCAAATTGATATTTGGACTCCCCACATTCCACAATGTAATGTAACCCACTTGTGACTAATAAGGAACAGAATATATTGATTTTTGGGATGGCAGGGGAATGTATCAAAGCACTAAAGATAAAGATAAAGATGAAATCTATCTACTAAGTTCAACAAAGGTGGGGTAAGGTTCCAGGCTTTAATGGTGTTAATGGTTTAAAGAGTTAATTTGTTCATGCCGTTCAGTTTTTCACCAAAATATATATAGATCAAATGTTTAAATTGTTTATTTATTTTTTCTTTTAGTTTATTTATTTATTTTATTTTTCTTTTGGATGTTTTTCATTCCTATTATTGTCAGGATCCACTCATGGTTAGAATGCTTGAAACTTATTCTTGCCTGTTATATAGATAAATATCCTGCTCTGTTATCATTCAAGTGGCGGCATTGATTTTATCTTTTATATTTCAGGTGGTAGCTCATACTGTAACTGCAAAAAGTCGGTTAATGAGAATTATAAACTTAGTTATTAACAGAGAATGTAGTAGTTTTCTAAATAACTTAATGCTGAAAGCTTCTTCAGTGAAGACTTAAGAGGCTGATTTATTGATTTTGTGGCTCTGTCTTGGTAAAAAGAAGAAAACAGAGGCTTGACCTGAAATGAAACCCTTCCATTTCTGAGCTTAAATACCTTTTTCTCTTGTTTTTATAATTACTAAAGCAATATTTATATGCAGAGCAAAATATTGCTCCCAGCAGAGTGATGAATCTGTTGGGAGGAGGGTAGAAAAAATGGCAAATAGGAAAAATGGTAATATAGTGTAAATACGATCCTCTTCATGAATGTTCCAGTTTATACACCTGTGTCAATGAGGTCTAAATGGCACCCTAATGCACCTTCCCCATAGACATGCACTGCAGCTCTGACAAAAATGCTACATGCACCTTTTCTGGTGCATGTTTGGTGTGTTAGATAGCTCATTCCAATGCTATTATTGTAAAGAATTACTGATATATTTCACTCAAACACCTTTGCTCAGGACCAAATTCCTTATTAGTGATAAGCAAAATTGAAAATGTCCACATAGATAGGGCTAACGCGTTTCAAGGGAGGACCCTCTTTCTCAGAGTCACTATTAAGGAATTTGGTCCTGAGGTCTCTGGATAGCCGAAGGATTTCTTTGGTTCTATGCTTATATACAGCATACTTTTGTGAGTATAATGTATGTTGTGGTTTTTAACCATTCCCAATAAATGTTTTATGGTTATGCACTAGGTCAGTGCGCCCTTCTCTTGTTTCTTGTACCTACGATCCCCTGATGTCCTCCGGCTGATGCCGGTGTTCTATCAGAATACCACTACCTATCAGATTCTGCAGCCGGAAGTGGCGTTCAGACAAGAAAACTTACTGTGCATGCGCCATGCGTTCCAACATGGCCACTATGCATTCCAATAGCTTTCCTAATGTGACAGGACACGAAGCTGCAGCAGATATGTTCTTACACCCATTGAATTTCAGACTGATTTTAGCAGTAGACTCACCTTATATACTGAAATAGACTATTTCACCGCAAATGAGTGAAATAGTCTATTTCACTAAATAATCAGTTTGTCTCTGAGCAGTGCTGGGTGTACCAAGATGGCCGTTTCTCGCTATATTTACTATATTTCATTAATAATCGAAATGTAATACTGGTATTCAGTCAATAAGGTCAGTTTACTGCTAATATAAATGTAAGATTCAGGACTTGCGTGGGTGTAAGAAGATGTCCACAGCTGCTTCATGTTCAGAATCTGATAGAACACCGGCATCCATCTTCGGGGTTCCCTTCCCTGCGAGCGCCGTGATGCAGGGGGGCAGAACCGGGCAGGAAATTCAGCCACTTTAAGAGTGGAAAGATTTGCCCCATTAATGACCGGGCCCTATTTTGCAATTCGGCACTGCGTTACTTTAACGGACAATTGCGCGGTCGTGCGACACTGTACCCAAACAAAATTTACATCCTTTTTTTCCCCCACAAATAGAGATTTCTTTTGGTGGCATTTGATCACCTGTGCAATTTTTATTTTTTGCGTTATAAACAAAAAAAGAGCGACAATTTTGAAAAAAGAAAAACAATATTTTTCACTTTCTGCTATATAACATTCCTAAAAAAAAAATTTAAAAATCAAAATGTTTAACATTTCAGGCCAATTTGTTTTTTGCTACATATTTTTGATATAAAAAATCGCAATAAGCATATTTTGATTGGTTTGAGCAAAAGTTATTGCGTCTACTAGCTACGGGAAAGATTTATGTAATTTTTATTGTTTTTTTTTTTTACTAGTAATGGCGGCGATCTGCGATTCTTAGAGGGACTGCGAAATTGCGGCGGACAGATTGGAACCCTAACTGACATTTTTGACACTTTTGGGGGTACCAGTGACATTACTACAGTAATCAGTGCTAAAAATATGCACTGTTACTGTAATAATGACACTGGCAGGGAAGGAGTTAACAGTATAGGTGATCAAGGGGTTAAATGTGACCCTAGGGGAGTGATTCTAACTGTGGGGCTTCTGAGATGACCACAGAGACATGGAATCCTATATAGAAGGATCACATGAGCTCTGTGATCATTTCAGGGAGAAGGACGGTCTTATGTGTTTACAACAGCCGACTGTCCTTCTCTCTCTGCGGAGAGCGATCGCGGGTGTCAGGCTGCAATCAGAGCCACCTGACACATGCATCGGCTTCCCCGCTGATGATCGAGGGCGGGAGCGCCCCGCTGCTGGCGCACGCTCACCCCCTAGCTCCTCCCAGGCGAGCGGCGTAGACCTACGTCGTTTTGCCTGTACGAGCCAGCCTGCCACAGTAAATATAACGTAAGCGGTCGGGAAGTGGTTAGAAAAAGTACACAAAACATGACATGATATTTTGTAATCTGTTAGGATTACATTTCACCTCCGTTTTGTCCCTTGTGCTTTCTCCAGTGCCCTGCCTGCATTTTTACTCCTTTTATTTGTATTAATATGTTTTATTAATAATTGAATAATTATTTTATTAATTCATTTATTAATAATTTATTAATAATTTTTGTTCACTTTTACAGTTTTTTTTTTTCTTCTAAGAATTACAGGCCTAAAAACAACAGATTTCCATACCAAACAATGTACCGCTTTGACATTCAAAAATACTGACATAAACAGAATGCCAGGGAGGTTAAAGGGAAATCAACCAACTCTCAGTTGTTGTTGAGTATATACTGTAGAGTGCTTGCTCTTGGGTGCATTTCTGGTTATCCCTGGCAAGGATCTTTGTCTATTCCTTGCCATACTCTTCTCTCAGCCTTCGGAATTTACTTTTTCCTTGCTGGGGAAACTGATAACCTAACATTTCCTGTATCTAGCACTTAAGTCTCGAGGGCACCCAAGCACTGCACATAAAGAACGTAAAGTGTCCTCAAAAAGGTGGCTGTTATATTTGAAGAGCGCCATATCTGTGGATAATGAACCTTAGCATAAACACTTAAAGATACTTTTTTTTTCTTGGGAACAAACAAGAATTTATTTTTTAGGTATTGTCTTCCAGGAATTTATTTCACTTTCTATATATTTTAAAAGAAAATATGCATGTTTCCATTTGACCAGTAATAGTTTAAAAACAACTGTTACAACAGATACAAATCACACATTTTATGCTGCGAATTGTTCTATTTATCACAACACTGTAAATGTGTTGCTGCAAAAGCATAGTAATGTTTTTTGCAAGTAAAACAAAGCGTTTTATGTTTTAAGTTTGTGTACAAAAATACACTTCAAAAAATGATTACATAAAACAAATGACTATACTCATTTTTTTAAATGTTTAAAAGGTAAAAACAATACTGTCCAAGGATATAATTCGGGTTAAATACGATTAACTAGGTGTGCTTAAAAAAATAATCATGATACCCATCATTTCTCTGTAGTATGTGTATGAGGGTTTGTTTGATACACTATATTGTCAAATGTATTGGGACGCCTGCCTTTACACACACATGAACTTTAATTGCATCCCAGTCTTAAGCCTCGTACACACGCATCGATAGTTGGCCATGAATTTTCGGCCAACGTCCGATCGGCCAATTTTCGGCTTGTTAGTATGATGCTTTCGACAACCGACTGCGACTTTTCGGCCGAACAAAATCTGGTGTGCATGCTATAAAATTTTTGTTGGCCGTCAACAGAACGGCCGATTTTCCGTCAGTCAGTACAGATTTCGGCAGACAAAAATCAGATGAGCAAGACTGGGCATGCTCAGAGAAGAAAAAACACACGGAAAGTAAACCAGCACATGACATCACTTCTAAAGTTGATTTTTGTTGGCCGAGAAAATTTGTGTGCAGTCTAGAGCACATTTCAACCAACACAACAACACTGGACAAAAGACGGCCGATTGGTCGGCCGATAATCGTTGCGTGTGTACGAGGCATTAGTCCATAGGGTTTAACTTTGAGTTGGCCCACCCTTTGCAGCTATAACAGCTTCAACTCTTCTGTAAGGTTGTTCACAAGGTTTAGGAGTTCTATTGGGTTGAGGTCAAGACTCTATGCAGGCCAGTCAAGTTCCTCCACCTCAAACTCATTCATTCATGTCTTTTTGAACCTTGCTTTGTACACTGGTCCAAATTATTTGGTGGAGGAGGGATTATATTGTGGGGTTATTTTTCAGGGGTTGGGCTTGGCCCCTTAGTGCCAGTGAAGGCAACTATTAAGCCATCAGCATACCAAGATATTTTGGACAATTTCATGCTCCCAACTTTGTGGTTACAGTTTGTGGATAGCCCCTTCCTTTCCCAACATGACGGCACACCAGTGCACGAAGCAAGGTTTATAAAGACATGGATGAGAATTATGGGGTGGAGGAACTTGACTGGTCTGCACAGAGTTATGTTGGAACAGGAAGGGGCCATCCTCAAATACGAGGGGGCTGGAACATTGCTCACAAAACTTTATTGGCTATACTGTTGCACCTGACCACAGTTCAAAGTGCATATACCTCAGAAAGGTGAATATTGTCTTTTGGACCATAATGATCTTTAAGTACTAGTATTTTTGGAGCACTGGTGCACTTGTATGGTAGGCTGGCTAATATAAGACGTTTGACTATAAGTGCTAGTGAACTGCTGCTACCATTAAAATTAGGCTCTCTGAGTCTTGAAAAAATATATAAAACTTATGAAATGGTGCGCTATTCTAGTGAATATTTAAAAGGATATTATAATATGCTCATATCAATATGTGACAAAAAACGTGAAAAAATACTTTCATCGATTGTGCATCGAAGTATCATAAAATATCTGTGACGTAGTAACCAAAAGGAGTGCACATTATTGAATAAGCATGCATTGTAAAAAATATTGACAAAGTGAGAAAAACAAAATAAAATATAAAAATAAACAAAAATTCTGCTCCCAAAACCAAGCAGTATTAATAAATGAGTCCACAAAATATTCAGTGCATAAAGTGCTCCACAAAAATCTTCAGTGATGAATAGGCGATTTATAATATGTAGGGTTGAGCGAACACCTAGATGTCCGTGTTCGACGGGTTCGGCCGAACTTTAAAAAAAAGTCCGGGTCCGTGTCCCGGACTTTTACCGAACTTTTCCCGGACACCGAACCCCATTGAAGTCAATGGGGACCCGAACTTTAAGGCACTAAAATGGCTCTAAAACACCAAAGGAAAGGGCTAGAGTGCTGCAAATGGCAGCAAAACGTAATTAAGAGCATGGCAAGTGCTCTGCAAACAAATGTGGATAGGGAAATAACTTAAAACAACAAAAAAAAACAGAAAAATAAAACAATGTTCTTCTTCATCTCTGAAGGACGAGGCCCATATGGAGTAGGAGGGAGGTTAAGGTGGTGGTGGATGTGGCGGTGACATAGGCGTGCGCACAGGGTGTGCTGGGTGTGCCTGGGCACACCCTAATCACCTAGGGCACATAGCATTGCCAGTGAGGAGATGGGAAAGATCTCCCTGGGACCTGCTCTGCTCTATTTCTCCTTGCCTACAGGTACATGGCCCCGATACATTACTCTCCCTGCTGGCAAACACATGCATGTGTATTTCAACTTTGGGGTGCACACCTTAATGCAATAGGCTGCGCACACCTATGGGCGGTGTAGGTGGAAGCGGCGGTGGAGGAGGACCAGGGCCGGATTAACAGCATCATGGGCTTGGTGCTGAGGATTTTGAAGGGCCTTAGGGCCGTGCCTTGCCATGCACCCAGAGGAGGAAGGGTGCAGCCATGCATGCCTAATTCAACATGGGATGCTGTCTCTGAAGCCCATAAACACATCCATGCATCGCCAACTGTCCCTCCTTGTCCGGCCTTCACGCTGTGTGGGGAGGTTCTGAGGGTGCTGCCTGGGGAAGCGAGCATAGAAGCCAGACTTCTGTGTTTACAAGTGACAGAAGAGCGGTAACAGTGAATATGGCCAACCCGGGGCCTATATAAAAGGTAGGGGCCTGGAGCTGCAGCTCCAATAGCCCCTACATTAATCTGGCCCTGAGGAGGAGGACGAGGTAGCCAACACTGCTTCTTTTCACAAATTTTAAATGAGGGTACACCCCAAAAGAGTGAGAAAGAGCAAAAATGGAACAATGGGTGGGTAAGGTCGGTATCCATTGCTATTCTGCATAAGGTACGGAAAAGTCCCGTGGGATCCATGCCTGGTTCATTTTAATGAACGTGAGCTTGTCCACATTGTCTCTGGACAGGCGGCTGCGCTTGTCTGTTATAACGCCCCCAGCCGTGCTAAATACCCGTTCAGATAATACACTGGCTGCAGGGCACGCCAGCACCTCCAAGGCGTAAAGGGCAAGCTCAGGCCATGTGCCCAATTTGGAGACCCAGAAGTTGAAGGGGGCAGACCCGTCATTCACTACATGTAGGCGTGTGCACACATACTGCTCCACCATGTTGGTAAAATGCTGCCTCCTGCTAAGACGTTCCATCTGAGCTGCTGGTGCTGCTGTTTGTTGTGGCGTGCTGACAAAGCTTTTCCACATTTCGGCCATGCTAACCCTGCCTTCTGAGGTGCTGGCGGTGCCCTGGTTGCGTTGGCGACCTCCTCCTCCTCCTCCTCTGCCTTGTGCTTCCACTGTGGCCCCGCTGTCAGATGGGAATGCCAGCAGCATGGCGTCTACCAGCGTGCGCTTGTACTCGCGCATCTTGCGATCGCGCTCCAGTGAGTGAATTAAGGACGGTACGTTGTCCTTGTAACGGGGATCCAGCAGCGTGGCCACCCAGTAATCAGCACAAGTTAGAATGTGGGCAACTCGGCGGTCGTTGTGGAGACACTGCAGCATGTAATCGCTCATGTGTGCCAGGCTGCCCAGAGGCAACGAAAGGCTGTCCTCTGTGGGAGGTGTATGGTCCGTGTCCTCTGTATCCCCCCAGCCACGCACCAGTGATGGCCATGAGCTGGCCTGGGTGCCACCCTGCTGTGAACATGGTTCCATCTCCTCCTCCAGCTCCTCCTCCTCCTCATCCTCCTCATCCTCCAGAACTGTGCCCCTGCTGGACAATTGCGTCCCTGGCGTTTGCGTGTGCAGGAACCCACCCTCGGAGCCCCTTGCGAATGACTGCCCTGAAAGCCTTGGAAATGTTACCTCTTCATCCTCCTCCTCCTCCTCATCCTGTGCCACATCCTCTTCCATCATCGCCCGAATTGTTTTTTCAAGGAGGCATAGAAGTGGGATAGTTAAGCTGAGAACGGCGTCATTGCCACTGGCCATGTTGGTGGAGTACTCAAAACAGCGCAACAAGGCACACAGGTCTCGCATGGAGGCCCAGTTAAATTAAATAGCGGAATAGAAAATATGATCCAAAAAAAGTGTATGTATATCACACGTACACAACCACACTAGGCCCCAATTACTATTGTTTGTACCCCTAAAAGGCTAGATGAGGAGTAGGGGGAGTATGGAACAGGCAGCACCCTCAAACCTTCAGAAGTATGAGATGAACCCCAACAACTTGGAAAGGTGGATCTCTCTCACACGTACCGACACAGACTATCCCGCAATTCAATTGATCCTCAAAGGTTTTTATTGAATAGCGGAATAGGAAATATGATCAAAAAAAGTGTATGTATCTCGCACGTACACAACCACACTAGGCCCCAATTACTATTGTTTGTACCCCTAAAAGGCTAGATGAGGAGTAGGGGGGGTATGGAACAGGCAGCACCCTCAAACCTTCAGAAGTATGAGATGAACCCCAACAACTTGGAAAGGTGGATCTCTCTCACACGTACCGACACAGACTATCCCGCAATTCAATTGATCCTCAAAGGTTTTTATTGAATAGCGGAATAGGAAATATGATCAAAAAAAGTGTATGTATCTCGCACGTACACAACCACACTAGGCCCCAATTACTATTGTTTGTACCCCTAAAAGGCTAGATGAGGAGTAGGGGGGGTATGGAACAGGCAGCACCCTCAAACCTTCAGAAGTATGAGATGAACCCCAACAACTTGGAAAGGTGGATCTCTCTCACACGTACCGACACAGACTATCCCGCAATTCAATTGATCCTCAAAGGTTTTTATTGAATAGCGGAATAGGAAATATGATCAAAAAAAGTGTATGTATCTCGCACGTACACAACCACACTAGGCCCCAATTACTATTGTTTGTACCCCTAAAAGGCTAGATGAGGAGTAGGGGGGGTATGGAACAGGCAGCACCCTCAAACCTTCAGAAGTATGAGATGAACCCCAACAACTTGGAAAGGTGGATCTCTCTCACACGTACCGACACAGACTATCCCGCAATTCAATTGATCCTCAAAGGTTTTTATTGAATAGCGGAATAGGAAATATGATCAAAAAAAGTGTATGTATCTCGCACGTACACAACCACACTAGGCCCCAATTACTATTGTTTGTACCCCTAAAAGGCTAGATGAGGAGTAGGGGGGGTATGGAACAGGCAGCACCCTCAAACCTTCAGAAGTATGAGATGAACCCCAACAACTTGGAAAGGTGGATCTCTCTCACACGTACCGACACAGACTATCCCGCAATTCAATTGATCCTCAAAGGTTTTTATTGAATAGCGGAATAGGAAATATGATCAAAAAAAGTGTATGTATCTCGCACGTACACAACCACACTAGGCCCCAATTACTATTGTTTGTACCCCTAAAAGGCTAGATGAGGAGTAGGGGGGGTATGGAACAGGCAGCACCCTCAAACCTTCAGAAGTATGAGATGAACCCCAACAACTTGGAAAGGTGGATCTCTCTCACACGTACCGACACAGACTATCCCGCAATTCAATTGATCCTCAAAGGTTTTTATTGAATAGCGGAATAGGAAATATGATCAAAAAAAGTGTATGTATCTCGCACGTACACAACCACACTAGGCCCCAATTACTATTGTTTGTACCCCTAAAAGGCTAGATGAGGAGTAGGGGGGGTATGGAACAGGCAGCACCCTCAAACCTTCAGAAGTATGAGATGAACCCCAACAACTTGGAAAGGTGGATCTCTCTCACACGTACCGACACAGACTATCCCGCAATTCAATTGATCCTCAAAGGTTTTTATTGAATAGCGGAATAGGAAATATGATCAAAAAAAGTGTATGTATCTCGCACGTACACAACCACACTAGGCCCCAATTACTATTGTTTGTACCCCTAAAAGGCTAGATGAGGAGTAGGGGGGGTATGGAACAGGCAGCACCCTCAAACCTTCAGAAGTATGAGATGAACCCCAACAACTTGGAAAGGTGGATCTCTCTCACACGTACCGACACAGACTATCCCGCAATTCAATTGATCCTCAAAGGTTTTTATTGAATAGCGGAATAGGAAATATGATCAAAAAAAGTGTATGTATCTCGCACGTACACAACCACACTAGGCCCCAATTACTATTGTTTGTACCCCTAAAAGGCTAGATGAGGAGTAGGGGGGGTATGGAACAGGCAGCACCCTCAAACCTTCAGAAGTATGAGATGAACCCCAACAACTTGGAAAGGTGGATCTCTCTCACACGTACCAACACAGACTATCCCCCAATTTAACTGATCCCCAGAGGTTTTTGATTAAATAGCGGAATAGAAAATATGATCCCAAAAAAGTGTATGTATATCACACGTACACAACCACACTAGGCCCCAATTACTATTGTTTGTACCCCTAAAAGGCTAGGAGTAGGGGGAGTATGGAACAGGCAGCACCCTCAAACCTTCAGAAGTATGAGATGAACCCCAACAACTTGGAAAGGTGGATCTCTCTCACACGTACAAACACAGACTATCCCCCAATTTAACTGATCCCCAAAGGTTTTTGATTAAATAGCGGAATAGAAAATATGATCCCAAAAAAGTGTATGTATATCACACGTACACAACCACACTAGGCCCCAATTACTATTGTTTGTACCCCTAAAAGGCTAGGAGTAGGGGGAGTATGTAACAGGCAGCACCCTCAAACCTTCAGAAGTATGAGATGAACCCCAACAACTTGGAAAGGTGGATCTCTCTCACACGTACCAACACAGACTATCCCCCAATTTAACTGATCCCCAAAGGTTTTTGATTAAATAGCGGAATAGAAAATATGATCCCAAAAAAGTGTATGTATATCACACGTACACAACCACACTAGGCCCCAATTACTATTGTTTGTACCCCTAAAAGGCTAGGAGTAGGGGGAGTATGGAACAGGCAGCACCCTCAAACCTTCAGAAGTATGAGATGAACCTCAACAACTTGGAAAGGTGGATCTCTCTCACACGTACCAACACAGACTATCCCCCAATTTAACTGATCCCCAAAGGTTTTTGATTAAATAGCGGAATAGAAAATATGATCCCAAAAAAGTGTATGTATATCACACGTACACAACCACACTAGGCCCCAATTACTATTGTTTGTACCCCTAAAAGGCTAGGAGTAGGGGGAGTATGTAACAGGCAGCACCCTCAAACCTTCAGAAGTATGAGATGAACCCCAACAACTTGGAAAGGTGGATCTCTCTCACACGTACCAACACAGACTATCCCCCAATTTAACTGATCCCCAAAGGTTTTTGATTAAATAGCGGAATAGAAAATATGATCCCAAAAAAGTGTATGTATATCACACGTACACAACCACACTAGGCCCCAATTACTATTGTTTGTACCCCTAAAAGGCTAGGAGTAGGGGGAGTATGGAACAGGCAGCACCCTCAAACCTTCAGAAGTATGAGATGAACCCCAACAACTTGGAAAGGTGGATCTCTCTCACACGTACCAACACAGACTATCCCCCAATTTAACTGATCCCCAAAGGTTTTTGATTAAATAGCGGAATAGAAAATATGATCCCAAAAAAGTGTATGTATATCACACGTACACAACCACACTAGGCCCCAATTACTATTGTTTGTACCCCTAAAAGGCTAGGAGTAGGGGGAGTATGGAACAGGCAGCACCCTCAAACCTTCAGAAGTATGAGATGAACCCCAACAACTTGGAAAGGTGGATCTCTCTCACACGTACCAACACAGACTATCCCCCAATTTAACTGATCCCCAAAGGTTTTTGATTAAATAGCGGAATAGAAAATATGATCCCAAAAAAGTGTATGTATATCACACGTACACAACCACACTAGGCCCCAATTACTATTGTTTGTACCCCTAAAAGGCTAGGAGTAGGGGGAGTATGGAACAGGCAGCACCCTCAAACCTTCAGAAGTATGAGATGAACCCCAACAACTTGGAAAGGTGGATCTCTCTCACACGTACCAACACAGACTATCCCCCAATTTAACTGATCCCCAAAGGTTTTTGATTAAATAGCGGAATAGAAAATATGATCCCAAAAAAGTGTATGTATATCACACGTACACAACCACACTAGGCCCCAATTACTATTGTTTGTACCCCTAAAAGGCTAGGAGTAGGGGGAGTATGGAACAGGCAGCACCCTCAAACCTTCAGAAGTATGAGATGAACCCCAACAACTTGGAAAGGTGGATCTCTCTCACACGTACCAACACAGACTATCCCCCAATTTAACTGATCCCCAAAGGTTTTTGATTAAATAGCGGAATAGAAAATATGATCCCAAAAAAGTGTATGTATATCACACGTACACAACCACACTAGGCCCCAATTACTATTGTTTGTACCCCTAAAAGGCTAGGAGTAGGGGGAGTATGGAACAGGCAGCACCCTCAAACCTTCAGAAGTATGAGATGAACCTCAACAACTTGGAAAGGTGGATCTCTCTCACACGTACCAACACAGACTATCCCCCAATTTAACTGATCCCCAGAGGTTTTTGATTAAATAGCGGAATAGAAAATATGATCCCAAAAAAGTGTATGTATATCACACGTACACAACCACACTAGGCCCCAATTACTATTGTTTGTACCCCTAAAAGGCTAGGAGTAGGGGGAGTATGGAACAGGCAGCACCCTCAAACCTTCAGAAGTATGAGATGAACCTCAACAACTTGGAAAGGTGGATCTCTCTCACACGTACCAACACAGACTATCCCCCAATTTAACTGATCCCCAAAGGTTTTTGATTAAATAGCGGAATAGAAAATATGATCCCAAAAAAGTGTATGTATATCACACGTACACAACCACACTAGGCCCCAATTACTATTGTTTGTACCCCTAAAAGGCTAGGAGTAGGGGGAGTATGGAACAGGCAGCACCCTTAAACCTTCAGAAGTATGAGATGAACCCCAACAACTTGGAAAGGTGGATCTCTCTCACACGTACCAACACAGACTATCCCCCAATTTAACTGATTACCAAAGGTTTTTGATTAAATAGCGGAATAGAAAATATGATCCCAAAAAAGTGTATGTATATCACACGTACACAACCACACTAGGCCCCAATTACTATTGTTTGTACCCCTAAAAGGCTAGGAGTAGGGGGAGTATGGAACAGGCAGCACCCTCAAACCTTCAGAAGTATGAGATGAACCCCAACAACTTGGAAAGGTGGATCTCTCTCACACGTACCAACACAGACTATCCCCCAATTTAACTGATCCCCAAAGGTTTTTGATTAAATAGCGGAATAGAAAATATGATCCCAAAAAAGTGTATGTATATCACACGTACACAACCACACTAGGCCCCAATTACTATTGTTTGTACCCCTAAAAGGCTAGGAGTAGGGGGAGTATGGAACAGGCAGCACCCTCAAACCTTCAGAAGTATGAGATGAACCTCAACAACTTGGAAAGGTGGATCTCTCTCACACGTACCAACACAGACTATCCCCCAATTTAACTGATCCCCAAAGGTTTTTGATTAAATAGCGGAATAGAAAATATGATCCCAAAAAAGTGTATGTATATCACACGTACACAACCACACTAGGCCCCAATTACTATTGTTTGTACCCCTAAAAGGCTAGGAGTAGGGGGAGTATGGAACAGGCAGCACCCTCAAACCTTCAGAAGTATGAGATGAACCCCAACAACTTGGAAAGGTGGATCTCTCTCACACGTACCAACACAGACTATCCCCCAATTTAACTGATCCCCAAAGGTTTTTGATTAAATAGCGGAATAGAAAATATGATCCCAAAAAAGTGTATGTATATCACACGTACACAACCACACTAGGCCCCAATTACTATTGTTTGTACCCCTAAAAGGCTAGATGAGGAGTAGGGGGAGTATGGAACAGGCAGCACCCTCAAACCTTCAGTATGAGATTGTGTTCACTGTACCCCACAAAGATTGAGTTCACTGCACCCCACAATGATTGTGTTCACTGCACCCCACAAAGATTGTGTTCACTGCACCTCACAAAGATTGTGTTCACTGTACCCCCCAAAGATTGTGTTCACTGCACCCCACAAAGATTCTGTTCACTGTACCCCACAAAGATTGTGTTCACTGCACCCCAAAAAGATTGTGTTCACTGCACCCCAAAAAGGATGTTGTTCACTGCACCCCAAAAAGGATGTTGTTCACTCCACCCCAAAAAGATTGTGTTCACTGCACCCCACAAAGATTGTGTTCACTGCACCCCAAAAAGATTGTGTTCACTGCACCCCAAAAATGATTTTGTTCACTGCACCCCAAAAAGGATTTTGTTCACTGCACCCCAAAAAGGATGTTGTTCACTCCACCCCAAAAAGATTGTGTTCACTGCACCCCAAAAAGATTGTGTTCACTGCACCCCACAAAGGATTTTGTTCACTGCACCCCAAAAAGATTGTGTTCACTGCACCCCAAAAAGGATGTTGTTCACTGCACCCCAAAAAGGATTTTGTTCACTGCACCCCAAAAAGATTGTGTTCACTGCACCCCACAAAGGATTTTGTTCACTGCACCCCACAAAGATTGTGTTCACTGCACACCAAAAAGGATTGTGTTCACTGCACCCCAAAAAGATTTTGTTCACTGCACCCCAAAAAGATTGTGTTCACTGCAGCCCAAAAAGATTGTGTTCACTGCAGCCCAAAAAGATTGTGTTCACTGCAGCCCAAAAAGATTGTGTTCACTGCAGCCCAAAAAGATTGTGTTCACTGCAGCTCACACACAGAAAAATGGATGTGGATCACTGACACCTGCCTATCTCCAATCCCACACCACACAGCAATATCGATTGTAGTTTGTAGAACACAGTTTCCCTAAAATTCAGCAGACTCTGTCCCTAACAGGATTGAGAAGAGATCGTAGATCAGGATTGAGTGCAGACCCCACCCCCCACACAGCAATATCGATTGTAGTTTGTAGAAGACACTGACCCTATATAATTCAGCAGACTCTATCCCTAAAATGCCTACAACTCGCCCTGCCTAAACACTCCGACCTGTCCCTCAATTCTATCCGGACACAAATGGTTTTTTCCTGCCTATCTTTCCCTAATCAGCAGCCAGCACGTTGATGTGTGCTCTGTCCCTGAATCTAAGCAGCATAATGACGCCGCTGCGGCTGCCTCGAACTTATAAAGACTTGGTCACATGCTTCAGACGGCCAATCACAGCTACTGAGACATTTGCAGGCATGGCTGGGATGGCTTAAGGCACACCAGTTAAACGATTGTTGATTGGCTGTTGAAAGCCCGCCATGAAAAGAGCGCCAAAGCATGCAAAACCCGGAAATAAAACGACCGAACACGGATTTTTACCCGAACATACAGTAAAGTGTCCGTGTCCGTGTTCGGGTACAAAAAATCCAATTATTCGGTACGAACACGAATAATACAGTCCGTGTTCGCTCAACACTAATAATATGTAATCCATCCACCTGGTATCCACCCCTATGTGCAATGCATGCTCACCTGAAAACACATATGTATCTCGCAATATAATCAAAGTACTCCTTACAGAGATCCAGGAATCTTCTCTTTAGATCCACCTCTATCCAGAGTGAATAGGCTTCACAGGCATATTTAAATAAAACAAGATGTGTTCATCATGCAGGACGTTTAAAAATGTATTTCTTAATAAACAGTAGGGTCGCAGTGACACTGGATATATGCCTCAATCTGCTGGGTCAGCTCTCTGGGCAGTGCGGATTCATCTGTCCTCACTTGAGAAGATTTTTCTCCATATCACTATGGACCATGTATGCTTTATTTCAGAAATTGATTCATTTTCATACATTTTAGAGCAGCACTTAATTTTACACATTTCTTTATTATTATGTACATTATTCATCATCTTTACTACTTGCCCACAGGGCCATAGCCGAATGACAGCTACAGTGCGGTCGGCTTATTCTGGGAGGGCGTACAATGACATTCTCCCAGAATCGTGCTTCCCGTGCGCCCCCTGGGGCGCACACACGAAAGTGTCTGTGCTCGCCCGGTCACAGGGACCCGGCGCAACAGGGATCCTGTTAAGGGGCCAATGACAGCAGCCCTTTACCATGTGATCCCTTCGTCCAATGATGGAACGATCACTTCACAACAAACCGACGCATGTCTGGTTCATTTCTCTCCTCTCCTCGCACACTGTACACAACGATCGGTACAGCGTGTGAGGAGAGGAGAGAAACTGCAGCTGCAGTCATCCTCTGCCTCCTCCAAACCTAAATTATACCCATCCGTGCCTCATCCAAGCCACATCCATGCCTCATCCATGCCTCATCCGTGCCACATCCATGCCTCATTTGTGCCACATCCATGCCTCATCCATGCCACATCCATGACTCATCCATGCCACATCCATGCCCATACGTGCCACTGCTGTGCCCACACATGCCACCTCAGTGCTCATCCATGCCACATCCATGCTTCATCCATGCCACATCAGTGCTCATACATACCATCTGTGCCACATTGCTCATCCATGCCATGTCAGTGCTCATCAATGCCACATCAGTGCTCATCCGTGCCACATCCATGCCACATCAGTGATCATCTGTGCCACATTCATGCCACGTCAATGCTCATCTGTGCCACATCCATGCCACGTCAGTGCTCATCCATGCCACGTCAATGCTCATCTGTGCCACATCAGAGCTTACACATGCCACATCTGTGCCACATCAGTGCTCATCCGTACCACATCAGTGCTCATCCGTGCCACATCCATGCCACATCAGTGCTCATCTGTGCCATATCCATGCCATGTCAGTGCTCATCTGTCCCACATCCATGCCACATCAGTGCTCATCCGTGCTACATCCATGCCACATCCATGCCATGTCAGTGCTCATCCATGCCACGTCAATGCTCATCTTTGCCACATCAGTGACCATCCGTGCCACATCCATGCCACATCAGTGCTCATCCGTGCCACATCTGTGCCACAATGTTCTGGGGTGTTTTCTTTCCAAAATGGGGTTATTTTGTGGGCATTTCCATTGTCCTAGTGCTTCAGGACCTTCAAAAGTATGATAGGTTGTCAGGAAATTATATGTGTACATTTTGCTGCTACTTGGATGTTGGGCCTCTGTATGTGGTCAGGCTGTGGAAAAGTTCCACACATGTGGTAATGCCATACTCAGGAGGAGTAGCAGAATGTATTTTGGGGTGTAGTTGCAGGTATGCTTATACAGTGTGTGAGAAATAACTTGGTAATATGAAAAACAAATTACATTTTGTAAAACAAAAATCTTCATTTTGCCTAGAATTGTGGAAAAAAATACTTCCAAAAACTCACAATACCTCTTACTAAATACCTTGGAATGTCTACTTTCCAAAAAGGGGTAATTTGGGGGGTATTGGTACTTTACTGGCTCGTTAGGGTCTCAAGAACTGAGATAGGCCGTCAGTACATCAGGTGTGACCAATTTTCATAATTGGCACCATAGCTTGTAGACTCTAAAACCTTCACAAAGACCAAAAAATGTATATTTATTTGGGTTATTTTTACTAAAGATATGCAGCAGTATACATTTTGGCTAAAATGTATGCAGAAAAATTACTAAATTTGCAAAATTTTAAAACCGAAAGGAAGAAAAATGCATTTTTTTTACAAATTTTTTTTATTTATAGTCCAAAAAATAAAAAACTCAATTATGATTAAATGCCACCAAAAGAAAGCTCTGTTTGTGTGGCAAAAAAAGGAAAAAAAATGTCATATGTGTACATTGTTGCATGACTGAGTAATTGTCATTACTTAGTGAGAGCACTGAAAGCTGGTCTGGTTAGGAAGGGGGTTTAAGTGCCCAGTGGGTAAGTGGTTAAAGGAGCCAGCATTATGAGCCCTGTGCCAAGTGGGTGTCAAAGTAGCATGCACAACTTGAACATCAACAAAGTATCATAGCATAAATCCTGTTTACATTACCATGGTCATTCCCCTTCTTACCATTCAACAAGTATCCTTGTGTGCCCAAACATATTGGACTGCACTATCCACACACTTAATTATACAGTATATTAATCATTAGCCTTATGGATGTGTTTGACTAAAGCTGTGTATACATATCTGCTGTTTAAGAAAGACAATATTACCCACCATTCTAGGACACGGAGCCTATGATTTTTACGGTAGCAACCTAGATATGCTGAGGGGCATGGTTCACATGGGCTAATTGCCTTAGAGAAATAGGAACTTTAACAATGACTAGGATGATAACAAGTATTTCTGTTACAGTGAGAAGTGTTGCCTATGGAGGAGGAAGTGCTGCCATGTGATACCTCTTATCTACATACAGTATGTGAGGAACATTTTTTATTGCACATTCTCTTAATTTACAGCTTGTTGAATGGGGCAGCAATGGATATATATGTCCGCAGGATGGCTGCTTTGAGTGAGAGACTGTAATTAACAGAGGTGGTGTACAGTGTTTAGACATATAACAATAATCTTCATATAATCACCTAGGCCAATGTTAGTCAGATTTAGGACCAACGTATATTTCAAACATGCAGGGAGTGCAACTTACTAGGCTTGGTCACACAAGAATAATAGTTGAATGGTTAGCAGGTAAATTACTTTGGACATACAAAGTAGATATGTGCTATGATACTTTGTGAATGTTAAAGTGTTCAAGTGCTTTGGCCTCTAATTAGCCTAGTACTCATAATGCTGGCTCCAATAAAGAAAATAAATAATGTATATTAAAGAAATGTATTTAATGACAATTTTGCTTTAATTGATGGATATAAAAGAGAAAATAAAGATGTCAGAAAGTTAGGTATCCAACTGTCCAGAATGTTTTAATGTACCATGATATGGGATATAAAATTGTAATAAACAGACCTTATTGGGGAATACATTCCAGCTATATTTTTTGATCAGTAAATATGATATTGATAGTACATAGAAATATTCATGAACATTAGAAGTCCACAATGGATTATTGGTACAGATGACTACAGACCTTTGAGGGAGCTGACTAGGTGAGGGAGTTAAAGCGGAGTTCTGGCCTCAAAAATGTATTTTCGATAAAAATACCCCCGGGACAGTCAGGGCTAGTGCATTTCAGCAATGATAGCCTCTGAACTGTCCCCTCGTTCACTTACATTTTAGAAGAAATACTTACCTTGAAAATGTATTGTCCAGCGCTGCCATCTCAGGTGTGGGCAGCTGAAGCCAGAGCGTCCTCTTTGGTGTCCTCTTCGGTGATGTCGGAGTCCCAGAATGCCCTGCTCATCACTTCCAGTGCAGGCGCGTCATCCCTGCACAGCTTCTGGGCATGCCCAGAAGCTTTTCAGCAGGGAATAATGCGCCTGAACCGGAAGTGACGAGCAGGGCCGGTGCAGGCGTATTGTCTCCTGGGAGCGGTGACGTTCGGCTCCCAGGAGTCAGTGCCAGCAGGAAGAGACGGCATGGGCCACGGCTGAAGTGGGAGGAAGAGGATGGAAGGTAAGTATATTTTCTTTAATAACAAGGTAAGTAAATCAAAAAAAAAAAATTGAAATTATCCAATTCTTTTTCAGCGACAGTACAGCAAGCGGATTGTGTAAAGTCGATTTTTAGGCTGGAACTCCACTTTAAGCACCGTTCAAAGTGCTCTGCAATTCATTCTGTCCAATTATCTCTTACTCTATTAGCTTTTAGATGATTCCTGAAAACCCTCCTCTTCAGAGAAGTCTATCCTACCCACACCTAACAACTATACTTCCATTTTCTCCATCAGCCCATCCCCCACAGTTACTGCCTTTTGTTTCACTTGACCCTCCCTTCTAGATTGTAAGCTCTAATGAGCAGGGCCCTCTAATTCCTCCTGTATTGAAATGTATTGTAACTGTATTGTCTTCCCTCATATTGTAAAGCGCTGCACAAACTGTTGGTGCTATATAAATCCTGTATTATAATAGTAATAATAATAATAATTATGGGATGTTAATTTTTGTCACTTCTGCCAAACTTCCTTAAAAATTCAGAGTTCAGCCAAAAGACAAACAGGCAAAGTCTTGATTGATTTTGACCTGATTCAAAATACCCCCCCCCCAAATTATACTCGGAAATGCGTTGTGTTTCCTTGCTCCGCATTGACGTCACACTCCAGCCGGTGCTGCGTCTCAATCTGTGGATCTCCTTGCTGAAGATACCACACTGCACAGAGACAGGTGATCCATTACAGGACTCCTAAGCTGGTTTTCTCTCCTCTGCTGAAGCAGTCCTTCCCCGTGAAGTGCTCTACTGTATTCCTCCTACCTCAATGTGCATTTTACATGTGCTTTTACTTTTGGATTAATAAAAACTACACTTAGAGGCACTCTCCTATGTCTTCCCCCCCCCCCCAATTATAGGGTGATCTTTCCCGCTCTCCGAGATGTGCTCCTCTGTTGTCACCCCATTACATGGGTTTCTGACAGGAACTACCATTTTAAAAAAAATTACAAAGGCATGGTCAACTGATGTCACCATCAGGAAATCCACCTTGAGAAATTCCATGCAGGCGATGCCACCTAGGTGATTCAGACAGAAGTGGGAGCAGGTGCCTGTCAAAACCAGGTGCCCATTCCCCCCAAAACATCTCCCAAAAGTCCAAAACTTAAAGGGGTGGAGAAGGAGGATGAGAAGAACTTCCACTATAATCAATTAGTACTTTAATATTAGCTAATGCAAAATAACATTTAAAAACAAAACAAATTGGCTTTTTGACGTCACATTATTACAAGTATTGTTGATACCCACTGTTGTTTTTACAAGCCTTTAAAGACTTAGATGATAAAGGGCACCAGATTTTCTAATCTATTATTAACTGTCATATGTGTATATTGCTTTAGAAGCCTTTAGCAGAAAAAGCCATGTTTTTAAGGCAGAATGATTAAGTGTTTCAAGACGCTTTTTCTGTTTACTCTTACGAATGTTGCCACATTGTCTGCAGTTTTTCTTGCTGTAGAACATAATTTTGGAATGTGATCAGTAATGGGTATTTTATTGTCAGTCTTTAAATAATTTTGCAGTTTCAAAAAGGACTTATAATTATCTTGCCTGCATTTCATGCCAGTTAATTGAATGCTGTTCAAATAAATCCATATTAGAGTCTGTTTATAATTATTGGAAGGCTGCGTGCTGAGCCACCAGTTCAATTAAAGTCTGATGGCTGATATTTCTATTTCTGACATGATGTTCACACATATTTGGGTGGAATGTAGCCATTTGCAAAAATTCACATGCCTATTTTTATTTAAAAATAAGCAGAAAATTGTATAATTTTATTTCTGTGCAATGCTGAAAACTGCTTTGAGATCAATGTGACTTTACCAGAGATTTACCCACTTCAATACCGGGCACTCCCCCCCTCCTGCCTAAGCCAATTTATAGCCTAAAATGCTGTCTCACTTTGAAGGACAATTGTGCGGTCATGCAACACTGCACCCATATTACATTTTTATCTTTTGTTACACTCAAACAGAGCTCTCTTTTGGTAGTATTTAATAATCACTAGGTTTTTTTATTTTTGCTAAATAAATGAAAAGAAAAGTATGAAAACATTTTTTTTTGTCGTTTCTGTTATAAAATTTTGCAAATAAAAATCTTTCTTCATATATTTAGACCAAAATCTATTCTATTACATTTCTTGGGTCGAAAAAACCAAAATCAGTGTTTATCATATCGTCTGTAGAAAGGTATAGAGTCCACAAACTATGGTATATACTGTATATGTGCAAATTGCTCCCAAAAACACCAGGATAGTAAAAACATCCACCAAATGACACCTTTTTGGAAAGTAGACAGTCCAAGGTATTTAGTGAAAGGCATAGCTTGTTTTTTGAAGTTGTAATTTCTTGTCATAATTTTTTAAAAAATGAAGACATTCACAATTTTTTTTTTTACATGCTGTCACGAGTGCAGTACAGCATCATCATATAACTGGCGTGGCCATGATCATGGACACTGACTGGTAACAGTATGTAAAAAAATGTTATTTTTTTTTTACAATTTTTTTTTTACACACTGTGGCCAGAGCAATACAGTGTTACCATAGTAACACTAAACTAATCTGGGGAAGTGATCAGGATTTTTTTAATTTTTTTTACACATTATGATTGCTTATACCACTGAAATTGACAATAGGCTGGGCAGAAAGTGGTTATAGAGAAGGAAATAAATATGCTACAGGTGTGATGCTTTGCATTGTGGAGAGGAAAACATTCTCCCTTCTGTCGTGTTCAGTAGGCAGTTCTGCCTGCTGAACATGACCCATTCAATTGAAAGGGGGCACCCCGCAACTGTATGCAATGCGTGTGTTTTCTGTATGCTAGTGTGGGTTTCAAGAGGCTAGGCTAGATTATGAGGAAGTGATGCCTCCTCACCACCTGTCAAAATTATTTCTTCATAGCAATTTAAATGCATATTGGTCTTCAAAGAATAATGCCGGTGTAAACTACCTTAGGTCTGTCATGCTGAGTGTATTGCACACACATAGCCAATATTTGTACCCTCACAATCTAATTGAATTACTATGTCACCAGATGCAGTTTTACATGCCAGAATTGCGCACACTTCAAAGAAGGAAGATGGAAAAAAATGTAACTCTTAATCCTTATTAAAAACAAACATACATATATTATGGATGTGAACAGTTAAATGTAGCCTGCAGAGCACTGTGTGCTATGTTGATGCTATGTAAAAAAGAAAATAAATAAGTCTAAGCATTCCAATTATCTAAGCAGTTGTAAAATATTTTTTTCCTAAAATAAAAAGCATGTTATACTTAGCTGATCCATGCAGTACAGCCCTGAACCTCCTTTTCTGGGTTCCCCCACCAACACTCTAGGTACCCCATCAAAAGAGGTTCAGGCTGCCCTGTGCAAGACCACTGGGAGCACACATGTGAGCTAATTCTTGAGCCAGGTGCTGTGCTTCCATTGACATACACAGTGTGACACCACCCTGCCTCTCCACTCTATCCTCACTGGATTTGACTGACAGCGGGAGGAGCCAATGACTCCCATTGCTCTCAGTCAAGCCTTTGATAGAGCAGAGAGAGGAGAGAAGACCTGCAGACGAGCACAGCACTGGATTGATACAGGACTCAAGTAAGTATTTAGGGAGGAGGGGGAGTAACTGATACTGAAATGTCATTTTACCTTAATACAAAGAATTTACTAAGGTTAAAAAAAGTTATGACTATAGAACCACTTTAAGGACCTGTTCACACTATGGTATGTATTGTTAGGCATGATCTTGTGCCTTTTTATATAGAGCCCCTATTAATAATTTTACCAAACCTTCACCTAGGATAAGGGTATAGTATGGATGAGGAAAATCCCCAGCTGCTTTGTTTTCAAACAGAAGAAGGTAGATTGCACCTGTAATTTTTTTTAATATTTTTGCTGTAAGCATTATTAAAATCACTGCTCCCCTCCTAACAGAATTTATTTTTAACTTTTTTAATTACTTTGGTACGTGTTTTCCAGTGTTATGTCCAGAGGTGGGGGACTCAAGTCACTGATTTGACTTAAGTCAGACTTAAGTTACCAGTTTGAGGACTTGAGACTTGCTTGACTAAAATTAATAAAAGACTCGACTTGACTTTGACTTGGTATTCATGAGTTGAGACTTGACTTTGACTTGAGACATATGACTCGAAATGACTTCACTTTTTTAAGTTATTAAATATTTGCATTTTCTCAAGATGTGTTAAAGCAAAATGAATGTGCCTGTTATGTTTCTGACACCACAGTCACTTAAAACACCTCAGTGTGTTCTGATATTTAGGACACTGGCTGTTTAACAGTGGAAATACTTAACATTTTTTAGTGAATGTGGTGTTGAAACATGACCGGACAAAGGATTTTGAGCTGTTTGGGCATTCAAAGTGTGCCAAGAAAAAAACACTAAGCAGTTTTGTTAATGTTGAAAATAAAACAAAACCTTTCCTGACCACTGACTTTTAACTGATTTAAAGGTGAAAATTGGGGTAGATGAGTATTTTGACTTGATTTGTGACTTGACCAAAATAAATGACTTGACTTGACTTGCTTGACTTCTAGCAGGGACTCAATTTGATTTGCTTGCTTTTCGCCACGGTAACTTGGGACTTGCTTGAGACTTGAAGGTTAAGACTTGAGATTTGCTTGTGATTTGCACATGTGCGACTTACTCCCATGTCTGGTTATGTCCAGCTGGCATGCCATTTATTTGACAATCCCTTGCCTATTAACCTATAAAATGGCCACTACTCTTTATTAACAGTTGTCCCCCATTAACTTCAGTTTGGAACCCATATTTTTTAATAGGGAAAGTTTTGTCTGTGCCTCTTTTTCTAGTGAGTAGTAAACTAACTAGTGCTGGAAATGTACTTATTGCACTTTTTAAGCCTTTCTTCTCTTGCGTGTGTTGCTATTTATTAACTAACGAGCTGCTTTTCTTTTACTTCCTTTACAGTCTAATATTGAACCTTATATATCTAGCAAAGTAATTGAAAAGGTGTAACCAACCAGCTGGAAGTCAAGTTCTTAAGTTGTATTCCAGTCAGAATTCAAAAGAACACTCTCCCCAGAAACAGCCTTTTGTAATGAAATGAATTTATGACAGCTAGAGACAGAGGGAAATGATCTGCCCATATACTTCTTTGTCTTTCAGCAGTGTTTTATATACTAGAATAAGACACCCTAATGGAATAGCTCAATCAATTTTACAGTCTAGTGCAGTACAGTGTTCAAATAGTTCATTTTTTTTCTGATATGCAGATCTCAGAAGGCCACATCAAGATGATACTTCATTGCACTTTTAAATCTTGCTTACTAGACAGACCTCTGATTTGTCCCTGTTTGGTCCCATTTTGCCAAAAAAAGAAGAGAAGAAGCAGTGGTGTCTCTGGTATTATAAGGAATTTCTGTGTATGTGTGCATGTTTTACATTACAGGCAATGCAGGAAGTACAGAAGTTAATCTTACAATAATGGAGCTGTAGACTAGACGGGAATTTAAATGGTGGGTCCCAAACCATGGTGAAGATTCAATCTATGCAAATATATGATTACAGGTGAACAAAAAATACACACACACATACACACAATGACTTTTGCGGAGACTGCGATCCAGGCCTTGTCGTCCAACATTAGTGCCTGAGTTCTTCTAGAAGAATGGTCAAACATTCCCAAAGACACACTCCTAAACCTTGTGGGCAGCCTTCCCAGAAATGTTGAAGCTGTTACAGCTGCCAAGTGTGGGCCAACTCAATATTGAACCATACAGACTAAAACCATTAAAGTTCATGTGCGTATAAAGGCAGGTGTCCTAATACTTTTGACAAAATAGTGTATATATATATATATATATATATATATATATATATATATATATATATATATATATATATATATATATATACATATATACAGTTACAGTATATACAGTAGATAGATAGATAGATAGATAGATAGATAGATAGATAGATAGATAGATAGATAGATAGATTTCTCAATTATAGGCCTGTCAGGGGGGGGGGCGTGGCTGCCGTTGCGGAAGATGGCCGCTTAGTGTGCTAGCTCCGCAAGCCACCCGAGACACACGCCGCACCGAGGGCTTTCCCAGCCCCTACGAACGTACGCAGGAGAAGGTGAACCTCCGCTGATACACCCGAGATGACCCGCCGCAAGAAAGACCCGGCGCAATCCTCTAATTTAGCCGAATACTTTATCTCCCAGGCACCCGGTCTCCAACAAAATGGCGCCGGCAGCACGGGACGGACTCAGATCAGTAAGCAGGGAGAAGGCCTCCTCCCCAAGCTGTCCCCGATCCGGCCGCCTCTACCACAGAGACAGAAGGTGGGGAACCCCGACAGTGGGCAATCATCTGGATCCCCATCACCGCCGTCACCATCCTCTAGAAGCCCAGCGAAGGCTAAACAGAGAATGAACTCTCCGCCTCCTGACTTCCATGGGGCCTCAGGTATGGAACTCTCCCAGCACTCTTTCACATCACCCGCACCCCAGCCCTCCATGAGGGACCCCATAGCTGGACAATCTTCCGGGGGCAACCCCATATCCGAAGCCACAATGAGGGACATGTTATACTCCCTGAGGGCATCGATGCAGGCAGACATGCAGCTGCAAACGAAACAAATTACTGCCGAAATCACAAATCTAGGATCTCGCATCGACCAGGTTGAACATTCGGTCCAGAACCACGCCGACACCATTAACTCAGTGATTGACAAGCTCAATTCCCACACTGAAGAAATAGCGCGTTTACAAAATAAAGTGGCGGATCTGGAGGACCTTTCCAGACGTAACAATGTGAAACTGCGGGGCATATCTGAGGCGGTCACCCCTGATCAACTACTTCAGTATGCCACTTCACTCTTCAAGCTGTTGGTTCCTTCACTATCAGACGCGGAACTACTAATAGACAGAATTCATAGGCTGCCCAAGCCTGCCTTTCTGGACTCCAATGTGCCGAGGGACGTCCTGCTCAGGATCCATTTTTATACGGCGAAAGACAAAATAATGATGGCATCCAGGCAGCAGGTAACACTCCCGGATCCCTATCGTGACGTGCAACTACTGCCTGACCTGTCCAGACATACGCTTCAATCTAGACGTAACCTGTCCACTATAACAAAGGCGTTACGTAATCATCAGATACAGCACAAGTGGAGGTACCCGGCAATTCTTTTGGTGACCCGTGATGGCTCTACCGTCACGATTAGGAATCTAGATGAAGGCCTGAAGTTACTCCGGAGATGGAATATCCTCCCACCAGATCCTGTGACGGTCCAGGATCATGCACCTCTAAGACTGCTGGAAGCAGAATGGAATGTTACTTCCCGTAAGAGGTCCTCCTCCAGACCTTCCTCAAGCCACCCTAGCCCCAGCCGCTCCTGAACTTACAACTGATGTCTCTGGCCTTGGAAGATGAATCTCCATATGGCCCTTCTTTGTTCTAGTTGTGAATTTTTTCACTCTCGAGCTGCTGAGACGGCTCTTTTTTTAGGCTTCGGCCTTTTACTTTTGTGTTTCTGTTCTGACCCGATTAATTTTGCTATGTGTACTTACCTCAACATATCGTGCCGTGTACCAGTACCGATTATGGGTGATCTCCTCTCTACCTTAGAACTGTCAACTATACAATGACCATCAAGTTAGTGTCAATTAATGCCAACGGCCTAAATCATCCTGCCAAGAGGCGTTCGTTGTGGAAAGAAGCCACCTCCCGCCAAGCAGATGTATTAGCAGTTCAAGAAACCCATTTCGATATAAACGCCACACCTCGATGCGGACATAAAACATACTCACAAGTTATTTTGGCGTCCAGCACCGAAAAAAAGAGGGGGGTCATGCTAGCCTTCAAAGACTCTTTGACGCTGAAGATACATAAATCAGTCTTAGACCCCAACGGCAGGTACATCATCCTATCCTGCGACATCAATGACCTACCGATGACACTGGTGAATGTTTATGCACCGAATACTCACCAGATCCGATTTCTTCGCAAGGTCCTCAAGCAAGTATCTGGCATGTTGTATGGTCATTTACTCATGTGTGGGGACTTTAACGCTGTTGTCGACCCCGGGTTGGACTCTTCGGCGTCCCCCCGGAGCCGACAGCAGTCGATAGGTAATATTTTACATGAGGAAAAATTGTATGATGTGTGGAGGTGCCAGCACTCGATGGAGAGAGACTATTCATTCTTTTCTGCTAGACACACCTCATATTCTCGCCTAGACATGTTTTTTACAGACTTGTTTTTGCTAGATAAAGCCTCCTCCTCTGTGGTTGGTGACATATTATGGTCGGATCATGCCCCGGTGGAACTAACCATAGAGGAGGCCGAGAAATGTACCAACTCCTATATTTGGAGATGTGACATACGTATGTTACAGGATGAGGAATGTAAAGTACATATTGTTAAACAGTTGCAAGAATTTCAGAGGGTAAATGACTCCTCTGTCTCCGACCCGTGGGTGCTGTGGGGCGCACAGAAAGCCTTCCTGAGGGGGGTGTGCATCCAGCAGCAGGCACGGCTTCGGAGGCGGAGGAGGGATAAAATGTCACAACTGACGTACCAGATCCACGACTTGGATAGTGCCAACAAAGTGGATCCCGACCCGTCTAGATCCCACACAATTGCACAGCTGAGGCAAGAACTACGTCTCTTGCTCTTAGAAACCTCCAATAGACACCTCCAGTATTTGAAACAAAAGCATTACCATCAAGCCAATAAAGCTGGTAAATTTCTAGCCTCCCAGGTTAAGCGTAAGCAAGCCAAAGCTAGGATCCCCTACCTGATTCACGCTGGATCTGCCTCAAAAATATCACACCCACAAGCCATAGCTGACGAATTTACTGATTTTTATAGCGCCCTTTATAATCTGAAAAATAATCCCTCTGAACTACACCCATCGGAAGAAAACATTAACCGCTTTCTCCATAAAGTATCCCTTCCTACACTGTCAGCCTCCCAACTGCAAACCCTAAATTCTCCAATCATTACCCCTGAAGTTCTGTCCAGCATAACATCCTTGCCGAAAGGCAAGTCACCTGGACCGGATGGCTTCTCAAATGAGTTCTACCAACTCTTTACCCCCCACTTGACCCCTACCATGACAGCAGTGTACAACAAAGCTATGGAAGTCGCCGCCCTGCCCCAAGATATTCTCCGTGCACACATCGTCACATTACCAAAACCTGGTAAGGACCCCAACACGCCAGCCAATTTCCGCCCTATATCCCTCCTGAATTCGGACGCGAAGATATACGCACGAATATTATCCAAACGTATCCAAATGTTTCTCCCTGAACTCATACATAGAGACCAAATGGGATTTACTCCAGGTAGGCAGACGTCCGACGCCACCAGGAGACTACTAGGTATAATGCATCAGGCACAATCTTCCAAAACCCCTTCTGTCTTGCTTACTCTGGATGCTGAGAAAGCATTTGACAGGGTTCATTGGGGCTACATGGAAGCCACCCTGCAAAAATTCGGGTTCTCAGGTCCCATTCTGTCCGCCATTATGGCTCTATATTCACACCCCACGGCACAAGTCTACACATCGGGTATATTGTCAAAACCGTTCATAATCACAAATGGTACACGTCAGGGCTGCCCTTTATCCCCCACGATATTTAACCTGGTCATCGAACCGTTGGCTGAAACAATTAGATCTCATTCCCTCATCACGGGGTTTAAATTGCCATCCTTTCATCACAAGATTAACTTATTTGCCGATGATGTAATCATGATGCTAACGCATCCAGAACAATCCCTTCCAGCAGCATATGCCGTACTACAAGAGTACAGTAAGGTATCCTTTTACAAACTTAATACATCTAAATCTACGATTCTCAACCTAGGAGTCCCCTTTAAAATACAGACCAACCTCCAAAGAAAAATCCCGATTCCATGGTCGTCCACGTCCATTCATTACCTAGGCATAGACCTGCCAGCAGACCCCCTCAAACTGCTCCCCGTTAATATTAACAGACTACTGACCAAAATCACTGCTACAATTTCCACGATGTGCGACTCATTCTTTTCCTGGAGCGGCAGAGTTGCGGCCTACAAGATGTTTATTTTACCCCAAATTTTGTATCTTTTTAGGGCACTCCCCATCCCTTTCCCGATAACCCACATTACTAAATTTTCCAAACAGATGTCCTCCTACATATGGGCAGGGAAACGGCCGCGCTGTGCATTTTCGATACTGATTAAGAAAAAACACTTTGGGGGGGCGGCGGTCCCTGACCTCCACTCTTACTATAAAGCCACCATCCTCGCCCAAACAAGACAATGGCTACAAACCAAAGAAGAGCCTATGTGGGTGACTCTGGAAAGGGATGTTGCTCCGACGCATGACTTAAGCACCTTACTCTGGAGTGACAAATGGAAGGAATGGAACCTCGCGGTTCTCCCCCCAACCATGCAAGCAACATTGAGAGTGTGGCGCATCGCTCCGCATTCCTTAGTCGCTAAAGATGTCTCTAATATATGCCCACTACCCTTATCTGTGCTCCAACCACTCCTACCAGATTTACCAGTTCGTCAATTGGCGAAGTGGCAAATAACGCACATTAACTCCTTTTACCACAACGACACTCCCATGTCCATAGCTAACATGATCACCAAGAATAATATACCATATCACCTACACTTGCATGTCATGCGCATATCCTATTTCCTGCAGTCACATCCTCGAAGACCTATCTTAGTAGATAGTAGGTTGTGGGACTTGTTCACGGCAAAAGCCTCAAATCCACCCAAACTTTGCCATTACTACGATTTACTATTAGACAACACCACCTTTTACAAATCCGTTCACATGTTCAAGTGGGAAGGGGATCTGGGTACCACATTCCCCATCTCGCAATGGCGCGCAGCCCTGGTCGCGATTCATAAATTTTCACACTGCACAAACCACTGGGAGATGACGCTGAAGATTTTAAATAGGTGGTACTACACCCCGTACCGGCTAGCCGGATTCTCACAAACATATTCCCAACTATGCTGGCGGGACTGCTCTCAGGTAGGGACCCTGCCACACATCCTCTGGTCGTGCCCGTCTCTCACAAGCTACTGGACCCGAGTATTCCAGTTTATCTCCACACATACCGGGTGCTTAATTAAACCCTCCCCAGAGTTAGCGGTGCTCCACCTGGGTATAGACAAACTACCGACATTGTACAGACCCTGGGTAACCCACGTCCTACTAGCAGCTCGCACGATAATCCTGAGAAAATGGAGAACAGCGGAGGCTATTAACCTGTCTGACATGGTCCAACTACTAAAAACTAACTACCAGTTTGAGAAAGCTCTAGCAGTCAATAGGATGAAGTTACAATCCTTCAACTCCCATTGGGACTTTTGGGCCACCACGGTGTTTGCTAATGTTGCTAATGTTTCTTAATGTTTATTGATATCACTACGTGTTGTCATAGCAGTTACTGTATGTAATTGTATTGATGGAATCACCAAGCATTAATCACATTGTTGAGGAATGTACACTTATACGTATATCTGTACTATTATTATTTTTCTTTTTCTGTTATGTTTAAAAACCTGAATAAAAAATATTTACAAAAAAAAAAAAAATTATAGGCCTGTCAGTTTGACATCAGACAACAGCATCATCAGCAGTAACCAGCACGGGTTTACAAATGGGCGTTCTTGTCAAACCAATCTCTTAACATTCTACGAGGAGGTGAGCTGTGAGCTAGATAGGGGCAGACCAGTGGATGTGGTGTACTTAGATTTCGCTAAGGCGTTTGATACAGTTCCCCATAAGCGCTTAATTTATAAAATAAGGTCTGCAGGTATCGACAGCAGGGTTTGCTCTTGGATACGGAACTGGCTTAAAAGGCGTGTCCAAAGGGTAGTAATAAACAGCGCATACTCAGACTGGTCTGAGGTAGTAAGCGGGGTCCCCCAAGGCTCAGTCTTGGGACCAACCTTGTTCAATTTATTCATAAACAGCATTGAGGACGGGATCAGTAGTTCGATATCAGTTTTTGCAGATGACACAAAATTGGGCAGGGCAATAACTGCACAGCATGATGCAGATATCCTACAGGATGACCTGGACAAAATAACGGAGTGGGCAACGACTTGCCAAATGAGGTTTAACGTGGAGAAGTGTAAGGTTTTGCACTTGGGGACTAGAAACATAAAAGCACAATGAACATTAGGAGGGGAACCCCTGGGGGAATCAAAAATGGAGAAAGATCTGGGAGTCTTGGTTGATGATAGACTAGGCAACAGCATGCAATGTCAAGCGGCGGCTGCCAAGGCCAGCAGAAAATAAGCATGCATAAAGAAAGGGATGTATTCCAGAGATAAGTCTATAATCCTTCCACTTTATAAAACTCTGGTCCGACCGCATCTGGAGTATTCTGTCCAGTTCTGGTCGCCAGTCCTCAGGAGGGATGTGTTGGAGCTGGAGAGAGTCCAGAGAAGGGCAACTAAACTGATTAGGGGATTGGAGGACCTTAATTATGAAGAGCGTCTGCAATCGCTTGATTTATTCTCCCTGGAGAAGAGACGCCTGAGGGGGGACATGATAGCAATTTTTAAATATCTCAATGGGGATCTCAGCTTAGAAAAAAAGCTGTTCAGTCGAAGGGATTGCATGAGGACTCGGGGGCATACAATGCGATTAGAGGAGAAGCGTTTTAACCTCAGGCAACATGGGGGGTTCTTTACTGTTAGGGCTACAAGATTGTGGAATTCTCTACCACAAGAGGTGGTTTCTGCGGGTAGTATGGTGGCTTTCAAAAGACTATTAGACGTACATCTCAAGGATCAGAACATTCAGGGGTATGTGAGATGATTACAGCCACACACACCTACACAGGTTGAACTGGATGGACTGTTGTCTTTATTCAACCTCACCTACTATGTAACTATGTAACTATGAATTAACAATGCAGTAAGACAATAAGGGTCATAGAGTCACATGAAGTGTCACAAAAGTACACCGTTGGGTTTAAAAGGTACCAGGATGTTTTTTACATTGAGATCATACAATGATCAAAATTACAAGGTGCAGTGAACCAGTGTGTAAAATATGCTGTATTGCACTAGCAATTGCCATTCCTATGGTTTTTATAGAGAGAAGAAGAAAAAAAAAAAAAAAAAAAGGTGGAGAAAAGGGATTGGAATAGTGGGAGGAATCAAATTATTCTCCCTGCCTCGCAACCCACCATCAATCCCAAGAATTAGGGTAAGGTTCAAGAAACTGGAAGGTAGCATTGTGACACTAGAGGGGACTGATTTTTGTAGAAGAAGTAAGGGGTCCACACCTTCCAGTATTTTTTGCACTGCTTTTTCATTGTCATGGTAAAGTGCTCTATTTGCGCAATTTCCTGAATTCTAGCAAGCCAGTGAGATCTATTAGGGAGAACTGTGCTCTTCTCTTCCATAGTGGCAGAATACATGTCTTGATGGCTCTGAGTAGATGTTTCAACGCTTATTTTTCTATATTTTGTTGGAAATAGGTGTATCGTATAACAGGTATGTCATTGCATTTCCCCTAGAGTTACACCCATGAGAACCTTAACCACGGCTGGACCGGAAGGTTTTACTCTCTTAATGACCAGGCCATTTTTTGTTATACATCACTATGTAATTTTAATGAACAATTGCGCAATCATGCGACGCTGCACCCAGATAAATTAAATGTCCTTTTTTCCCCAAAAATAGAGCTTTCCTTTGGTGGTATTTGATCAATCCTGCGGTTTTTATTTTTTGCACTATAAACCAAAAACTATGTATTTTGCCACATATTTTTGGTAAAAAAATACCAATAAGTGTATAATGATTGGTTTGTGTAAAAGTTATCGCGTCTACAAACTAGGGGATAGATTTATGGCATTTTTATTTATTTATTTGTTTTTACTAGTAATAATGATGGTGATCAGTGATTTTTGGTGGGACTGCAACATTGCGGCAAACAGATCGGACACCCAACTGACACTTTTGACCCTTTTGAAGGGACCACTGACATTACTTCAGTAATCAGTGCTAAAAATATGCACTATTACTGTACTAATGACGCTGGTAGGGAAGGGGTTAACATCAGGGGTGATCAAAGTGTGTCCCTAGGGGATGCTTTCTAACTGCGTGGGGGATGGACTGGCTATGGGGATGAGGTGAACATAGAGATCCATGTTCCTAAATAGCTGGAACACAAGATCCCTCTGTTCATCTCTGACAGAACGGCGGTCTGCCTTGTTTACAATGGTAGACCGCCATTCTGTCTCTCTGGGGAGCGATCGCATGTGGCAGGCGGACATCACATCTGCTGGACCCGCTGTTCGGCTCCCCCTCTGGCCAATCAGCATGCCGTTTTGCGCAATAGTGCCGAATTGCTGCAGTATACATTATGAACTGCTGGCGGTTGGCAAGTGGATAATTGTTTGTTCAACTCTCTGAAGTAGAGTACCTTCAGATTCTTCTTGACAGCACCAGCAGGTACTTGGTACCTTGGAGAACATGTGGTGTAACACCACAGGTTTTCTTTTACCATCTTGTGAGGCGTTTGTAACCTCTCCATTGATATCTACTCGCTAGTGAGGCCTAATGAGCAAAGGGTACAAGTTTGTTTTATGTGATTAGGAACAGGTAGCGTAAATGTATCTTTCCCACCGTTGTAAGAAAGGAAGTTCCTGCAGGACTCCCAACGCTGTCATGGAGGCATACAAATGCATCAGCCAATGCTGTATTGGTTACCCCAAGGCAGGTTTGCTCAAATGAGTATGGTTTTCTCACCTTATGGCATTCCTCTGGTAGGGAACAAACATATCAATTATCTGAGCACAACGAAGAGTCCAGGGTATATGATAAATTGGATCTCATGACTCAACATAAGGCAATGAGCTTGGGAAAAGTGTAATAGTCTGAATCGTCCCCTTAAATCAGGGGTCACTTAAAGTAGTTGTAAAGTCTCAATTTTTTCACCTTAATGCATTCTATGCATTAAAGTAAAAAACATTCTGTGCTACCTTGTGCACGAGTGCAGCGGCTCCAACCACTGTCTCTCTCCTCATAGATTGAAAGCAGGAGGAGCCATTGGCTCTCACAGCTGTCAATCAAATCCAGTGACACAGGAGCAGGGGGCGGGGTCGAGTCCCATTGTCTGTGCCAATGCTGTGTCAAGCTTTCCATGGGGGCACCTGATGAAGAGGAGAGCTTGGAGCACCGAAAGGGGACCACAGAAGAAGAGGATCAGGGCTGCTCTGTGCAAAACAATTGCACAGTACAGGTAAGTATAGGCATGTTTGTTATTTTTAGTTAAGACCTGAGGGTTTACAACCCCTTTAGGCCTGGTTGAAATGTAAATGTTTCTAGAATAGGGATTGGAGGACTGGGATGTGGCAATAGGGTGAATGTCCTAAAAATGGATCTAATCATTTGCAATGTGGTCCCTTTATGTATACAGCCTGTGGGATTAACTGTCCAGCAACTTCTTGATATTTTATCAGGTCTGGAAAACCAATCCTGTCTTTTGCTTTGGGCAAAGATAAAATAGATCTACATATCCTCGTAGGCCTACCTGCACAGATACATTTCAAAAACCAGGTGCAGGTCTTTCAGAAAACTTAGTGACAGTGGGCCGTTCTGTATGGGAAAACGTATCTAAAATCGCCTCATTAACTCTTATGTGATGATGTCACCACTAAACTCTGCCCTAGAGGCCCCTTAGAAGATGTCTGATCAGGTGAAATGTGTGTAGGGCAGAGTTTAATGGTGACATCATCACACCCACCTGGTCAGTTGGCGGTGCTATGTGATATGCTTGTCATGCTATCTACGTACTCACTTGGTATATTATTAAATGTTTAAAAATGGTACTTTACTATGGGATTTCCTTGCTCTTACCTTGGTATGTGTTTTTGCTGCTGAGACTGGTATACAGTATGAGAAGTGATCCAGTGACCACTTTTGGAAAATGCCATTCATGAAAGAGTGAAGCTTGCTGAGGTGTGGGAGGAATAGAGCTGAAGCTATCCATCCATATAGGATTCTTCATCTTTTAACCTCTTGGCGACTGCCCACCGTAGTATTACTGCTGCAGGGGGGCTCGGCTGCGCAAATTCACATAGTACTACGTGACTTCGTGAACGAGCTCTCGGAGGCGCGTGCGCACCACCAGAGCCGCTCTCCCACTGTGTTTAGATACAGCGGAAGGCAGGCTGCGGGAGGAGCAGTTGCGATTGCTGCCGGCCTCCCGCGATCATCAGATAAACTGACAGAAGACCCGCCTGCTTATCTAAATAAAGCAGGCGAGTCTTCTGTCAGACAGGCAGGGAAATATCAGAAGTTTCAGCTTAGCTGAAATCCCGATCTCTCTATGCCTATCACAGAACCCCCACAGTCAGCAAGCATATTAAGGCACACATTAACCCCTTTGATCACCCCTAGTGTTAACCCCTTCACTGCCAGTGTTATTTATACAGTAACAGTGCATAATATTTAGCACTGATTGCTGTACTATTGTCACTGGTCTCCATTGTCTCCATGGTCTCCAAGTGTCAAAAATATCAGTTAGGGGCCAGATCTGTCTGCCGCAATGATGCAGTCCTGCTAAAAATTGCTGATTGCCGCCATTACTAATAAAAACAAAAAAATAAATAAAAATTCCAAAAATCTATCCCGTAGTTTGTAAACGCTATAACTTTTGTGCAAACCAATTAAAATATGCTTTTTGGGATTTTTTTTACCAAAAATATGTAGCAGAATACGAATTGGCCTAAACTGATAAAAAAATTAGATTCTTTTAAAAAAAATTATTGGGAATATTTTTTTATTTATAGCGCAAAATCTAAAATCCGCAGAGGTGATCAAATACCACCAAAAGAAAGCTCTATTTGTGGGGAAAAAAGGACATCAATTGTATTTGGGTACAGTGTTGCAATTTTTCGTTAAATTAACGCAGTGTTGAATCGCAAAAAATGGCCTGGTCATTAAGGGGGTAAAACCTTCTGGAGCTGAAGTGGTTAAATGCTGATTTAGACCTCTTGAGTTGGGGGGATATAAGGATTTGGTAAGCAGCATTTAATCACTTGGTGGTTGGTGCACAGCTGCTGCATAAAGATTTTGCACACTTTTGGTGGTCTTCGATATTTAATTTGTAGAACTATTTATTTTTTTTATGTTTATTATACTGTACACTAAATATTGAATTTGAAGTTTTCCTGACAGAGAAACATTCTTTTTTTCAATTGTCTTTTGATATTTATGTGTGAATATCAGTGAGTGCTGCAGTCAGAATTTTTACTTTCTTAACTTCATTTCATTTGATTGATTAATTTGCCAAATTCGGGTTAAGTAAAACATTGAATCACAGAGTTTTAAAATAGAATTTAAAAAAAAACTCTAGTAATAAGAACCCCCCCCCCCCCCTTAAAAAGGAAGGCAGCAAAAGATTGTGCAGAGAGCTAGCCATTGTTGCTTACACAGATCATAGTTCTTATAAAGCCTTTTGGATTTAACTGTGACCATGAGGAGAGAACTGTGTCCATGAGTTGGGGAAGGGGAGGGGGGAGACCCCATTACTGAAATGCAGAAAAGTAAAGCACAGTTTGATAACCGACCCTAGTCTTTCCCTTTGCAGTTTATCATCTCTCACCACAGCACATTTAATGCAACGACACTAAGACCATGCAGTTCACACCCACAGAAATCCCAAACTCCTCCCTACTAATAAGCTAATGTATATTAAAGTTTTGTTTTGGGTTTAGATACAAGTTAAGAAATACAACGTTGGTAACCAATCTGCCCCCAGCTTGCAAATATGATTAAAAAAAGGAGAATCACTGCAATAATGGGGGTCATCACCCTGCTCTTTCTTCCTAAGAGCATAGAACTCTGATTGGTTAAGAATCCTGACCCTTCCTTTTTTCAATGTGAATGTACCTGTGTATGGGATTGTAGGTGGAAAACAAGCATATTCCGGTAATATTCAAGTAATGATGCTGTTTATAAGTAAAAATACATTTCGGGAAATTGCACAAACTCAGATTTACAAATTTTGATTGAGTTTGCCAGAGTCCTTTATAAATTAATGTACATGTTCCCTCTTATTTATTATGCTTCGGACAGTTCCCAGTTATATCAGACAGTGTAATGGAAAACTGTAATCATAGCAAATGTGCTGCAGTCTACATTTCAGTATTTAAAGCCTTTTATGTTTTTCTTTGGTATCTTTTGCTTATAGTGTTTTAATAGGTAACATAGGTTCTATTACAAGAACAATAGAACCGTTTTCTGTTTATTACTGACCTCCATGTAATGTTATACCAGGTATTAATAATAAATCAAATTTGATTATGATTTATAAACATTTAACAATAGTTATTGTCCATTCAGTATTTTCTTCATTGTTATATATAAGCCACATATATAATATGGAGTTTTAAGTGGACATTATTAAGTTTTCAAATATTTTTCCCCAAAATGATCATGTTGTCTACTTTTACATAGCTGACTTATTCTGAGAAATACATTTTCTAAATCTTTAAATCTATATTGATTTTGCTTTTACAAGTTTAACAAATACAGAGAAAATGATGATCACAAAGGTAAAAAGACTATAAGATACCTGGAATCCCCGGACATTGAGCAGCATTTAAAGTAATTGTTAATGACAGACAGTTTTGCATTCTCCTCAATAAGTTAAAAAAAAAAATAATTCTCAACTACTTGTTTTTCACCAATCCCTTACCTGTCTACTATAACGATCCAGCTCTGTCCCGACTTCCGCCATGCTCTCTCCCCTCCTCCTGATCTCATGGGAAACACAGACAGCAGCGGGAGCCATAGGCCCCTGTTTCTGACAGTAAAACTCCACTGAGGATTCCTTTTGGTACATGGCTTGCTAAGGGGGCATGCACAGGAAGGAGAAGCAGAGAGCATTGGCTGGGGACTTCAGGAGAGGAGGTAAGGTGCAGCTCTGTGCCCCACTATTGCACAGAGCAGGTAAGTATAACAGTATTATATTTTAATGAAAAAAATAGCCTTTAATATCACTTCAAGCCTTAAAACATCTATTTTGGCAAAAGTCGTTAAATGCAGTGAACAGCAATATTGAGCATGAAAGAAGAATGACCACTAAAAAAGCAATCCTGTGCGTCCTAATGATTTTTTTTTTTAATGCATGCAAAACTGGATTAAATTGTAATTTTATGTCTTACTTAGGGTTAGGCTTATACCAATGTAGGCAATAAATTAAAGTGAATTTTTTTCTAAAAAGAAATGACAAAATAAAACATTAAAATATTTTTTTTTCATGAACTAATAAATATCCAGCCATCTTTGAATATTTTAAAATAAATGTACTATTACAATACAATAATAAAAGCAAGATGTCACATACAGACAATAAAAAACTTTTCTTTATTTATAGATTTGAATGTTTACTGTCCACTCACTAAAAACTATACATACTTGTTGTGCTTGCCATTATTCATGAACAATAAGTGTATCATTTTCCAGAGATATATCAATAAATGGTTGCTGGTTATTTTATAGTATGCCATAGTAAAGCATAGTGCATATATGCTTAGCAGCACTGTGGGACTATTTTTTAAATGTTGTGAAAAATGTCCTATGGCTGCAAAGTTAATAGGGTGCAATTATAAGAATATTCATTCATTTTCCGATTTCGATTGTGTTTTATTTAAAGAGACAGTGACTTATTCAGGGCAAAGCGACACACTCTATTTAGATCCCACCTCACCCTCTTTCCCAACTCACTTACCTCTGCAGCACCGAAGCTTAGTTCTCTTTCTCAGTTGCTGCAAAATACCTTATGTGGGCTCCAAGTTGGATAGTGTCTAAGTTTACACCATTAACCCCTCAGTCATGGAACAGAACTGCATCAAAGGAGCAGATCATATGTTCAGAAGAAGTGGGTATTTTTTTTTTTAGTGGTTGAAATAGAAGAAGGAGCAATGGTAGAATGCTGTGAATGTGAGTATACATTGGTTGGGGAAAGCACCACAGACAATCAATAGTAACAGCATTTCTCTCATGACAAGTTTAATCTAAGAGAAACCCATACTGGGAGAACTATGGTGTCTTTCATTGATAACCTTATTTTAGATGGCTGGCTATCAAGCTTATCCTCTGCTTTCCATTCTTCTGCGTTACTGACAAAAATCAGCAACAAAATTATTAGAATTTCTGCTCAGCATGCTTATTCTAGTTCAGACTCAGAAAACAACATCGCAATTAGATTAATATAACAGATAAGGTCAGCATGACAGCAAGGCTACTAACATTTTCAAAAGGAGGAATCAGCTTGACATTTTAGGCACAGGTGTCCTATAAAATAAAATTTAAATTTGTGAACTATGTGCATTGCAAAGTGTTTTAAATATTTGTTTTAATGTTTCAGTGCTAAAGGAATCGACTTTACTAAAGTGAAATGCACAAGGAAAAGAAGACATTCCTTTTGAAATAATTGGTGCTATTCTGTTGAAAGTTTTCCTGAGTGCACTGATCTTTATGCATTCAGTAAATGCAGTCTTTTAACTGATTTGCTACTGCATACACTCATGTTTGATATATCTAAAGTCTTTACTGACAGGGTGTATTGAACATTGAAATATTGCTGTTTTATGTCTTATAATCAGATAAATCATATATAATTCAGAAATGTGTGTTGTGTATTGACTGAGGCTCTGTTATAAAGCCAGATCACAGTCACAGAAAAAGTATGTGGTCAAAGAGGCAGTGTACGAACCATCTCCATTTTCATAGTCTTACTTCTATTTTCCTGATAGAGTAGGTGTTCAAGAAGTTTAATATGACCGTGCAGCCCAATGGGCACCAGAGCCAGAACCAGTGTATTCCATAATTTGTGGTAAACTGGGCTGACCAAATTTGGCCAATAACATCTCTCAGTATTCCAGGTAACCATTTGGTCAATGACAATATTTGCCAATGGCATCGCCCATGATTCCTGGATTTCTGTTTTTATTACCACAGCCAGTAAATCTGTACCCCATATTATCCTCACCTCCTTCATGGGGCACCTGCAGTGGGGAAATGCCTCTTGTCTTTAAATATTGGGACAAGGGTACTTGGCAAAAGTATGTGGTCAAAGAGGCAGTGTATGAACCATAATCCATTTTCATAGTCTTACTTCTATTTTCCTGATAGAATAGGTGTTCAAGAAGTTTAATATGACTGTGCAGCCCAATGGGCACCAGAGCCAGGACCAGTGTACTGCATATTAAGCGGTAAACTGGGCTGACCAAATTTGGTCAATAACATCTCTCAGTATTCCAGGTAACCATTTGGTCAATGACAATATTTGCCAATGGCATCGCCCATGATTCCTGGATTTCTGTTTTCTATTACCACAGCCAGTAAATCTGTCCCCCATATTACCCTCACCTCCTTCTTGGGGCACCTGCAGTGAGGAAACGCCTCTTGTCTTTAAACATTGGGACAAGGGTACTTGGCAAAAGGGGAGATTTTGACATCCCCCTTGCAAGATACCCCCAATGTTGAAAAGCATATGCTCAGGAACATTCACTTTGAACAGCAGTTTGGCCAGTAGTTCAGTGAGTCTGTCTGTCCCTGTTCTCAGTCATGCAAAACTGTCTTAATGACTGCTTCTATTAAATTCTCATTAGCAATTAGGAGATTGCAGATGATAAAGTAGTGTAAAATTGAACAGTAACAGGACATTTTTAATGAGGGAGAACAGCCTAAATGTACTAGAGAAAAGGGATACCAGCATTTTTTACTACAATATATAAAAGACTGCTGATAAAAAAGCCTCTGGAAAATGACAGTATATTGATGGAAATCTGTAAAAAAATATGGTGAAATTGTATTCCTTGACCTGCTGGCCACTGTCCTTGAGATTAAAATGTAATGTGTCCTCTCAATACTATGAATGATAGCATTATTATAGTAATACCAAAACACTACGTGAATCATACATACCAATTTCTCTGCTGTCCACTGATAATGCATCCTTATCAAATGGGATTTTTTCTGAATAGATTGACCATGTTGAATAGTTGCAGACTGTACTTAAATTTACAGCTCTCTGCAGATAATTTGGGTGATTAAGCTATAAGGCTATTAGACTATATATTAATATATATATATATATATATATATATATATATATATTTTTTTTAGGGATACACTGATATGGTTTTTCCAGGGCCGATATCATGGTCACAAAGTATCAGTATCGGCCGATATTGATCGATATTCTGCACATTCAACCACACATTCAATGCAGAGTGACCAGTGCCCCCATCAATGCAGTTATTAGACACTAGATAGCCTAGAGTGGTGATATTTTTGGCACGTCCTACAGGCATATACTTCAGGTTTTAAAACAAGTTCATGGCTGGTGTGGCAATACTTTTTTAGGATTGAAAAGAATGGAGAGTGATTACAAAACCTATTTCATTTCTATTGCTGTCTGTGTCCCCTTAGGGAGATTCACCCTCTCTATTTGTCGTGTTTACCATAATCATTGAAAGTGAAAGTAAAGAAAATCCCAAACTGGGTTGTCCTCTGTAATAGAGAGTAAATCTTCAATGGGGACATTAGTTCTAATGACCGGGGGGTCCCCAAAAGATTTCCCTAATTTGTAGGAATTACCTTTAACTTCCTGTTTTGGCTATGGGACAGTAAGAGAAGGACAATTTTCCCCAGTGAGACACATATGGCAAAAAACTGACAGGGGTTATAATCTCCCCTTACTCCACTTACATCTAAGATGAAAAAAAGGAAAGGTTTACCTATAGTTATACTTTGATGTTCAGTGGAATAGAGGACAATAAAGCTACACACACACAGCAATTTTAAGGCAACAATTTAGTCAATGACTTACAGCTTCAAATTGTTATTATGATTGAAAGTTTGTGAAGCCAATATATGAATGACAGTGCCGACACATGCACATTTAAAGAATGGGTAGCTACCACATTTCAGCTTTACTTTTAAATGCCAAAATTCCTGTGGAATACATTTTTCATTTAAGCTGTCCTTGGAATTCATTGGTTATAGAAATAAAATTCTTAAAATGAGTAACATTACATTTACCAGTGTTCATGTTCAACATTTATCTGACAAAATGACAATCGGCTTTTAATATGGTCATAAATGCATATATTGGCCTTTTATTCTAGCAGTAAAGTCCAGCCTTTATCATGTTATTAAAGAAGAACGTCTTCAAAATATAAAAATTTAATTCTGGATGGAGGGTGAAGGGACTGCTTGTAAAGATAGAATTACCTTTGCACCCCTGTAGTGCTTTTATGAATTTGTGATGTTCAATACTGCATATTTAAAAAACGGATTTCCAATATTATATAATATTAGAGTAGAGTTTAATGTTATGAATGATTTTATTTATTGTCTGTCTTTAACAAGTTATTATTCTTCATGTCTTTTCCTTATTATGACATGTACAGTTACATTTTCCTTTTTTATGATTTAAACAGTATCATGTTTTTTTAAGTATGGATTCACCTGAGATGCCTTTTTATTTGATTTATATTGATTTAAATCACATTGTGCACAATTCTACTATAAACTACAAGCACAGAAAAATTGTCCTTTATTTTCTTTAAAATTGGAGTACTTTTCTTTATAGATTTTTCACAGACATTTCCAACTTTATAACTGCTTATCTTTACTCTGTACACAGACTTGACTGATCTTTGCTAAAACAGGCCAATATTGCATTTTACAATTGTCCAGTGGGAAACACACATACAGTTATACTGGGCAATTTTAAATCTAACCAGACATTAAGCGAAGTGCATATTTAACTTGTGACCTAAATTGACTCTGCAATGAAAATGTACTCAAAATGACAAGGTAAATGTAAGAGATGAGAAAAATAGAGTGTCTGCCTTCCATTCAAAGTGAATTCAACTTGAGGTGGTGATAAATTATGTACTGTACATTGAGATATTTAAGCACATGATGTAGATCAATAAAGGGATAAAAGAAGGCATGGTAATACACCCCAAGCAATTAAAAATGCAGCTTTATATTACAGATCAAAGAACAAGCTAAAAGATATTTTATTTCAAGTATCTAGTAGATTGATGAAATATAGCTATAACAAGGTTATATCCATGCTGGATAAGGACATATGAATCACATTACCACTTTTTTGGTCCTATGGGAAATACATTTTAGGACATAGAAAAAAAAACTTTGTTAAACTAAAGATTGAAATGACAGCAAGGTCTTTTTACATCCAGTCTTTATTGTGTCATTTTGTTTAATATATCCCTGACAAAAGATATAATTCCTAACATAAAAATCTAATCTTAAAGGCATAAATATTCTACTATATTGTAACTTTAGAAATTAGAGTGATATATTTAATCATGAAGTCATTCCATTCATTAAAACTAAATGTTTGAAGTGAATGCTACTTTTAAAGTGGTAGTAAAGGCAAAAGGTTTTTTTTTTTTACATTAATGAGTTCTCAGCATTAGGTTAAAAAAAAACCTTACAATAGCATTGCCCCTCAGCTCATTCTAAACCCTTGCCTGAGCCCTATATCAATCCAAAGCTGTGTCCGGCTTCGGTTCTTCTTTCCTCTCTTCCTTCTCTCACAAGCTTAACTGAGAGTAGCGGGAGCAATTGGCTCCCATTGCTTTCAGTCAAATCCTGTAAGGAGCCCCTCCCCCCTCTTTTTCTTTTTTCCCTTCTCCCATACTTCAACAAGATACAATTAACTCCCGAAATATATTTTCTGAGGAATACCGCATTGGCCATAGTACTAATTTCACTCTCATTAGCCACTTGCCGACCGCCGCCTGACTATATACGGTGGCGGTCAGCCCCTCCCAGGCAAAGTGACGTACCGGTACGTCACTAGCCTGGGAGCCAATAGGGGGCGAGCGCACAACGTCGGAGGAGCGCTCCCGCTCCCGCTCATTCCCTAAGAAGCATGCGCGTGTGACCGGCGGACCCGATGTCCGCCAGTCACTCGCGATCGTCGGGTGGAGAGGGAGAAAGGCAGGCGGCTAATGTAAACAAAGCCGCCTGTCATTCTCCCCTGTGTAAAAGCACAGATCATACGGTCCTGCTATGTAGGACCGTTGATCTGTGCTGTTACCCACACAGCCACATCCAATCACAGTAAGAATCACGCCCCTAGGGACACACTTAACCCCTCCCTCTCCAATAAAGTTAACCTCTTCCCTCCCAGTGTCATTTTTACAGTAACAGTGCATATGTAAAGCACTGATTACTGTAGTAATGTCACTGGTAACCCCAAAGTGTCAAAAATGTCAGTCAAGGGTCCGATCTGCCCGCCGCAATGTCACAGTCCCGCAAAAAAAACGCAGATCGCCGCCATTACACGTTAAAAAAAAACAATAAAAATTACAAAAATCTTTCCCTTAGTTAGTAAACGCAATAACTTTTGCGCAAACCAATCAAAATACGCTTTTTGCGATTTTTTTTACCAAACATATGTAGCAGAAAACAAATTGGCCTAAAATGTTAAAAGAAATTAGATTTTTACATTTTTTGGGGGGGGGGGTTCATATAAAAAAATGCGAACAATATTGTTATTTTTGCAAAATTGTCGCTCTTTTTTTGTTTATAGCGCGTGATCAAAAAATTGCACAGGTGATCAAATACCACCAAAAGAAAGCTCTGTTTGTGGAAAAAAAAGGACGTCAATTTCATTTGGGTACAGCGTCGCATGACCACGCAATTGTCTGTTAAACTCACGCAGTGCCGAATCGCAAAATAGACCCTGGCCAGGAAGGGGGTAAAATCTTCCGGGGCTTAAGTGGTTAAAGATTTCCAATGTGCTTTCCCCTGCCTTTCAATATACATTATCCTTCCTCCAGGAGTGAGAACCTTGATGCCCCTCCTTTCTGCTGACATCTTCCACTTTCCCGTTAGTGAATTTCTGACTCCAAGTTATTGGCCATCCATTACTGTTCAGTTAATTTAAAAGGCATCACCCATTTGGTGCAGTGTTACCTAATATGTGTTCACTATTTTGTTTTGTCAGTTACAGCATCCATCTGAAGCCTTAAGACCTTTGTTATAAACTGTACACTGACAACCTCATGTTACTAGATTTAATAAATGGCTTTTTTTTGTATAAACACAATTTCAATTTCAAAGAAATGTTTTTGGAAAAAAAAGTTCTGTTAGGATGGAGTGAGAGGGACAGGGCTTAGATTGGTTTTGTCTCTCTATGGATGCATACAGCTTGGCTTGGGATCGATCCCACACATCTGCCCTAAAAGTAAGCCACTTGCCACGGGGGGCAAACACAGAAGAGGAGGAGTCAAATTGCTACCAGTGGACTCCAGAACTGTTCTTTGCAATACCATTGCACAGAGCAGGTAAGGATATCATATTTAATATTTTAAGAAAATAACATACTTTACACTTTAAACAGGATTAAAAGATATGAGATCTTATAAACATTAGAGCTTTGTAAGGGAATATGTGAAATACATATTTACATAGAATTATTCTAATACCACTGGTCAAAGAAAAATGATCACATGGAATCAGCCTAATACCACTGGTCACAGATCAGTGAATACATGGTATCAATGTGATACCACTGACACATATCAATAAATATATTGGATCAAACTGAGACCACTGGCACAGATCAATAAATATATAGGATCAATCTAACATCCCTGATCACATATCATAAAATTCATAGGTTCAGTCTTATGCCACTGGTCACAGATCAGTGAATACATGGGATAATCCTAACACCACTGTTTACAGAACAACAATCAAATTGAATCAGTCTCATATCATTGGCATAGATCGACAAACACTTGGAATTATTGTGAAACAATTGACACACATCAATAAACACATGGGCTAAGACATAACACTGAGTTATATATGACGGAACACATGAGATCAGTCCAATAGCAGTGTACACACATGCATACAAATATGAACATGGGCAGTACAATACTCCCAGAAAAAGTTGAACTTTTTTATGATATATTTTAATGAGAACATTGTGCATATTATGCAGGTTCATGCTTGCATTATATGCACATTTAAGAATGCTTAAAAGCAGAGAGAACCAATAAATTTAAGAAAATCACATATTTTTGTTTTTAGGGATGCTTTGGCTTAGTCATTCTACTTTTGGATACTGAAGTGCACTGTACATTCCATAACAAATCTCACTTATTTGTAAATTCAATGTACTTCTAATGTAATCTACAATTTGGTTTTCTGCACACAATTGATGCACTGTTGTGTGCATATTTCCTTTGCTAATATAGACCCGACGGATCAGCCCCTGGTAAAAGATCAGTAAACACATGTGATCAGTATGATACCAATGGTAACAAATCAATGAATGCAAAGGGGTTGATTTACTAATGAAGTAAAAACTAATCACTTAGCAAAGTACCTGTTCATTTTTTAATGGTGTATGTTCATTTTACAAAATGTATTATAGTAAATAAGGTGAGGCTGTGGTATGAGTCTGTGATATTACAAATAAGTGCAAAAAATAAATTTTTATAGCATGTGATTGGTTTATTGAAGTGAGCACAGCTTCCTAAGCTTCCACAGAGACCTAAGAATAAAAAGTTTCCTCACAATTTGAGAGTCACAATTCAAGGATTTATATATCACTATAATGTCCCCTCTTAGGTGTTGCTTTTGCATAACTAAGCTCCTTTAGCATTGTTGCCTTTTCTGGACTCTCTAGTAGGGATGAGCTTCAAGTTCGAATCAAAGCTAACTTTGACATCGGTCGTTCGATCATTCGTTGAATGATGAACAAATGTGCTTCTTTGTGGAAAATTTGAGATCCCATAATGCACTGTGCGTGCGCCAGCGTGTGCAGCACATTATGTGATTGGCCAAAGCATGCAGCCTGACCTCATGCTTTGGCCAATCAAATGATCTCTGCCCTGATTGGACTAAAGGCAGGCTGCCTTTAGCCAATCATGGCTCAGTGGCCAAGTACACGCCCCACACTACATAAAGGCTGCCCGCGCAGCTGCAGCGTGTAGTGTGATTGTGCGGGCGAGGACACAGGGAGAGGAAAGCGTTTGAGGCAGGGCGAGAATAGCTTTTTTTGGAGTTTGTCAGACAGTGCAGAGAGACATTCCTAACAGTGTAGGGAGGGTCAGGAATGTGTTTGAGGCAGGGAGAGAATTGTTTCTTTGCAGTTTGTCAGACAGTGCAGTGAGACATTCCTACTTTCCTATGAGGCAGGATGTGCTCCAGGGGCCACCATAGCATTAGCCAACCTATTGCATCACAGCCTAGAGCTCCACAGGTGCAGGGTGCTGCAAACTCCCCGCAGACTTCCAAAAGTTCATTAGTGTGGGCTATTTTCAGCACATGTGCAGTAGACCACAGCATTGCTGTTTGCAACATCTGTCTGAAGCGGATCAAGCGTGGCCAGAACACCAGCCGCTTGGGCACCTGCCATGCAGTTCGTTGGCAACAGCACCTGAAAGAGGCACCAGATCAAAATAAGCATACATCACCGTGCTCCTCATCTTTGACCTCTATCCCTACTATACCTTCTCAAATACCAGCATTGAGAGGGATGATGGTATAGCAATGAGTGGCACAGAGACTTGCACCCAATCTGCTAGCAGTACACCACCACTTGATTTGAGCAGCAGGAAAATTTCACGACCCCAGTTTAGAAAGAAATACTGTCCCAGCCATCCACATGCTCAGCGTCTTAATGCTAGCTTGGCCAAATTTCTAGCATTACAATTGCTGCCTTTTCATCAGGTAGACTCTGCTCCCTTTCGCAAATTTGTGGAATGTGCTGCACCACAGTGGCAGGTCCCAAAAAGGCATTTCTTTTGGTGTAAGGCTATTCCAGCTCTACCGTCATGTGGAAGGTAGTGTTTTGGCCTCGTTGAACAGAGCGGTCAGCAGGAAGGTGAAGATTACTGCTGACCCTTTGTCCATGGAGCACTGGGTAACTCTGCTGGCAACTGGGAAGGATGCAGGACAGGGTTTGATGTTGCAGCTTGTTTTGCCGCCACACCTCCAAAAACCTTGTGCTGGTTCTGCCACATCTGGCTACTCCACCACCTCCTCCTCCTTCATGTCCTCTTCTGCTCAATTGTCCTCTGAAGCAGCAGTGCTCCCTAAGTGTTCAAGGGGCTATGCAAGCAGTCAGGCCAAAAGATGCCATGCCGTGCTTCAGTTGGTCTGTCTAGGGGTAAGAAGTCACACCGGTGCAAACATTTTGTCAGCTCTGCAGGGGCAGGCTCAGAGATGGTTGACGCCATGACAGCTTGAGCCAGGAAAGGTTGTATGCGACAACGGCACCAACCTTCTCTGCACCCTCCGACAGGGACATTTGACACATGTTCCATGCTTGGTACATGTTCTGAATCTGGTGGTGCAGCATTTCTTGAGCAGATACCCAGGCTTCCAAGATCTCCTGAGGCAGACCAGAAAAGTCTGTGGCCATTTCCACTGTTCATACAATGCCAGTGTTCGCTTATCTGGCATTCAATGGGAATTCAACCTGCCCACCAACCGCCTCATTTGTGACATGCCCACCAGGTGGAACTCAATGTTGGCAATGCTGCAGCGGCTGCACATGCAGCAGAGGGACATCAATCAGTACCTTTGTGAGAATGGCACAAGGACAGGGTCAGGGGAGCTTGGCTTATTTTTGCAACACCAGTGGCTTTTGATAAAGGATGCATGCATCGTCCTGTCACCATTTGAGGAGGCCACAAGGAGGGTGAGCCGGGACGATGCATGCATCAGTGACACTATCCCTCTAGTCTACCTGCTTGGGCACACGCTGCATGGAATCATGGACAGGGCACTTGAGGCAGAACAGCGGGAGGAAGAGGAGGACTTCCTTTCCTCACAAGGCCCCCTTTATGCAGATATCATTCCTGCAGGGCCACAAAACACACAGGAGGAAGAGGAAGAGGAGGAGGAGGAGGATTTCAGCAGCATGGATGTAGAGGATAGCATACAGCAGTCTTCAAGGGATGGTTTTGATTCCCTAGAAACCCCAGGAGTTGTACGTGGTTGGGGAGAGGTTGCTCCTGCTGACAATGTCATCCTTGGTGACCAAGAGGACTCAGAAGCTCATGCCTCCTCTTACGTTGCATGGGCTCCCTGATTCTGCAAAGCTTGTGAAAGGACCCGAGGATTCGTGCTATCAAGGAGAGGGATAATTATTGGTTGGCCAACCCTTCTTGATCCAAGTTACAAGGGTAAAGTTGCAGAGCTCACCCTGACTTTGCAGAGGGAGCAGAGGATGAAATATCTTGGGGAGGCCTTGAAAAAAAAATTGTGTACCACCTTTCCAGACACTGGGAGGTCAACATTCTCTGGATGTGTTTCTGAGGCATCGTTCAGCCAAAGGAGGAGTGGTGGTGAAGGCGGTCGGCTGACCAATGCCTTTAAACAGTTCTTTAGTCCTCAACAGCACCCGGGGCTGTTAGGTTTAAGCAACCGCCGGCAGCGTCTCCATCATATGGTGCATGATTATTTAGGCCCAAGAGCAGACTTGGAGACCTTTCCAGCTGAGCATCCACTGGCTTACTTGGTCTTGAGAATGGACCACTGACCAGAACTTGCTCAATATGCAATGGAGCTACTGTCCTGTCCTGCTTCCATCGTGCTTTCTGAATGGACGTTCAGTGCTGCTGGAGGTTTTGTGACGGACAAAAGAGTGCGTCTGTCCACAGACTCTGTTGACCAGCTGACTTTTATCAAAATGAACCAGTCCTGTATTAACAAGAGCTATCAAGCCCCTGATGCTGATGTAACTGATTGAATTTGCTAGGGGTCTGCCACCCCTTGAAGACTGCATATGCTTCCTATTCTATTCTTCTAACTTGATTCTGCTAGCTTCACACAATGTTTTTGGTTTAGGTCACTACCAACCCCCAAGGCCTAATTTTTCTGCACTTGTATGACAGGTGCATACAATTTAAATGTTGTATGTCATTTTTAACAGCAGGCCCTGTCCCTGTGCCCTGCTAACTCTGAGGGGTTACGGTGTTCAGGCACCAACAACAGCAAAGGCCCAATATTTTTGCACCTATATGACAAGTACATGCAATTTCAAATTTGTATGGAATTCTAACCAGCAGGTCCCGTTCCTGCACCCAGCAAGAGTAACCATGAGGGCTTGGTTATGGTGTTCAGGCACCACCAACAGCAAAGGTTCAATTTTTGGCACCTGTATAGCACATTCAATTTCAAATGTGTATGGAATTCTTACCAGCAGGTCCCGTTCCTGCACCCAGCAAGAGTAACAGCGAGGGCTTGGGTAAAGTGTTCAGGCACCACCAACAGCAAAGGCCCAATTTTTGCCACCAGTATAGTACATGCAATTTCACATTTATATGGTATTCTTACCAGCAGGTCCCATTCCTGCACCCAGCAAGAGTAACTGCGAGGGCTTGGGTACGGTGTTCAGTCACCACCAACAGCAAAGGCCCAATTTTTGGCACCTGTATAGCACATGCAATTTCAAATTTGTATGGAATTCTTACCAGCAGGTCCCATTCCTGCGGCCAGAAAGAGTAACTACGAGGGGTTGGTTACGGTGTTCAGGCCCCACTAAATGCCCAATTTTTGGCACCTGTATGACAAGTACATGGGATTTCGAATTTGTGTGTAATTCTTACCAACAGGTCCTATTCCTGTGCCCAGCAAGAGTAACTGTGAGGGGTTGCTGTGTTCAGGACCCACCAACAACCAAGACCCAGTTTCAGTTCCTGCCGATACTAACCTTCCAGGTCCCCATCACTCCAGCCAGTTTGCATAGCCGCCACCCAACCATGGCCAGGTCAGATGACAGCACAGCGCCCCCACTACATCACTGATAAGAACACATACAACACTTGATCTTTGCCAATTTTAAATTGGTATGGAATTTTTACCAGCAGGGCCCGTTCCTGCAATCAGCAAGAGTAACTGTGAGGGGTTGCGGTATTCAGGCACCACCAACACCCAAGGACAAATTTTTCTAAACCTCTATGACAACTGACACGTACATGCAATTTCAAATTTGTATGGAATTCTTACCAGCAGGTCCTGTTCCTGTGCACAGCAAGAGTAACTGTGAGGGGTTACAGTGTTCAAGCACCACCAACAGCAAAGGCCCAATTTTTGGCACCTGTATGATGAGTACATGCGACTTCAAATTTGGATGTGATTTTTACCAGGCGGTCCCATTCCTGCGCCCAGCAAAAATATGGATTTTTTAGCAGCAGGGTCCATTCCTGCGCACAGCAAGAGTAAATGCGAGGGGTTATAGTGTTCAGGCACCACCAACAGCCAAGGCCCAATTTTTCTGCACCTGTGGGACAAGTAAATTTGATTTGAAATTTGTATGTATATTTGTATATGACATTTTTTGATTTAAAAATGTCAGTTTTGCTGCAGCAGGCTACATACATTGTAGAGATGCACTACTTTACAGGCACATTCAGGGGACCCCCAGGCATGATATTTGAAGGAATTTTTCATTTTTATAGTTTCACTTTAAGCCTCATTAAAATCAGTAAATCACTGCTCCTTTAAAAACAATTGTTTTTAAAAACTTTTTTTTCATTGCTACATGTTTCCCAGGTCAGTACCCAGACCCCCATACGCTTTTTTTGGGATCAATAGCTTGCATTTAAGCCTTCAAAATTAGGCCGTTTGATTTTTGAGGTTCGAGTCCCATAGACTTCAATGGGGTTCGTTTGTTCGAATTAACTTTTCCTCTGTTCGCGGTGTTCTGGTGCGAACTGAACCGGGGGGTGTTCGGCTCATCACTACTCTCCAGTTTCAGCAAGTCCTACCTCAGAATTGGTGACCAGAACTGAAGAGAATATTTAAGGTGTGGCTGAACCAGTCTATTGTAAAGTGGTAGAATTATAGTTTTATCCCGAGTAAATATCCTTTTTAATGCATGTCAATAGTCCTTTAGCCTTGCTTCCTGATACTAGGCATTGCATGCCATTGCTGAGTCTGTCATCTACTGGGACCCCAAGATCCTTTTCCATACTTAATTCCCTAACATTCCCCTCCCCTCAGCATCTAAATTCAAGACATGGAAAAGGTGTATATATATAAAACTAAAAAGTGACATGTATACACTAGCAGCGCTACAGGACCAAATGTTTAAAGTCCTTCAGATGACCAAAAAAGGCCAATCCACATAATAAAGTTCAATGCAATGTGGTGAAATCCTATTCAGTATTCAAATATAAACAGGATGGTGTACACCTCCACCGCACCTCTGTGAGCCCCCCAGGTAGTAAACACGTACCCTTAAATCATGTCACTCTCCACACCGGTCCGCTCACAACCACACCAACCAAGAACCTCTTGTCATGGGCCGCCAGCACTCCTCCAGATGTCTCTCCACATCAATGGCACCATAAAATCATAAGGGGGAACTCATAGTGTAATCCATTTTAAAATAAGATTTTATTGCACAAAATCCATAAAAGACAAACTCACATTTTAGGCATGTATTCTCAGTTTGTAGTATAGTATACTAGTAGTATAGTAGTACTAGTATAGTAGTAGTAGTACTAGTATAATATTAGGCTTTCTATTTGACATACAGAAAAGTCAGCTTGTAACACTGAAGAATTCACAACAATGAAACTGCAGTAACTTTATGAGTTGGTCCTTTCAAAAATCTAGATGCACAAAATTATTATATGCACAGAAAAACATAAAAATGTAAAAAAACATAGTGTGACAAAATATATGTCCATTATACAATATACCCATTTAAAAGTATTGGATGTTTTACAATGTCACACACAGAGGGGTCAGATTTACTAAAGGCAAATAGGCTGTTCATCTTGCATGGGAATTTTCACAATGCTAGGAAATATGCCTTCAGTTTTGTAAATGCGTTGAAAATTCACTGTGCAAAAATTATCCAATCACATGCAAGCAGAATAAAATGCAGTCTGGGGTAAATACTGTGTAAGGATTTTAAGCCAGACACTAGAACTCTGTAGAATGAACCTTTCAGCTTACACTTCATAAAATACTTTATTAATGAAAAAAACTAACTTTTTGACCAATGTTAGCAATATTTTTTTTAAGGATAAAGAATTAACGGTTATACAATTTATTCATTTTCATATAAAAACCCTGTTGTCATGCACACACGCACACACTTGATATCCCTACAACCCCTTTTATTGTCCGATGACCTAATATTTTACCTCTGTTAACACTGCATGAATGATTAAATAAATCCTTCTTGTATGGTATGGGTAATACGAAATGCTCTCCTTAGCTCATATTTTTTATATACTGTACAAAACTCTAATTATACTACTTGGAATAAAACATTTAGCTTTATTTTTTCAATGCTTTATATTTTGACCTATACATTATTATTGATGCCATCCTTTCTCATTTTATTGCTTCTTTAACCTTTTTCCTTTATCAACAGAGCAAAAAATAAAAAAATAAATATTTTAGAAAATTTTTAATTATTTTGTGACCTTTATTTTGCATTTTACATGGATTAGCTTTGTTTTTTAATTCAGCAAGTGTAAGAGCAGCAGTATTGTTTTCTACTCCACAGTGGACAATATAAAATCATCATCATTATATTTCTTACAAGAAAACCTGCAATGGATAGCTATGTCCCAAATGCATGATTTTGCATGGGTTGGCATTGAGTAGTGAGCACCACAATTCTTCCCTATAGGCTGCATTTTCCAAGCCATTAATTCTGTTTACTGCATTCCAGTGAAGATTTTAGAGTGTGCCATACACATTTTGTAGACTTTCCCTTCACAATGAAATTATAAATATGTCTCTAATAAAAGCACAAATTCAGCAAGGTACCTTTGCCAATATTTGGATACAAATTTCAGGGATAGTTTACTGTCAGGTTTATCAAAGAGCTAGCTTGAAAGTTACATTATATACAGTCTTAAAAATTCTGTATACTGTACAGCAATTAGAATCTGGCCCACAAAGACTTACAATAAAAGGCTTGTGGTAATTTTTTTTTATTAAAAACGTTATTATGTATTTAACATACTATACTGATATATGACCTCATACATTAATATTATCTTAACCACTTACTGACCAGGCCATTTCTGAAACTTTTTGTTTACAAGTTTAAATTAGTATTTTTTACCAGAAAATTACCTAGAACCCCCAAACGTTATATATTTTTTAGCATAGACCCTAGAGAATAAAATGAGGATTGTTCAAATATTTATGTATATATATTTTTGGAAATATTATTTATGGATATTATTTTTGGAAAAAATACACTTTAATAATTTAACCACTACCATACCGGGCCAATTCTGGCACTCCGCTTCCACGTGTAAAAATCAAAATGTTTTTGCTAGAAAATTACTCAGAACCCTCAAACATTATATATTTTTTTAGTAGAGACCCTAGGGAATAAAATGGCGGTCATTGCAACGTTTTATGTCTCACGGTATTTTCGCAGCAATTTAATTTGAATAAAAAACAAACAAAACAGTTTTATGAATAAAAAAACAAAACACTTAAGGCCCCTTTCACACAGATGGACCGTTCAGATCCGCCTGTCCGTGTTTTTGGTGGATCTGAATGGTCCCCCCATGCATCTCTATGGGGCATCGGAGGTCAGTGGAGACATGTCTGCTGACACCCGATCCGATCCGTCAAATCTGGACGGATGGAAACCCTATTTTCCATCCATCCAGCGGATCGGATGAGAACGGACTGACGGTCCTTTCCCATCCGATTCCCCCATAGAGATGTATGGGCCTGTGACAGCTGTGTCTCCACACACAGTGCGGAGAACAGCTGTCATTCTCCTGCTCAGCGGGGGATCAGCGGATCGATCCCCCACTGAGAAAAGCGGAGTCCGTTTGACGGACTATATGTGTGAAAGAGCCCTAAGTGTTTTGTATAATGTGAAAGATGGTGTTACGCCGAGTAAATAGATACCTAACATGTCACAATTTTAAATTTCCCACACTTGTGGAATGGCGCCAAACTTTGGTACTTGAAAATCTCCATAGGTAACACTTTAAAATAATTTACAGGTTACCAGTTTAGGGTTACAGAGGGTGTCTTGGGCTAGAATTGTTGCTCTCGTTCTAATGTTCATGATGATACCTAGCATGTATGGATTGAATGCCGTTTACATATGTGGCCGTGACATACATATGCGTTCGCTTCTGTGTGCAAGCACGCGGGGACGGGGGCACTTTAAATTTTTTATTTTATTTATTATTTTATTTTTATTTTTTTATTTTTACACCTTCCCCTTTAATTTTTTTTTTTTGATCACTTTTATTCCTATTGCAAGGAATTTAAACATCCCTTGTAATAGGAATAGTGCATGACAGGTCCTCTTTATGGAGAGATCTGGGGTCAATAATACCTCAGATCTCTCCTACAGGCTTGAAAGCCTAAAATAAAAAAAAAATAAAAACGATCTCGGCTATCCAGCTGGAATCACAGCAGTATTGACAACTGCTAGGCTGGGCGTGATGTCATAACATCGCGCCTGGGCCTCCGAGAGTCATAGAGACTGTTGAGGACCATCTGATGGCGGATGCTTTCCCTGGCTCGCCGATCCCATGGGCAAGCCGGTAGAAGCACCGGAGGGCAGCAAGAGGGGGGGGACATCCCCTCCCGCCGCTTGAAGGAAACGATCAAGCGACTGAACAGGAACTATAATTGTTCTTACTGTGCAGAGAATTGCCAGCTAAAGAAAAATGGTATCTGAATGATGCCTGCAGCCTACTTAATGCCCAGGATGTCATATGACGTCCAGCAGTAAGGAAGGTTAGCCCATTTTTTTTTTTTAATGTGAAAGATGATGTTACACGGAGTAAACAGATACCTAACATGTCATGCTTTAAAATTGTGCACACTAGTGGAATGGTGACAAACTGCATTGCTTAAAAATCCCCATAGGCGACATGTTAAACATTTTTACAGGTTACCTGTTTAGACTTACAGAGGAGGTCTAGTGCTAGAGTTATTGTTCTTTCTGTTCGTGGCAATATGTGGTTTGAACACTGTTTACGTATGCAGGTGCAGCTTACGTATGCGTTTGCTTCTACACGCGAGGGGATGGGGTGCTTAAAATTTTCTTTTCTTAATTATTTTCCTTTTTTTTTCTTTACACTTTCACATTTTTTTATCACTTTTTTCCTATTACAAGGGATTTAATCATCCCTTGTAATAAAAAATAAGCATGACAGGTCATCTGTATTGCTCTTTTCTTTTTAAAGCTAAAGAGAAAAAAAAGCATTTGACACTTTAGTTTAAAAAATAAAAAATCATAAACTCATAAAAAGCCCCAGAACTGGAAGTGAGGTCGGAGGTTGCTCCAAGGACATAGATTCAAGTGGGGGCCATCTTGCCCTCACTCGACTTCCTGCCCTGCCATCAGACGGATCGGATCGCTTCAAGGTTTACTGATGACTCTGGGAATTATGGAAATGACCAGAAAGTGGCAGGAGGGGGAGACACCTTTCTGCCGTTTCTAAAAGTGATCCCCTAGTAAATCTGCCACCGGGATCACTTTTATCCAATGCAAAATCGCCCACAGAGAAGAATGATACCAGGGGTATGGCAGCTAGCTGTTTCCATAACCCCAGTATTAAATGTCAAAATAATTATGTATATATACTGTAGGCGGTTGGCATTGAATGATTTTGTGGCCTAAAAGCAGTAAACAATTATAATAAAATGTGGACATAAAAATGCAAATAAATCAGAAAATATATTTCAGAATTCCTCTATATTTTATAATGTGAAGATGTTAAAGTGATTCTAAAGTTTTTATTTTTTTATCTTAATACATTCCCTACATTCGGATAAAAAAACAAAACAAAAAAATCAATTTGCTCTTTTCCCTCTTGCCCTTAAACACTTATCTGTCTCCTCTCACAATTCAGCGTTGGCCCCATCAGCAGTACTGCTCCTCCTCTTCCTGGTCTCACAGTAGACTTTGAGACCATCGGGAACCATGTGTGTGTGCGTGTATAGAGGCACACAGCCTGGCTCAGGAGCGTACCCACACGACTTCCTATGAGGCTATCCACTTGAAGATGGAGTGGAGAGCACCGGCAGGGGACCACCAAAGAAGTGGTACTGTGCATTATCATTGCACAGAGCAGGAAAATGCACCATCTTTTCTATTTTAATTTTTAAAAAAAAATGCCTTCAGAATCACTTTAAATAAGTTGTACTTCCATGAATATGCAATATTTTAGTAAAATATATTTTACTGCCATTTCTGAATTTAGCCGTTTACAATACTTGGCTACACAGCTGGCTGTTACAGTGGTTTAGTGCTGTAGCACTTTCAGTGCCCAGTGGAGCAAGTTAGAGATTAAGATGGGCAAATTTCTCTATGACTGTCTCCAGGACAATGAGGTTAATTTATTTAGGGAATAAAGGTTGGTCAAAGTGAACGTTCACTTTGGGAAATGTATGTTCCTAATGCATGTTAATAACTAACTCTGTTCTGCACTCCTGTGACCCATATTTAGCCAACAGCGGGCTAAAGCCAACTGTTGGCAGACATCACTCAGCCAGTCCAGGCTCAGGAAGGATCCAGACTTTACAGTCGGGATCCACCTAGATGCATGGACCAGTAGCTGGCTCAGCCTCTCAGCATGCCACGAAAGCCTGAGCCAGCCATTCCTGCCCTCTGCACTCTCCATTGGAGTGCTGGAGAGGCAGAACAGAGAGCCAGTGACTGTATGACTGAAGACTGAGAACTGAGCAATCAGAGGTGTTTGATTGCTCAATTCTCGGTTTTTGAGCTGGTGGGAGACAGATGCAGCATGGATCGATGCTGCATCCACCTAGGTGAGTATGAGTGTTCATTTTGTTTTTTTAATTCCTAAACTTTTCTTTTAAATGAATCCAGCTCCATCTTATTCACTAAGAAGACATTCAGTTTTCAGAGTAAACATCTACTTTTCAATTTAAAATATACTTTGTCTAGTGAACAGTTTCTATTCCATTAATATAACACCAATGCTTCTATTGCAAAAAGAGTGTTCAATCACCAATCAGTCCTGGGCAAACTACAGACTGGGTAAACAGAACACGGAACATTAGAGGTGATTTATATTTACAAAAGCAATATACCTTTGTACACTGGTACTGACTAATTTTCTAGCACTTGTTTTCTTCCTCAGTTTCTATCCCTCACTCAGCTAATGTAACCCTAATTGTGATGGTGAGGGGCAGGGAAGGGGCAAACAAGGATATCTTTAGGCCATCAGATGGCCCCCATGGTGTCTGAGGTTGTTTTGTAAAAAGCATTCAGGCTTGATCCACCTGTCAGCTTGTTGACAATTTTTAGGCAATTTGGTGCAATTTTTAGGCATTTGCCGGGCACCCTAAAGAATCAAGAACTGAATAAATTTTGCTTATGTGCATGAAAGACAAGTACATCATTTAGTTGCTTTTTGAGAGTAATTTATCAAAGGAGTAAATAATGATATAACTAAGCAAAGTGAATGGTCACCTTAGTTAATAAAGTAAAACCATGTTCACTTTAAATGCTCAAACATTTCCTGGGAATTGTAATAACTGTTTCTATGATTAGATGATTATTGCAAATATAAATTAATTTTATTTACTAATCTAACGGAACCTTACAGTTTACAAGTAGGAATTATCCTTAGCAAATCATCCCCTTTAAAAGCAAAGTATTAGAAAGGATAAAGTAAGCAAAGTTTGTGTGAGAGAGTACAGGGAAATGATTACACTTCATATATATATATATATGAATATATATATATAGGGTGTTCATTTGTAAACATAATATTTCTTCAAAATAATTAAAAAAAAAATGGTCAAAAAATCTATCTCTAAATGATGTTCAGAATATATATAAAAACAATGATAGCTTTTACAAAATAAAAATGTATCCTGGTCCTATATTATATATATATATATATATATATATATATATATATATATATATATATATATATATATATATATATATATATATATATATGTATATACACACACGTACTTGGTATATAAATAAATATATATATATATATGTATATATATAGGAGGACCAGGATACATTTTTATTTTGTAAAAGCTATCATTGTTTTTATATATATTCTGAGCATCATTTAGAAATAGATTTTTGTTGGTCGATTGACCAGTTTTTTTCAAAATTATTTTAAAGAAATATTATGTTTACAAATTAACACCCTAAACATTTCTTATATAGCCTTTTTTTTGGCTTTTCTACTCTATTATTACAAACTTTATTAAAAACCTATGCATTCTGGGCAGACTATTTGAGTGTTTTGTAAATGATTTTATAAAACATATAATAAATAAATAAATTAACTTTAAATAAACTTTAAGTGTGAATGAAAATGATCTGTAAATGCTTTGTTTTAGTAACAACTGACGTCACTTATGCGCCTCTACAGATTGCACTGTTTTAGGCTTCTGGGTAATGAAAAGTTACCCAGCTGCATTAAAATAAATATAAATAACCTTGACTATGGAAATCAACAGAAATTTGTTATATAATGCAAAAAGATAGTGATTAATGAATCCCTCTGTTGATCAGAATTACACTAGCGATAAAAAATACAAATTGTGGTTATAAATTTTCTGCATGATAGCTCAGTGTAGTCATAGCAACAAAGCGTAGAGCACTTGAAAACTACAAGAGAAGAATGAAATACATGTAAGGTGACCGTGATGCAAACATAAAAATAACAAAAAACAAGGCTAAGGGGTATTTGTGATATGCTATCAGAAACAATAGCAAGATGAAATTACAAACTGTCCAGTGAATCATAAGCCTACCAGTAAGTGCATTCCAGTCAATGTTAAAAATAACAAAATGCACTTTACTAGTATTAGAACCTTGAAGGACTAATATTTCAAAACAATTCATAGCAGATACAGATTATCTTTAGTCTACCCAGTATCTATCTATCTATCTATCTATCTATCTATCTATCTATCTATCTATCTATCTATCTATCTATCTATCTATCTATCTATCTATCTATCTATCTATCTATCTATCTATCTATCTATCTATCTATCTATCTATCTATCTATCTATCTATCTATCTATCTATCTATCTATCTATCTATCTATATTTTCTATATATCTATCTCTATATCTATCTATTCATCTATCTTTATTTAGTATAATAAAAAAGTTAATAAAAGTATCATCATATTAGAGTTAAGAGCAACGTAATTTCTCCGATGCTAATAAATAGGAAAATAACTTTTTTATGATCATGCTGTAACATGGCACTGTAATTACTTTCATGAGATCTACTACTTGAATTCTTCCTAGGCTGACCTCTAAAAGTTTCAAAGTGATTTACAAAGGGAATTAGTCACAATACTGTTCCATACGTGTTCATTTCCATGTCCATGTCTATGCTTTATTGTAGAAGAGTAAAAAATTTAACTCATGGGTTCTAGAAGGACATGAAAGCAATATTTACTGATGAATGGGAATTTTGAGGGGGTGTTCACACTTACCTTTCTATACTACCAAGATCCTCGTTGGATAATTTAATAATTAAACACATATGTAGGGAAAGAGTGCTTACTCCTTTGTACATATTTACCATTCAGTTATATAATATCAAATAAAAAGTGCAGCGCAATCATATGGAAATACAAAAAAAAAAACAGTAATTGATGTATCCAAGTCCACTTATACGGAGACAAATCTCCAACACATCATAGAGCAGAAATATAAGACTCCAGTCTGTAAAGTGCAAAATGATAGAGACAGTCCTTTCGTGGGTATTGAGAAACAGAAACCAAATGCTGATGGCAAATTCATGCAAAAAAATGGTTTAAGTGCTCTTGACACCCCACCACCAGGCATTCTCTGCCTCTCACCTTCATATACAGTACAGACCCTACAGGCCCAGCCAGCGTTCAACCAGATATCCTGATACTGACATTCCTGATCTCCTAAGGGTAGCTTTCCCAGGTCTCCTCCGCAGTATTCATATGCAAGGGGGAAAAGAAAGAAATAATGATCTCCGTATATTTTGAAGGGTTTTTATTAAATGTAATTATTGCACTTACATGAAAAGATATTTAATAGGCTTCAGGCAAACGAACAGGGTGTGCGCTAGCGTGTTCCTGTTGTATCTCTGGTGTACCAAGATGTCAATAAAAAACCAGCTGATGTCTCCCAACATTTGGCCTGTGTGTACAGGGCTTAACTCTTGATGCATAAATAAATAAAGAGTGTGAAGTTGTGTGCAGTATGTGGTTTTTTTTTTCTGTGTAACTGCTAAGGTTTTATGATCTCTTGAGGCATTTGATGTAGATACATGGGGTGAATTTATTTAAACTGGAGAGTGTGAAATCTGGTGCAGCTCTGCATAGAAACCAATCAGCTTCCAGTTTTTTTGTCAAAGCTTAATTGAACAAGCTGAAGTTAAAAACTGGTTGACTAATGCAAATATCAAAGGATCCTGCAACCTACTATGACCAATACTATTTCAATCAAGTCAGCTGCAAGCACTGATCACCATCTCATACTGAAGTGTATTAACTTCACTACTGAAGTTAAAAAACAAACCTTAGTGCTGCGCTAAATAAAATCATATAAAACAATGAAAAATGAATGAATAATAACAACTGCTAAAACCTCAGTTGTGACAAGTGCGTGCTAAACTATACTGTAGATAACATGAATTATTAATACTTGTGATATAATCAGATGCTTCTTTAAAAACATAAAGTCACAACTATGCAAATTGTATTTATTTAAAATGATTTTTATTGATTTTAAGGCATAAACAAGACACATGAAATATGTCTTCAAACAATATGTGATGTTATAAACACTTAAGGGTTGGATGCATAAGTGTAGTCGCAGCCACTTAGGTTCAAGCAACAAAAAATAACATTAGTTTGTCAATGGAAAACATAAAACAAGAAACAAAGCTGAAAAATAAAAAAAACTAAGAACTAAGAAGGGTGCATCAAACAGTCAACAGTCAACATCTGGGTCTACGCATGAAGAAGAAGAGTACGTAGGATCCGTTCATGTTAGGTGAGGGGGGACCAGCTGTTGGATTTGGTGACAGGTTATGGCGGGTGGTGACACACAAGCCAAGGTTTCCAATTTTGAAGGTATGTATCGGTGGCGTATTTGGAGTGTGCTCTCCGTGCCAAGAGTCGTTCATAATGTGAGTGGAGGTCAACTTGGGCTATTACCTCTGAAGGTTTTGGGGCGATGGTGCTTTCCCAGTGCCTGGCTATGACTAATTTTGTGACCGAGAAGATGTGGGAGATAAGAGTTCTAAATTCAGGTGGGTATTTATCAATGCCTAGTAGTAGTAGGGCTATGCCTGCGTCAGGAGGGGAAACAATGCCTGTGATTGTAGCTACAATAGAGAATATTTTATTCCAGTAACTGGTAAGGCTTTTACAGGTCCCAAAGGTATGTAGAAGGGTGCCACGAGATCCGCATGCTCTCCAACATAGTGGAGACGAGGAGGGGTAAAATTTGGCCAGGAGGGATGGAGTTCTGTACCATCTGGCTACCATTTTTTGGGTCACCTCCCAGTAGTTGATGCAGTGAGACGATTTATAGCTATATCTAAAGGCTAGAGACCATTGTTGTGGAGAGTATTCATGTTTTAGGTCAAGCTCCCATTTTCTCATAGGGGTAGTTTTTGTCAGGTCAAGTTTGTGTTGGAGGATATGGTAAATCAAGGAAATGCCTTTGGTAGTAGCGGTAGTGTTCAGAAGGAATTTCCAGGCTGAGGAGTCAAGCATGATAGTCGGTGGTGGGTGTTTTTGGAGGAAGGAGGTAATTCTGGAATAGGTGAAGGCTACTGTCCGAGGTAAGTCGTATTGTGAAGTCAGAGTGGAAAGAGGTTTAGGTTTACCTTCAGTAAGGAGGTCAGATATCCAGGTTATACCTGTGTCTTGGAGGCCCGTAACAAAGAGACTCGGGATCAGAACTTCTAGTGTGCCAAGAGGGATGTTGGGGAGGGGGAAGGAGTGGGCAGGGTCAGATTGTGTAAGTAGGGTTCTCCAAGCTATCAAAGAAGCTTGAGAGGGCCGATAAGGAGAATGGTTTCCATGCATCCGCTATCAAGAGGAATGATAGGTTTGTGGTATGGGAGCAAGCTGCTTCCAAGTCAACCCAGAAAGAGTCTGGGTTGTGTGAAAACCAGTGTCGCAGCTGAGCAAGTATATCGGCAAGGTGGTAATCATTGATATCTGGTAAGCCTATACCACCGGCACTCTTGTGTTTGATGAGGTGTTGGTGGGGGCAAAGTGGAATTTTCCCTTGCCATAGGTGGTGTCTGAGGCATCTAGCGATTTCATTGATATGGAATTTTTTTAGTGGAATTGGAAAGGTACAGAATAGATAAATAATTTTGGGTAAAATTAACATTTTAAAGGAGGCTAATTTCCCTATCCAAGAGAGTTTGAACTTGGAAATACATGCAGTGTCTTGGCAAATTTGGTGAAGTAGATGTTCTACATTGATGTCAGCTAGTTTTGAGGTTTGAGGTGTTATAGTTATTCCGAGGTATGGTATGGATTTATCGGTCCACGTATACGGCAAGGAGGACGTTAGTAGTGATTTGGCAGGAGAATTAACTCCTAAGTCTAGTATTAATGACTTGGAAAAATTGATTTTGTAGTAAGAAATGGAACTGAATTGTTGCAAGATGTTGTGAGTGAAAGGGAGTGAAACAATGGGGTTTGTGAGTATCAATACAATGTCATCTGCAAAAAGATTGATGACATGGGATTGATGTTTAATCTTGAAGCCCGATATGTGTGGGTGTGAACGTATGGCTTTGGCTAATGGCTCGATGACAAGGTTAAAGATAGATGGGGAAAGGGGGCAGCCTTGTCTGGTGCCATTGCTGATGTTGAAGGGTTTGGAGAGTAAACCTCCAGTAAATACCTGTGCAGAAGGGCGGGAGTATAATGCTAGGATGTCAGAAAGGAATGGTCCCTGGAAACCAAATTTGCAAAGAGCCGCGTTCATGTAGCCCCAATGGACCCTATCGAATGCCTTCTCTGCATCCACAGAAAGGAGCAGAGAAGGCGTTCGACCGGTTTCCGCTATGTGGACAATATTGATCAAAAGTCTAGTGGCGTCCGATGCATCGTACATCGAGCAATCTGAAGGCTAGGAGTGTTGCGTAGAGTTTTCACATCCACGTTTAATAGAGAGATGGGACAAAAGTTAGCAGGTGTGGTCGGGGGTTTCCCTGGTTTAGGCAACGTGACGATGTCTGCTGTAAGCATGTCTTTTGGAAAGGAGTCAGAGGAAGCTGCCTCTTGGAAAACTAATAGTAGGTGGGGTGTCAGTCGGTCCTTAACCACTTGCCTACTGTGCACTTAAACCCCCTTCCCATCCAGACCAATTTTTAGCTTTCAGCGCTCTCCCACTTTGACTGACAATTGCGCGGTCATGCTACACTGTACCCATATGAAATTTTTATCATTTTTTTCACACAAATAGAGCTTTCTTTTGGTGGTATTTAATCATTTCTGGGTTTTTTATTTTTTACAAAAAAAAGAATAAAGACAGAAAATTTTGAAAAAAAAAAAAGTTTTTTCTTATTTTCTGCGAGTAAATTTTGAAAATAAATTTTTCTCCTTCACTGATGTGCGCTGATGAGGCGCCACTGATGGGCACTGATAGGCTGCACTGATGGGCACTGATGAGGTGGCACTTATGGGCACTGATGAGGTGGCACTTATGGGCACTGATGAGGAGGTACTTATATGCCGCACTGATGAGCACTGATAGGCGGCATTGATAGGCGGCACTGATAGGCGGCACTGATGAGCACTGATAGGCGGCACTGATGAGCACTGATAGGTGGCACTGCTGGGCACTGATAGGTGGCACTGCTGGGCACTGAGAGGTGGCACTGCTGGGCACTGAGAGGCGGCACTGACGGGCGGCACTGATGGACACTGATAGGCGGCACTGATGGGCACTGGCGGATGGCACTGGACACTGACGGGTGGCACTGATGAGCGGCACTGATGGGCAGCACCATCAGTGCCCACACTCAGTGCCCATAGTGCTGCCAGTCAGTGCTCATCAGTGCCTAGATGAGCAGGCACTGATGGGCACTGACTGACAGCACTATGGGCACTGATTGTGGGCATTGATGGGGGGCACTGATGGCGGGCACTGTGGGCACTGATGGCGGGCACTGTGTGTGTTTTTTTACCTTTAGTAATCAGGGCACTGGTGATCTGTGTGAGGAAGGAGCACCGGCGATGAGAGATGATCTCATATGTTTCCAAGGGACACGGCCGACACAGATTTTCCCCGCTGCGCGCTCGCGGGAGCGCGCGGGGGGCGTGTCACTGGGAGGCTGTATAAAGACGGCCTCCCGAAAATTCAAGTCCGCGCTGCAGCCGTATATAGACTGTAGCGCGGATGGGGGGAGGTTAAAGATCTTAAGGTACTCATTTGAAAGGCCATCTGGTCCAGGAGATTTACTATTGGGGAGGGATAGAATTATGCGGTCCATTTCTTCTGTGGTGAATGGTGCATTGAGGGAGTGGAGTTGGGAGGATGATAGAGAGGGTAGGTTAAGTTTATCCAAAAAGGCCGTGATGCCCCATTCGGAAGGTTGGGTGGTTGTCTGGTCTGTGTTCAGGTTGTAGAGCGAGGCATAGTAATCTGCAAAGGAGTTGGCGATAGATTGGGGGTCATAGTGTTTCGTCTGGGTCGTGGGATGAATGATGAAGGGAATTTTATTCTTAGATCTTTGGGATTTGAGTCTATTTTCCAGTAGTTTACCTGCTTTGTTGTTGTTAGCATAGTAATGTAGTTTGAGTCTCTGCATATATTGGTCGTGTTGGGAGAAAAGCAGTTTATGGCGGTCCTCACGGAGAGCAGAGATTTTCCCTGCTAGAATAGGAGAGGGTGAGGATTGATTCTGTTTGTCTAGGGTGCAAAGTTCTGTCAGCATAGAGTCAAGTTTAGCTGTGAAGGATTTCTTAGCCTGGGCACTATATTTAAGGATAACGCCTCTGATAAATGCTTTGTGGGAATTTCAATTATTAAAGGAGTTAGTGTTCTCAGGGCGATTAAAACTGAAAAATTCTGTTAAAAGTGTGACGATTTCTTTATGTGTGTCGGGGTTTTGAATGACCGAATTGTTACACCTCCATATTTTGGCTGGTGCAAAGGGCACCCCCCCTCCAGTTGTAGGGTCATTGGAGCATGGTCTGACCAAGTAATATTGAGTATGGAGGAGTCAGTTACCCTCTGGAGCAGCCGCTTATTTGTTAATAAGAAGTCCAAACGGGTGTAGGTGTTGTGGCACCGAGAATGGTATGTATATGATCGCTCAGAGGTATTAAGGCAGTGCCAGGTGTCGAACAGGTCCTCCCCATCCAGGAGGTCGCGTAAGAAGGAGGAGCGACCCCCAGATGGGGAGGAAGCGTCAAAGCCTGGGTCTAGCACAGTATTGAAATCACCCCAAATTAGGAGATTGCTAGAACATATCTGAGAAACTTTTTTCAGAAGCTTACGCATAAACTTCCTCTGGTACACATTTGGTGCACATACAGAGACTAACGTTAATGGCATATTGTTCACAGTACACACAAGAATCAAATAATGGCCATCTGGGTCGATGATAGAGTCCTGAAGAGTGAACGTGACGGAGTCTCGGATGGCAACCAGGACGCCTCTTTTTTTCACCTCTGCCGAGGCTGTGAAAATGGTAGGAAAGTTCGGGTGTGAGCATTTGGGCGGAGCTTGACAGACAAAGTGTGTCTCCTGAGCAACAACAATGTCAGCTTTTTGTTGGATAGCCAGTTGCCAAAGGGATCGTCTCTTTGCCGGATGGTTGAGGCCTTGGGTGTTGATGGAAAGGATTTTAATCGTCATGGGGACGGTACCAAATGATGTAGAATGAAAGTGGAGTACACTTCAAGAGCCAGATCCATGTGTGAGGGGAGTGCGATGGAGGGGAGACAATAGAGGTCCCGGACTGATAAAGGGGATGATGACCATAAGTATGAATTGTGGTAGAGGATTGTTGCAGTCGATGTTCGGTGTAGAGAGAAGGCTTATAATGGGCAGATGCAGGCCCAGGGATATTGAAAGAGTTTGGTAGTGGTATATCAGGTATGCTTGAACTAGCGGAAAGAACTCGGAAAGAGAACAGGTAAAAAGTGTAAAAAGAAACGCCCAAACTGGGCTAGAGTAAAGCATTTTGCTGCAGCAGGGAGGGATTGGGTACAGTCAACAGTACCCGTGGACACTCAGGGAACTGATTTGTCAGGGCGATGTGGGAAGGACTCCTTACCACTTGTTTTCTTCTTAAAAGGTTTGCGATGGGAGACTCTCTGCCAGTCGGAATGGAAGTGGGGCGGTGGTACGGGCAAAGTAGTAAGGTGAGCCCCTTGGTCGTCAGGAAGGAGGTTCCAGGAACGGAGGAGGCGAATGCCATCTTCCAGGGAGGAGATCAGGTGGTCGGACCCGTTGTAGGTGATGTATAGCTTTGCTGGATATTTCCAGCGATAGATTATTTTATGATTTCTCATAGCTTTGGTGAGTGAAGAGAGGTTGCGGCGGCGTTGGAGTGTATATTAGGAAAAGTCTGGGAGCACTTGTAGGTTAGCTGCTTGTGGAGGTAAGTCGACAGGATGACGGAATGCAAGGATACTTTCCTTGACCTGGAAGAAATGGATCCTCATAAAAACATCACAGGGAATTTCTTGAGGTAGAAAGGATGGTTTCGGGACCCTATGTATACGGTTAATTGTGAGGTCAGATGACAATAGGGAGGGTAGAACTGCAAAAAACAGGTCCCTGACATAATGTGGAAGTTCCTGTGGTAGAATGGTTTCAGGGATGCCCCTAATTTTTAGATTGTTTCGGCGGGAACGGTCCTCCAGGTCTGCTATTTTGGCTTGGAGATTAGACAGGGTTTCCTGTTGAGCAGCATGGGAGTCCACTAAGGAATTGAAGGAGATGGAGAATTCACACATTTGTGTTTCAACTTGGTGTACTCTGTTCCCAACTTCATGAATTTCGTTTTTGCATTGCTTAATATAGGAGTGCATGTCAGATTGTAAGGAGGCTCTCAGTGAGAGTAACATCTCTTTCATAGTGACATCCGATAGAGATTGCCCAGTGGTAGGGAAATGGGCTATTGGGTCTTGTATGGGAATGTTGGGGGAGCTGGAAGATGGCTGGATGGTGTCCATGGAGAGGTCAGAGGCCTCTTGTGCTGTGTGGTCTATCCGCGGCCTGGATTTGACAGGGCTGCAGGATGAAGGAGATGGAGGGTTGGAGCACAGAGGGGAGAGTGGTGGGGAGCCAGCCAGGTAGTCAGGAGGAGGAGGATTGGAGTTCTGAGGGACTGGAGCAGAGAGATTACTCGCGCTGGCTGCGGGTGCTGTGTGAGCCATCTTTGCTGGATACACGCTGCATGGTCGGGAAGAATACTGAAAGTTTTTGTACCAGCGGTGGTTCGGCTCGTCTTCTCCGCATGCCCGGAGGAGCGGCGGGTGATACGGGTGTCAGGCGGCTCGGCAGCGGTGAGGTAGCGGGTAAGGAGAGATGATGTGTGCCGATGTTCCTATGAGTGTAGCGGAGCTCAGGCTCTATGCGGCCATGATCGTTGGCGGTCGCCACGCCCCCCTCGCAATTTTTATTTAAATACTGTATATTGTGATGATCCTTCCCACCACTGATATCTGTGTTGTATAGGGTGCTCACACTTCCTTCTCCTTTTGTGTAGTTAAATGAACACATCCATGTGCCAACATGATGAGTGCTCCCCCCCTTGTAGTTGGGTTCTCATCTCAAATGATGTGACCTCACATGAGCATCCAGTTAGCCCCAATATGTACTGCTTGTCTCCTCACTCCACTCCTCCACAGCACCATTGCAATGCCACATACGAAGAAAACATTTGATAGTGCTCATACCCTTAAAAGCATATCTTTATTAAAAACAATAGTATGGGTACTCACATTTTGCCAGTGCTTCCAGCGCACCAGTCTAAACATACAAAATATCCTCCAACAGCAGTTTCATTTGTGCCTGCAAGCAGTCCGTCTACACTCCTGGGAGCTGGTTCTGCCTAGCCGCCGGTTGCCATCACTGTCCTTGCCCTCCCCTACGTGTATCGACACAGGGTCACATGTCTTCTTCAGGGAGATATTCTATTGGACGGACTGACTGACTGGCTGACTTTTTATAGTGAGTCATGCACCATTTTCTTATAGCTCATTGAGAGCAGCTATATTCTGTGTGATCAAATTCACCAATATACAAATCCCCATTGCAAATTATATATACTACTATGTTGCCAAATTGATACACGGCTATGCTGCGCTATGCTGCGAAACCAACTGACAGCAATATAATATCATAGCCATATTGTTAACAATTAATATATAATGCATCCTACTAGGTAATTAGGTGTGACCTGAACTCCTCCTTTTTTTGGGGTCCACTAAGGCTGCCATCAGCTGAAGAGCATCCCAATACATAATCCTAATGTGCCAATTATTCTTCACATTACTATGGGTTATCATAAAGCTCATTTTGCCACTTCCAATCCCCTATTCCTATTAATTATTAATAAAACATCCCAAGTCAAACTCCTTGTTCATGCCTCCAGGCACCAAAGATCCTAATTCATATATCCACCACAACTCACGTGTACTGAGTTCCCGTAAAAAATTGCCTCCTCTCCAGTGTTTTTTGGGGCTTCAATACCCCAAAATTCTAGGCCCCTGCAATCTTTATTATGTTTATCTCTAAAGAGTATAGACAAAAAATGTATGTCAAACCCTTTGTTAATATTGTGTACATGTTCTTTAATTCTTTCTTTAAGTGTTCTCTTAGTTCTGTCTATATAGAGTAGGTTGCAAGGACATTTATGGCATACACCACCCCCTTAGTGTCACATGGCATGAAATCCTTTATATCATAGATTCTGTTTGTGTTGGGGTTTGCAAATGATGACCTTTTATTTATATTGCTGGGTACTCCAATACAGCTATAACATCTTCCGCAGCCATTAAATCTCTTAATATCCCAAAAGGAAACATTCTTAATTTTGGGGGGTTTTATGACATTCCTAATTATCTTATCCCTTAAATTAGGGGCTCTTTTATGCACAAATGTAGGACTATCCAGTAATGTATCTCCTATCACCTTATCCTGTTTCAACACCTGCCAGTATTTATTTATGACCTGTTCAATGGCCCTCTACTGGATATTAAAGTCTAAAAGTAAAACTAATAGTAATACCCCTGTCATTGTACTCTCTTATTATTACTATGTCCACTATTAAATCCTCCCTATTTATATCTTGAATTTTTTCCTGCTACTTTTTCAAAAATCCCTTCTGGTATCCTTTGTCCTTAAACATTTTTGTGAGTCTTTCTGATTGAGCTTCATATTCATCTATGTGCGTGCATTTTCTTCTTATCCTTATGTATTGTCCACTAGGTATATTTATCACCCAGGGCTTGTGATGGCAACTCGTTAATGGGATATACATATTTCTGTCGGTAAATACGTTTTAGTTTGAATCTTCTGATTCGTGATTCAGTTTTCAAGATCCAAGAAATGGATACATTTTTTACTAATCTTCCATGTTAGTTTGATAATGTGGTTATTGACATTCATGCTCGATAATAATGTCTCTAGCTCTTCTTCTTCCCCATTCCTTATAATCAGCAGATCATCAATAAAGCATCTGTATAATTTTCTTTTTGGATCTTGGCATGATGATATCCTTTCCTCCTCTCATTTGGTCATATATAAGTTGGCTACACTTGATGAAAATGTTGTGCCCATCGCAACACCTTTTATTTGTAGATAGTAGGTCTCATCATACCAAAAAATAATTATGATTTAAGCAAAAGTCCAAGCATTTAAGGATAAAGGTTCTATGTTTTCTGCTCAACTTCCCATTTTTATTTAGTGCCAATTTTACTGCCATAATTGCTTCTTCATGGTTGATATTGGTATAAAGAGAGGCAACATCAGCTGTTGCCATCACCATATTCTCTGTGATCTCACATTCTTTTAACGACTGCACCGTGTGTTTGGTGTCCTTGAAATAAGCTATCTTCTACTGTACCAAGGGTTGTAAATGTATAACTATATAATCTCCTAAACGGGCGGTGAGTGAATCTATTCCGCTGACAATGGGTCTTCCCGGGGGATTAACAATATCTTTATGAATCTTGGGGATATAATATATTACTGGTATTCTACAGGCTGAAGGTAATAGATATTTCTCCTCATGTTTTTTTGAATAGGTTTTTCCTTACTCCATATTGTATCAATTTTTGTAACACCTTCCTATACTGTTTGGTTGGATTAGATAACAATGTCTCATATGTATCTCTATCCACTAATAAATTATTAATTTCTTGCTTATATTGCTCCTTCGATAGGATAACAACCCCCCCCCTTTATCCGCCGGGCGGACTACTATATCCTTTCTTTTTTCCAGGGATTTAATACCCTTTCTAATATGTTGTTGTTCATATACTTGATGGGTAGCCTCTCTAATTCCTTGGTTACTAACTTTTTGAACATATCTAAACACTTATTGTCAATATTTTTTGAGTTAAAGATAGATTTGTTCCTAAGCAAAGTATGCATGCCCTCTGATTGTATTCGCTGTGGATTCTGTATGTAATAATTTTTAATATTTAATTTTCTATTGAATTTTTGGATACCAACATAAGTGTCAAACCTAAATTGTAGATACCTTCCCCTAATCTTCCCTTCTCCTTTTTCTGTTGTAACCTCCTTCCCCCTCTACAGCCTCTCCTCTTGAGTTTTCTCGCTCCTGGGTGGGTTCTTCCCACCTCCCACCTAAAAAAAGAGTATGTGGTAGGTCTAATTGATCATCTTCATTAAGGGGCATGTACCTATTATGAGTGGCAATTTGATAGATATCCAAGGGTCTCTGGAACCTTTGGCTTTATGGTTAAGGGGTAAAATACTGTTCAAATTGTGGTGTGATTCTTTTGTGGTGGTGGGCCCCTAGGGGGTTGACCCTGCTGGTATTGTCCCCGATACTGTGGGCCCATATTATGGTATGGACCTCCCTGGTGCTGTCCTCCATAATTAGAATGTTGATACAGGGGACCCCTATTCCAATTGCCCCTATTGTATGGTGGTCCTCGATTGTAATGGGGCTTACCCCCTTGGTGCTGATACCCCCTATTGTTTGGTTGATAGTATTGTTGCGGTTTCTTGTTCTGATCATATGTAGTTTCATATGATCTGTTCTGTTGTCCCCTGTTGTGTTGTTGTGAATCACTTTCCTTCTCATTCCTATAATTAGGTGCTCCCCATTCCTGGGGGTGCCATATATGTGTAAGATCTTTGTTCATTTGGTGTCCTAAATTCCAGTGTTCTATTCACCTCCATTCTATCTTCCCTTACCAGTGTAGTATTTCCCAACATGATTTCCCCATTCACAATCTATGCCTGCCACTTGAAAGCCTGTTTCATTTGATAAACACCTTGGTCCCTTTGATATTCTTTCTTTTTGGTGTTCTTATTCTCCTGATCCTTTCTCTGCATACTTTTATTCAGATCTACTGTTTGTTTAATAAAGTCGGCTGGGAACCCAAATATAAGGGTGGGGGGGAGCACTTTTCATGGTAGCACATGGATGTGTTCATTTAACTGCATGAATGAAGAAGTAAGAGAGAGCACCCTATACAACACGGATGTTGGTGGCAGTAAGGATCATCACAATATATTTACATAAACTTTGCATAGTTGTGGACTTTATGTTTTTAAAGTAGCATCTGATTATATCACAAGTATTAATAAGTCACATGTTATCTATAGTATAGCATGCACTTGTCACAACTGAGGTTTTAGCAGTTGTTAATATTCAATCATTTTTTTTTTTTTATTATGATATTATTTAGCGCAGCACTAAGGTTTATTTTATTATAAACTGGTTAGCTACCGTGGACCGCTGCACCAGATTTTGCATTCTCCAATTTTAGTAAATCAACCCCTTGGTGTTGTTAAGGAATCCATCCCAAGAGATAAGTGATATTTAAAGTAAGAGTACACATTTATTCTATTGCTTACCAATTCTTAGATTTGAGTTTTGCTTTCTTTCCCTTATTTTCACCTGGTGTCTGGCTAGTAAGTCTGTTGTTTTTCAAAAGAGCAAGCTCTCGTACAGATGTAGCAGTAAAATTGATGAGGCAAACCATTTACTGTACTACTAACAGGAATGCTTAAAACAATTAGCATGTATTTATTTATGTAAAAGCTTTTTCCCAAAAGGAAAATTACTGTTGCTGGGACTGCATGGTTGGTAAGCTGCAATATATATATAATGTTTGGTTTTAAGTGGTATTAGACTTCAAGAGTTGAGAGGTCCATGCTGCGTTTGAGCATATTACATACAGTATAGGTCTGGGATTGCACAATGGTGAGATAAGCTGTATAAATGAAAAGTGATAGCAGACCTCATAATTCTTCTAGAGGTCCACTTTGTGGGGTGAGCAGACTACCTATATGTGATAGAAGGCATGGTGTGGAAATAAGTTATAATAGTATAATATAATAATATTTATTAGTATACTCTCTAACAAACCAGATAGTTATTCACCATATCTACAGTATAGCAGGTGTGTATGTCTGTACAGAAAACAATTGGGTTGCTTGAAGTGCTTGACAAACATATCAATCAATCAATGTTTTGGCATATGCTTTAGTATATCAGTAAATAAATCAGTAAAATTAAATTAGTATCAACTATCTTAGGTGTAATCATCCCCTACTCTTTCTAAAATAAAAAATAAAAATTTGGTTTGAAATGCATTTTAAACATAATAATATATCTTGGTTTCCATACAGGTTTGTATACGCCTTTACATGATTATTTATTTTAATTTAAATGTCTATAAATGTTAAGCTTCTTTATATAAATAACTTGTCTCTTATGTTTACTTGTTGCTAGAGATTATATGCCTACCTCAACAGTCTCTTGAACATTGATATTTTTATTGGTATTATCACACTTTGACACTGAAGACATCAAATTTCTGCAGGGCGTACATTCAGGGGATGTTCCTTTTCTCAGCATTCTGTGTAACAAAAATTTATGTTGTTTCATACCAAGTGATAAAAAAGCAGTACAAATCAGCATTTTCTCAGCACAATTTTTATACATCGTATATGTATTAAAATATCTGCCACAGCAGCTAAAGGAGCATCTAAAGGCACACAAGGATACTGAACATTATTTTTATGTACTAACATTGTATTATCAAGAATGCAAATTAACTGAACATAAAAAAAAAGGAAAAAAAATGAAAGATTCTTCTATTTGTACTCAAAATGTGTTGAGGAAGCTATAATCTTTTTAAATCCTTATTAATCAAGCAACTAGGTTGGCATTACTTGTTCATTCAAGAATAGGTCACAGATTATATAGTATTCATCTTTCATGGCATAGGAAGCATATTGTTTTATCAATTATTCTTTCTTTCTAATTAGAGGTTTATCAAATTATGGGGCTTCTTTACTTTATATAAAAGTTTACATTTTATTTAAAACAATTTATAGCATGCATGGAAAAATATTTATCAAAGGCAACAGAAAAAAGCATTGCAATAAATATCATTGCAGCCAGAGACCTACATTTCAAGCCCAGGAATTTACTAATGAGGCATAAAAAGTCGTAGCAAGTTGTTTGTTGCTGTTGGAAAGATAAATCTTTTAGTGTCAGTAGCTTGGGTTAGTGGGAACAAGGCTGATTTTAGACATAATAGGGGATGGAGGAACTACAAAGGAGGCGGTCCGTCTATTAGAAATGACTACATAAATGAATGTATTTGCCCAGTGAAGTTGCTTACAGCTGCAATGGCAGCATTGTGATATATGGCAGCAATGGATCTCAAGAAAAAATAATATGAGGAAAATTGTGCTTTTTAGCTACAGTTGCTTCAGATCTAAGGGATTTTCTCAGAGAGCTGCAGCAGGCTGAGACCTACCAACACAAGGAGGATATTACTATGTCATAGATAAGTTAATTGTTCTACTGCAGCACCACTGTAATGAATAGGATTTACTACTCTGCAATCACTTAGGCCTCGTTCACTTCAAACATGCAAAAAAAAAAAAAAACAGGTGGAAAAATGGCGCAGATTTCATTTGCAGAGACACAAATTTACATCAGTTTTCATGCACATTTCAGTGAGTTTTTATGCACATTGACATCAGTTTTCTTGCGTGTCTTTAATGTACCCTGTTCACAATAATGTTTATTGTCACATCAAATTTTTCCATGCAGAAAACTCCATACATGTTGCAGATTTTTAGCGCAGAAAAAAATCTGCACACTGTGGTGTGAACAAGGCACATAGAGAACAAGATACTTTTCTTTGAGCCCTTGTAGAAGGAATGCAGAAAAACTGAGGTCTCTGCACATAATATAAACAAGGCCTAAGACTTTATTCTGAACCAGCAAGCTTAAAGCGGAGCTCCACCCAAAAGTGGAACTTCTGCTTTAGGTAGTCCTAACCCCCTAACATGTCCCATTTGGCATGTCATTTTTTTGGGAGTGGGAACGGGCACCTAGTTTTGACAGGTACCCTTTCCCACTTTCGCTCGGAGAGCCGCGGCGCCCTGAGCGGAAGTTCTCCTCCCCCCTTCCCTCCCTGCAATCTTCTGGGACATTTCAGAGGTCCCAGAAGATTGCCGGCGAATCGCGTGTGCGCAGTGTGTACCCGGCTGTGAAGCTGCAAGCTGTCACAGCTGGGGGCCCACACCAGTGATGCCAGCGCCGCCGAGACCAGAGAGAGAGGATCGAGGCTTCGGACAGCCGCATCGCTGGACCGTGGGATAGATGAGTGTGTGTTTATTAAAAGTCAGCAGCTACACTTTTTGTAGCTGGAAAGGATGGAACTCTGCTTTAAAGCGGAACTAAACCCATCAATTTAACAATTTTAACAGTTTCAAAAAACTGTTACATTACTGGCACACTGGGATTACTAACTGTCACATTTTCTTGTGCACCCAACCAAACTGCCAAACCACCAAATGGCTGGTGTCATAAATGATCATAAGAGCAGCACTATTGCAGTTGCAGATCAAACAGAGGCTAAGATGGCTGCTGCCTTGGCTGAAAAAGAGAGGAGAGTTTAATTCCACTTTAACCACTTTAGGACTGCTCATGTTGCTGCTACTGCAGCAAGGTGGCAGCCCTGGGTCTGGGGACATAGACCTACGTCGCCAGATTCCTCCCTCTCTCGGCGGCGCATGTGTTTAGACGCAGCGGGAGTCGGGCAAGGGGAGGAGATGCGGTGATCACCGCCACTCTTCCCCGATCATCGGGGAAAGACTGAGAGAATCCGCCCGCTTGTGTAAACAAAGTGGGCGGATCTTCTCTGTGACAGGCAGGGACAGATCACAGGATTCAGCATAGCTGAACCTGCAATCTGTGTCACACAACCCCCTCCCCCCACACACGTCAGTAATCATGAGGCACACATTTAACCCCTTGATTACCAACAGTGTTAACCCCTTCCCTGCCAGTTTTAATATTACAGTAACAGTGCATATTTTTAGCACTGGTTACTGTAGTAATGTCACTGGTCCCCCCAAAAGTGTCAAAGATGTCAGTTAGGGGTCCGATCTGTCCGCCGCAATGTTGCAGTCCCACAAAAAATCACGGATCACCACCATTACTAGTAAAAAAAAAATAAACAATAAAAAGGACAAATCTTTCCCGTAGTTAGTAAACACACTTTTGCGCAAACCAATCAAAATACGCTTATTGTGATTTTTTTTACCAAAAATATGTAGCAGAAAACAAATTGGCCTAAAATGTTAAAAAATGTTGATTTGTAAATTTTTTGGGGGTAATGTTATATAGCAGAATGTAAGTAAAAGTAGGTGATAACCGCGCTAAGCTCCTATGTCAATAAGCAGCAACTAAGCCTCGGTTCACACTAGGGCGACCTGTGAGGCAACCTGGTCGCCTCACAGGTCGCTGCAGGTCGCCTCCCATAGGGAAGCTGCGGACCCGTTCTAATAGGAGCGACACAAGTCGCTCCGACCTAGGAAAAGGGTCCAGAGCTTCTTTGGGGCGACCAGGAGGCGACCGCCATAGACTTCAATGTTATGAAGTCCGTGGCGGCCGCTCCGATGTTGCGGCGCGCTGCTCGCACCGCGATTTTGGAGGTCGCCCCGGGAAGTAGCGTCGCGGTAGTGTGAACCGGCGCTTAAAGTGTGACAAACACATAAACAAAAATATTAAAAAGGTAAGTTGCGCTATGTAGTGAATAAGTGCTGAAAACATAAATACTGAATATAGTGAAATAAATATAAAAAAAATTACACAACAACTTGTCGTGAAACATACACCCAACAAAGAAGTGTCAAACAAACTGTGCTTTAAAAAAAATATTGATTTCAGAAGTCCAATTAAGATATAAAATAAGAAAAAGTGATATATTGATAATTTTGACCACAAAACTCCTGGGAAATAATAATTAAGAGTCAATGCAATAGTCCTTGTGTATTCGAGAATATTAGATCACTCCTAATGCAAGAATCGGCCACTAGATGTGCAGACTGCTTACCAGATTGTCAAATGCCCGATTCAAAGATGCGTATTCCCAGAATCCACAACAGGACAAACTTCTAGATAGATTCACCTCAGATGGCAGGAAAGGCTCAGCAATCACAAACCATGTGCATGTAAATAATATTAACAGATCCCATAGCGTAATACTGTATAGGTTGCTAATAAATAACCAATGGTGAGCTTACACCTTAAGTGCAATCCACTGAAAGATTAAAGTGCTGAAATAAAGAATAATAGCCACCACTGACAATACAGACTGCCAGACATGCAAATAGGTATAGCCAAAGGAAGTCGTAAAGATCCAAGTGTAGGAGCAGCGACCATCACCCATATATACGATCTGCTAAACAGATATATACAAATTGTGTGCCAATATCAGATATCGAATTACTCCAGGAATGCAGCCAGAAAAAAGGATAGAAATCCTGAAGCACACCAAAACTTCAATCAGGAACGTGACCACCACCGACAACAAAGCTGCTTACCAGATGTATGTAGTAAAAAAGCCAGATGCCGGTACTATGGGTCATAGAAATTCAGCAGGTCCCAATATGGGAAGATAATGCCTCCAACCGAAATCCCCAGCAGACATCAAGTCACTGTTAGGGAAGCTTGCATCAGCCCACACTGACGGTCAGTCTGATGCAAGCTTCCCTAACAGTGACTTGGCACATGGCACACGGAGTTCTAGCAGCAGACACATCTCTAGAACTGTTAAGAGGAGACTGTGTGAATCAGGCCTTCATGGTAGAATAAGGATTATAGGCTAGCGCTAAGGATTACAATTTTTTTCTGATACCACTGTATAGTGGGCTGCTGCTGGTATAAAAGGTAGTGTACCTTTATAAAGTGTATAGTGCAAAAGTATACCTGCGCTGCTAACAAAGCAAATACATAAATAAATCTCAATAAATGGTGTATAAATAATCTGTGTAAAGTGCTAGTGCTCAACTTCAAACACACATTCCTATATCATAAATCCCAATCAATATATAAAAATATAAAAATACAATAAATACAAATTTTATCACGTGAAAATAATAAATATCAATAAAGTCTTCCAATAAAAGACGTGCTTAAATAGTGACAGTCTTTGTGCAAAACATAAGTCCAAAGTGCTGCGTGCTCGTAAAACAAGTGCCGGTGCTTTCTCTACATGAGTAGGTGCTCCCCTCCTGGACCCCTACTCACCAGAAGCCAAATAATACACCGCTTTCAGAATATCCTTAGATAGGACGAGCCTTAGTGGACCATCAACTCAATCAGCTTTCCTGTAGGTCATATCATCCAGGTAATGCTCATAAAAATGGAAAGAGATGCTGGCATCGTGAAGTATGTAATCACTTTATTCGATGCACACAATACAAGATACACTTACAATATGGCAAAGGTTAAAACGCCTAAAAAATCATCCCACGGGTTGCCAATCCAAACGGCTGTACTCACTCCCCGTGTCCCCGTATGTCGGAAGGTGGATGTAGTTTGGCGTAGTACGTACTCGGACGAACGGCTTGACCCGTTTCGCTCCGCACACAGAGCGTTATCAAAAGCCTTTTGATAACAAAAGGCTTTTGATAACGCTCTGTGTGCGGAGCGAAACGCGTCAAGCCGTTCGTCCGAGTACGTACTACGCCAAACTACATCCACCTTCCGACATACGGGGACACGGGGAGTGAGTACAGCCGTTTGGATTGGCAACCCGTGGGATGATTTTTTAGGCGTTTTAACCTTTGCCATATTGTAAGTGTATCTTGTATTGTGTGCATCGAATAAAGTGATTACATACTTCACGATGCCAGCATCTCTTTCCATTTTTTTGAGCATTACCTGGATGATATGACCTACAGGAAAGCTGATTGAGTTGATGGTCCACTAAGGCTCGTCCTATCTAAGGATATTCTGAAAGCGGTGTATTATTTGGCTTCTGGTGAGTAGGGGTCCAGGAGGGGAGCACCTACTCATGTAGAGAAAGCACCGGCACTTGTTTTACGAGCACGCAGCACTTTGGACTTATGTTTTGCACAAAGACTGTCACTATTTAAGCACGTCTTTTATTGGAAGACTTTATTGATATTTATTATTTTCACGTGATAAAATTTGTATTTATTGTATTTTTATATCTTCATGGTAGAATATCTGCTAGGAAACCACTTCTAAAGAAAGGCAACAAGCAGAAGAGACTTGTTTGGGCTAAAGAACACAAGGAATGGACATTAGACCAGTGTAAATCTGTGCTTTGGTCTGATGAGTCCAAATTTGAGATCTTTGGTTCCAACCACCGTGTCTTTGTGCGACGCAGAAAAGGTGAACGGATGGACTCTACATGCCTGGTTCCCACCGTGAAGCATGGAGGAGGAGGTGTGATGGCGTGGGGGTGCTTTGCTGGTGACACTGTTGGGGATTTATTCAAAACTGAAGGCATACTGAACCAGCATGGCTACTACAGCATCTTGCAGCTGCATGCTATTCCATCCAGTTTGCGTTTAGTTGGACCATCATTTATTTTTCAACAGGACAATGACCCCAAACATTTGTCCAATTTGACCAAGAAGAAGAGTGATAGGGTGCTGCGCCAGATGACCTGGCCTCCACAGTCACCGGACCTGAACCCAATCGAGATGGTTTGGGGTGAGCTGGACCGCAGAGTGAAGGCAAAATGGCCAACAAGTGCTAAGCATCTCGGGGAATGCCTTCAAGACTGCTGGAAGACCATTTCAGGTGACTACCTCTTGAAGTGTGACTACAATTTTCATAGTCATGAAAATAAAGAAAACTCTTTGAATGAGAAGGTGTGCCCATACTTTTGGTCTGTACTGTATACACACACATATGTATATATATATATATATATATATATATATACACATATACACACACACACATATATATATATATATATAATATAACGCATGAATTATAATCTAATCAATAATATAATTTTATTGTATAATATATATATATATATATATATATATATACATATATATATATATATATATATATATAATATATTATATAATAAAATTATATTATTGATTAGATTATAATTAGGGTTGAGCGGACACCTAGATGTCCGTGTTCGACGGGTTCGGCCGAACTTTAAAAAAAAGTCCGGGTCCGTGTCCCGGACTTTTACCGAACTTTTCCCGGACACCGAACCCCATTGAAGTCAATGGGGACCCGAACTTTAAGGCACTAAAATGGCTCTAAAACACCAAAGGAAAGGGCTAGAGTGCTGCAAATGGCAGCAAAACGTAATTAAGAGCATGGCAAGTGCTCTGCAAACAAATGTGGATAGGGAAATAACTTAAAACAACAAAAAAAAACAGAAAAATAAAACAATGTTCTTCTTCATCTCTGAAGGACGAGGCCCATATGGAGTAGGAGGGAGGTTGAGGTGGTGGTGGATGTGGCGGTGACATAGGCGTGCGCACAGGGTGTGCTGGGTGTGCCTGGGCACACCCTAATCACCTAGGGCACATAGCATTGCCAGTGAGGAGATGGGAAAGATCTCCCTGGGACCTGCTCTGCTCTATTTCTCCTTGCCTACAGGTACATGGCCCCGATACATTACTCTCCCTGCTGGCAAACACATGCATGTGTATTTCAACTTTGGGGTGCACACCTTAATGCAATAGGCTGCGCACACCTATGGGCGGTGTAGGTGGAAGCGGCGGTGGAGGAGGACCAGGGCCGGATTAACAGCATCATGGGCTTGGTGCTGAGGATTTTGAAGGGCCTTAGGGCCGTGCCTTGCCATGCACCCAGAGGAGGAAGGGTGCAGCCATGCATGCCTAATTCAACATGGGATGCTGTCTCTGAAGCCCATAAACACATCCATGCATCGCCAACTGTCCCTCCTTGTCCGGCCTTCACGCTGTGTGGGGAGGTTCTGAGGGTGCTGCCTGGGGAAGCGAGCATAGAAGCCAGACTTCTGTGTTTACAAGTGACAGAAGAGCGGTAACAGTGAATATGGCCAACCCGGGGCCTATATAAAAGGTAGGGGCCTGGAGCTGCAGCTCCAATAGACCCTACATTAATCTGGCCCTGAGGAGGAGGACGAGGTAGCCAACACTGCTTCTTTTCACAAATTTTAAATGAGGGTACACCCCAAAAGAGTGAGAAAGAGCAAAAATGGAACAATGGGTGGGTAAGGTCGGTATCCATTGCTATTCTGCATAAGGTACGGAAAAGTCCCGTGGGATCCATGCCTGGTTCATTTTAATGAACGTGAGCTTGTCCACATTGTCTCTGGACAGGCGGCTGCGCTTGTCTGTTATAACGCCCCCAGCCGTGCTAAATACCTGTTCAGATAATACACTGGCTGCAGGGCACGCCAGCACCTCCAAGGCGTAAAGGGCAAGCTCAGGCCATGTGCCCAATTTGGAGACCCAGAAGTTGAAGGGGGCAGACCCGTCATTCACTACATGTAGGCGTGTGCACACATACTGCTCCACCATGTTGGTAAAATGCTGCCTCCTGCTAAGACGTTCCATCTGAGCTGCTGGTGCTGCTGTTTGTTGTGGCGTGCTGACAAAGCTTTTCCACATTTCGGCCATGCTAACCCTGCCTTCTGAGGTGCTGGCGGTGCCCTGGTTGCGTTGGCGACCTCCTCCTCCTCCTCCACTGCCTTGTGCTTCCACTGTGGCCCCGCTGTCAGATGGGAATGCCAGCAGCATGGCGTCTACCAGCGTGCGCTTGTACTCGCGCATCTTGCGATCGCGCTCCAGTGAGTGAATTAAGGACGGTACGTTGTCCTTGTAACGGGGATCCAGCAGCGTGGCCACCCAGTAATCAGCACAAGTTAGAATGTGGGCAACTCGGCGGTCGTTGTGGAGACACTGCAGCATGTAATCGCTCATGTGTGCCAGGCTGCCCAGAGGCAACGAAAGGCTGTCCTCTGTGGGAGGTGTATGGTCCGTGTCCTCTGTATCCCCCCAGCCACGCACCAGTGATGGCCATGAGCTGGCCTGGGTGCCACCCTGCTGTGAACATGGTTCCATCTCCTCCTCCAGCTCCTCCTCCTCCTCATCCTCCTCATCCTCCAGAACTGTGCCCCTGCTGGACAATTGCGTCCCTGGCGTTTGCGTGTGCAGGAACCCACCCTCGGAGCCCCTTGCGAATGACTGCCCTGAAAGCCTTGGAAATGTTACCTCTTCATCCTCCTCCTCCTCCTCATCCTGTGCCACATCCTCTTCCATCATCGCCCGAATTGTTTTTTCAAGGAGGCATAGAAGTGGGATAGTTAAGCTGAGAACGGCGTCATTGCCACTGGCCATGTTGGTGGAGTACTCAAAACAGCGCAACAAGGCACACAGGTCTCGCATGGAGGCCCAGTTATTGGTGGTGAAGTGGTGCTGTTCCGCAGAGCGACTCACGCGTGCGTGCTGCAGCTGAAACTCCACTATGGCCTGCTGCTGCTCGCACAGTCTTTCCAGCATGTGCAAGGTGGAGTTCCACCTTGTGGGCACGTCACATATGAGGCGGTGAGCGGGAAGGCCGAAGTTACGCTGCAGCGCTGCCAGGCGAGCAGCAGCAGGGTGAGAACGCCGAAAGTGCGCACAAACGGCCTGCACTTTCTGCAGCAGCTCTGACATATCGGGGTAGTTTTTAAGGAACCTCTGCACCACCAAATTCAGCACATGCGCCAGGCAAGGGATGTGCGTCAAACCGGCTAGGCCCAGAGCTGCTATGAGATTTCGCCCGTTATCGCACACCACCAGGCCGGGCTTGAGGCTCGCTGGCAGCAACCACTCATTTGTCTGCTGTTCCATGCTCCTCCACAACTCCTGCGCGGTGTGTGGTTTGTCCCCCAAACAGGCAAGTTGTAAAACTGCCTGCTGTCGTTTACCCCTGGCCGTGCTGAAGTTGGTGGTGAAGGTGTTACGCTGTCCGGATGAGGAGGCGGTAGAGGATGAGGAAGCGGAGTAGGAGGAGTTAGGAACAGGAGGCAAACTGAAGCGCCCTGCAATCCTCGGTGGTGGAAGGACATGCGCCAAATTGCTATCCGCCTCAGGCCCATCCGCCACTGCATTTACCCAGTGTGCCGTTAGGGAGATATAACGCCCCTGACCGTGCTTACTGGTCCACGTATCCGTAGTTAGGTGGACCTTGGCACAGATGGCGTTGCGCAGTGCACACCTGATTTTTTCCCCCACTTGGTTGTGCAGGGAAGGGATGGCTTGCCTGGAAAAGTAGTGGCGGCTGGGCACGACGTACTGTGGGACAGCCACCGACATAAGGTTTTTAAAACTGTGCGTCTCCACCAGACGGAATGACAGCATTTCAAAGGCCAATAATTTTGAAATGCTGGCATTCAGGGCCAGGGATCGCGGGTGGGTAGGGGGGTACTTCCTCTTCCTCTCAAGTGTTTGGGAGATGGAAAGCTGAACGCTTCCACGGGACATTGTGGAGATGGTTGTTGGTGACCCAGGTGGTGGTGTTGCTGACAGATCGTCTGTTTGCGGGGTGGCAGGTGCCGGTATCACTACAGATGTGGCTGGAGCGGCCGAGACTGCAGCAGAAGAGGAAGCAGGATGAGCCAGAGACGTTTCTTGGTTTTGAAGGTGTGTACTCCACTGCAGCTCGTGCTTTGCACTTAGATGCCTGATCATGCAGGTTGTGCTCAGGTTGAGAAGGTTCATGCCTCGCTTCAAGCTCTGATTGCACAGGGTGCAAACCACTCGTGTCCTGTCATCAGCACATTTTCTAAAGAACTTCCACGCTAGAGAACTCCTTTGAGCTGACTTTGGTGCGCTCGTTCCCTTGCTGCGTTGGGCAGTAGCGGGCGTAGTGTCTAGGGCACGGCCGCTCCGCTTCTGCACCCTGCTCCCTCTTCTGCTGTGCTGGTGGCTCTGTGCGACCACCGCCTCTTCCTCCAAACTACTCAGTTCACCTGCATGACGTTCATTCCATGTGGGGTCGAGGACCTCATCGTCCTCCACATCATCTTCCACCCAGTCTTCACCCCTGCCCTCCTTGTCGGTCTCCACAATGCTGAACGCCGCAGCAGTTGGCACCTGCGTTTCGTCATCATCGGAGACGTGCTGCGATGATCCTTGCATGTACTCATCTTGAGGAATAAGTGGTTGGGCATCGCTGCACTCAATCTCTTCCACTTCTGGGGCAGGGCTAGGTGGATGGCCCTGGGAAACCCTGCTGACAGAGTCCTCAAAAAGAATAAGAGACTGCTGTATGGCTTGGGGCTCAGACTGCTGGCCTGATTTGCAAGGGGGTGAGGTGAAAGACGGTTGGACATTGGCTGCAGGTGCCAACTCTGACCTTTCTGCAGTAGACTGGGTGGGAGACAATGTGAAGGAACTGGAGGCACTGTCAGCAGCAAACCAATCTACTATCGCCTCAACTTGTTCTGGCCTCATCACTTCTAGGGGCGTTTGATGCCCTACCAAATACTGATGCAGGTTCTGTCGCCTACTCACACTTGAGGAAGGTGTTTCACTTGTGCGTGTAGCTGGCACAGATCGACCATGTCCTCTCCTTGCAACAGGAGCTCTACCAGCAGCACCACGACCCAGGCCACGGCCCTTATTTGACGGTCTCCTCATATTTCTGTAATTTAAGATCTTGCCCTAGAAAGGTTTTTATTGAATAGCGGAATAGAAAATATGATCCAAAAAAAGTGTATGTATATCACACGTACACAACCACACTAGGCCCCAATTACTATTGTTTGTACCCCTAAAAGGCTAGATGAGGAGTAGGGGGAGTATGGAACAGGCAGCACCCTCAAACCTTCAGAAGTATGAGATGAACCCCAACAACTTGGAAAGGTGGATCTCTCTCACACGTACCGACACAGACTATCCCGCAATTCAATTGATCCTCAAAGGTTTTTATTGAATAGCGGAATAGGAAATATGATCAAAAAAAGTGTATGTATCTCGCACGTACACAACCACACTAGGCCCCAATTACTATTGTTTGTACCCCTAAAAGGCTAGATGAGGAGTAGGGGGGGTATGGAACAGGCAGCACCCTCAAACCTTCAGAAGTATGAGATGAACCCCAACAACTTGGAAAGGTGGATCTCTCTCACACGTACCGACACAGACTATCCCGCAATTCAATTGATCCCCAAAGGTTTTTATTGAATAGCGGAATAGGAAATATGATCAAAAAAAGTGTATGTATCTCACACGTACAGAAACACACTAGGCCCCAATTACTATTGTTTGTACACCTAAAAGGATGGATGAGGAGGAGGAGGAGTATGGAACAGGCAGCACCCTCAAAGCTTCAGAAGTATGAGATGAACCCCAAAAACTTGGAAAGGTGGATCTCACACGTACCGACATAGACTATTCCGCAATTTAATTGATCCCCAAAGGTTTTTATTGAATAGCGGAATAGGAAATATGATCAAAAAATGTGTATGTATCTCACACGTACAGAAGCACACTAGGCCCCAATTACTATTGTTTGTACACCTAAAAGGATGGATGAGGAGGAGGAGGAGTATGGAACAGACAGCACCCTCAAAGCTTCAGAAGTATGAGATGAACCCCAAAAACTTGGAAAGGTGGATCTCACACGTACCGACACAGACTATCCCGCAATTTAATTGATCCCCAAAGGTTTTTATTGAATAGCGGAATAGGAAATATGATCAAAAAAAGGGTATGTATCTCACACGTACAGAAGCACACTAGGCCCCAATTACTATTGTTTGTACACCTAAAAGGATGGATGAGGAGGAGGAGGAGTATGGAACAGGCAGCACCCTCAAACCTTCAGAAGTATGAGATGAACCCCAACAACTTGGAAAGGTGGATCTCTCTCACACGTACCGACACAGACTATCCCGCAATTCAATTGATCCTCAAAGGTTTTTATTGAATAGCGGAATAGGAAATATGATCAAAAAAAGTGTATGTATCTCGCACGTACACAACCACACTAGGCCCCAATTACTATTGTTTGTACCCCTAAAAGGCTAGATGAGGAGTAGGGGGGGTATGGAACAGGCAGCACCCTCAAACCTTCAGAAGTATGAGATGAACCCCAACAACTTGGAAAGGTGGATCTCTCTCACACGTACCGACACAGACTATCCCGCAATTCAATTGATCCTCAAAGGTTTTTATTGAATAGCGGAATAGGAAATATGATCAAAAAAAGTGTATGTATCTCGCACGTACACAACCACACTAGGCCCCAATTACTATTGTTTGTACCCCTAAAAGGCTAGATGAGGAGTAGGGGGGGTATGGAACAGGCAGCACCCTCAAACCTTCAGAAGTATGAGATGAACCCCAACAACTTGGAAAGGTGGATCTCTCTCACACGTACCGACACAGACTATCCCGCAATTCAATTGATCCTCAAAGGTTTTTATTGAATAGCGGAATAGGAAATATGATCAAAAAAAGTGTATGTATCTCGCACGTACACAACCACACTAGGCCCCAATTACTATTGTTTGTACCCCTAAAAGGCTAGATGAGGAGTAGGGGGAGTATGGAACAGGCAGCACCCTCAAACCTTCAGAAGTATGAGATGAACCCCAACAACTTGGAAAGGTGGATCTCTCTCACACGTACCAACACAGACTATCCCCCAATTTAACTGATCCCCAAAGGTTTTTGATTAAATAGCGGAATAGAAAATATGATCCCAAAAAAGTGTATGTATATCACACGTACACAACCACACTAGGCCCCAATTACTATTGTTTGTACCCCTAAAAGGCTAGGAGTAGGGGGGAGTATGGAACAGGCAGCACCCTCAAACCTTCAGAAGTATGAGATGAACCCCAACAACTTGGAAAGGTGGATCTCTCTCACACGTACCAACACAGACTATCCCCCAATTTAACTGATCCCCAGAGGTTTTTGATTAAATAGCGGAATAGAAAATATGATCCCAAAAAAGTGTATGTATATCACACGTACACAACCACACTAGGCCCCAATTACTATTGTTTGTACCCCTAAAAGGCTAGGAGTAGGGGGGAGTATGGAACAGGCAGCACCCTCAAACCTTCAGAAGTATGAGATGAACCCCAACAACTTGGAAAGGTGGATCTCTCTCACACGTACCAACACAGACTATCCCCCAATTTAACTGATCCCCAGAGGTTTTTGATTAAATAGCGGAATAGAAAATATGATCCCAAAAAAGTGTATGTATATCACACGTACACAACCACACTAGGCCCCAATTACTATTGTTTGTACCCCTAAAAGGCTAGGAGTAGGGGGAGTATGGAACAGGCAGCACCCTCAAACCTTCAGAAGTATGAGATGAACCCCAACAACTTGGAAAGGTGGATCTCTCTCACACGTACCAACACAGACTATCCCCCAATTTAACTGATCCCCAAAGGTTTTTGATTAAATAGCGGAATAGAAAATATGATCCCAAAAAAGTGTATGTATATCACACGTACACAACCACACTAGGCCCCAATTACTATTGTTTGTACCCCTAAAAGGCTAGATGAGGAGTAGGGGGAGTATGGAACAGGCAGCACCCTCAAACCTTCAGTATGAGATTGTGTTCACTGTACCCCACAAAGATTGAGTTCACTGCACCCCACAATGATTGTGTTCACTGCACCCCACAAAGATTGTGTTCACTGCACCTCACAAAGATTGTGTTCACTGTACCCCCCAAAGATTGTGTTCACTGCACCCCACAAAGATTCTGTTCACTGTACCCCACAAAGATTGTGTTCACTGCACCCCAAAAAGATTGTGTTCACTGCACCCCAAAAAGGATGTTGTTCACTGCACCCCAAAAAGGATGTTGTTCACTCCACCCCAAAAAGATTGTGTTCACTGCACCCCACAAAGATTGTGTTCACTGCACCCCAAAAAGATTGTGTTCACTGCACCCCAAAAATGATTTTGTTCACTGCACCCCAAAAAGGATTTTGTTCACTGCACCCCAAAAAGGATGTTGTTCACTCCACCCCAAAAAGATTGTGTTCACTGCACCCCAAAAAGATTGTGTTCACTGCACCCCACAAAGGATTTTGTTCACTGCACCCCAAAAAGATTGTGTTCACTGCACCCCAAAAAGGATGTTGTTCACTGCACCCCAAAAAGGATTTTGTTCACTGCACCCCAAAAAGATTGTGTTCACTGCACCCCACAAAGGATTTTGTTCACTGCACCCCACAAAGATTGTGTTCACTGCACACCAAAAAGGATTGTGTTCACTGCACCCCAAAAAGATTTTGTTCACTGCACCCCAAAAAGATTGTGTTCACTGCAGCCCAAAAAGATTGTGTTCACTGCAGCCCAAAAAGATTGTGTTCACTGCAGCCCAAAAAGATTGTGTTCACTGCAGCCCAAAAAGATTGTGTTCACTGCAGCCCAAAAAGATTGTGTTCACTGCAGCTCACACACAGAAAAATGGATGTGGATCACTGACACCTGCCTATCTCCAATCCCACACCACACAGCAATATCGATTGTAGTTTGTAGAACACAGTTTCCCTAAAATTCAGCAGACTCTGTCCCTAACAGGATTGAGAAGAGATCGTAGATCAGGATTGAGTGCAGATTCACCCCACCCCCCACACAGCAATATCGATTGTAGTTTGTAGAACACAGTTTCCCTAAAATTCAGCAGACTCTGTCCCTAACAGGATTGAGAAGAGATCGTAGATCAGGATTGAGTGCAGATTCACCCCACCCCCCACACAGCAATATCGATTGTAGTTTGTAGAACACAGTTTCCCTAAAATTCAGCAGACTCTGTCCCTAACAGGATTGAGAAGAGATCGTAGATCAGGATTGAGTGCAGATTCACCCCACCCCCCACACAGCAATATCGATTGTAGTTTGTAGAAGACACTGACCCTATATAATTCAGCAGACTCTATCCCTAAAATGCCTACAACTCGCCCTGCCTAAACACTCCGACCTGTCCCTCAATTCTATCCGGACACAAATGGTTTTTTCCTGCCTATCTTTCCCTAATCAGCAGCCAGCACGTTGATGTGTGCTCTGTCCCTGAATCTAAGCAGCATAATGACGCCGCTGCGGCTGCCTCGAACTTATAAAGACTTGGTCACATGCTTCAGACGGCCAATCACAGCTACTGAGACATTTGCAGGCATGGCTGGGATGGCTTAAGGCACACCAGTTAAACGATTGTTGATTGGCTGTTGAAAGCCCGCCATGAAAAGAGCGCCAAAGCATGCAAAACCCGGAAATAAAACGACCGAACACGGATTTTTACCCGAACATACAGTAAAGTGTCCGTGTCCGTGTTCGGGTACAAAAAATCCAATTATTCGGTACGAACACGAATAATACAGTCCGTGTTCGCTCAACACTAATTATAATTCATGCGTTTGTGTTTCAAAATTATCACATCTTGGATGTCTACTAGAGTCTTGTTTTGGTCAGGTTTAAGTCAGTAATTACTAAGAATTGTAGTCCTATAATACATAACACCAAATTTCCATGCAAAAAATTGTACGGCTTTTGGTACATAATTCCTGACATAGTCATACCACCAGGGAGGTTAAACAATGTGTACAAAGAATACTCAAAAATTCAAGAATTCAAAAGTACATTGACATGCATGTTATTATATCGTTACAAGTAAAAGTCAGTATTCAAAAAGTGATAAACGTCCAAGTGGACAAACAAGAAAAATAATATATTGTAGACCATCGTGTTCTTGTGGCGCCTCATTGATGGGGGAGTTGCACAGTATATTGGGGGCTAAATGCTAGGTCCCCCAAAGGTCTAGACACCCCTAACCATTCACTGGCCTATCTAGCATGAGGCAATTTAACAAGGAAAAAAACATCTAAAGAGTATTCTGAGTCTGCGGTGAGGGAGTATTCTCGTTCTTCCGAAATGTAGGTATCTTGGAGTGTTCATCGTGAATTATCAGCTAAATATTCTTGATTAGTGTCAGAAGACGGCAAGGGGTAGGGTGTGAGGGCGGAGGGTAAAAGAAAGAGAAAGGGGGGAGAAAGAAGGGGGGGGGAGCAGCTTAGTATAAATGTGTGCAAAAGTCGTATATAGATGAGTAAGACTCAAGGGCCGATGAGAGGGCAGGATAAAGTGGGCCTCATGATGTCACGGAAATCTGCAGATTCTATAAAAGACCATTCAGCAGTTTTAAAAAAGGCACATTTCTGGAGTGCCGGGATTTCTAACTGTCACATTTGCTTGTTTCCTCAACCAAACTGTCAAACCATCAAATGGCTGGTGTCTTAACTGATCACATGTGCAGCATCACGGCAGTTGTAGATCAAACAGACTCAGCTTCCTTGGCTGTAATGGATAAGAGGATTTAATTTCATTTTAAGGCTGCCAGCAGTTCTGATTCAGTTCAAAACCGATCAGTCATCAGGTCCAGGCCAATAATTTATGGCCTGGACTTGCTGATCGGTTCTGCCCAATGGAAGAACCTCCTGTGTCTGTGTAATTTTAACACAGTTACTGTCAGTGTCAGTCTTAGTATAGAGTCAGGGTCCCGCCACATATTCCCTCATAAAGTTTTTCCCCCTGATCGCCCCAAGTTAACCCTTTCACTCCCTGTCACAGTGTCCGTAATAAATTATATAGATCTTTTTTTTTGATCACTGTATTAGTGTCACAGGTGACGCCAGTTAACGTCAGCATCAGCGTCAGTTAGTGTAAATTCCAGATAGAGGCAGATTTTAACCCTTAGATTGCCAGTAACACTTACACATAAACTATATACAGTACCTCCATTACTAGTATAGTGTCTGAACTAATCAATATATTTGATCTAATCAGAACTATACTAGAGTCCCCAATAATATAGTGTTCCAAAAAACACGGCATTAACAGTATCAGCCCTGACACCTGCCAGCACCTGGGTTTAGCCCCTCACCCAGCCTACTCAAACAAGTGCAGTATCAATAGATTACTGTCATTTCCAATACACAGCACACAAAACCTCAGCGTTAGCAAAGTCAGGCCTTATTTCTGCTAGCACTATCAATTCGTTTTTTTTTTTGTAGCGGTTCAAACTGCCCTCAACAACCAGGTGCTTTTTTACCTGTGAGTCACACTATGTATCTGAAAATTTAGTGGCCAAAACGTCAAACGCAAGTTACAATAGTGAAGAGGCCTACACGATGCTGAGCATGACAGATGAGAGCAATAGGGAGTCCTCACTGTCAGATTCAGGCTCAGTATTTGAACTCGTAGAGAGCAGCGGCACTCTGACAGATAGCTATGATTACAGAGTAGAGGTCCCTGTTAGGGTCAAACTTACCTGACCCTGTTCTTCTGTTGCTGTGGTGCAACAACCTGATGATTTTCATATGCAGTAGAGTGTCGGTACTAGTGCCACTCTACTCTCTGGTGAACTGGCGAGCACCAGTGGCCTAATACCCCCTTGTCGTAGACAAACCAGCACTGCAGTATCACTTGGTGATGTGGCGAGTCCCATAAGTGCAGTTTAGACTGGTGTGGTGGCTAGCACAAGTAGTGGCCTGCAGCCACCAAGAATTTGAACGCAGGCCCATAGAGCCAAAAGTGCCCTCCCTGATGTGCTTGCAAATCTGGATTGGCAGCCCACAGATTCTGCAATGCCCGTATTTCCCCCATTAACTGGCCAACGCGGAGTTCAGGTGGAAACAGCAGATTTTACTCCCCTGATTTTTTTTAGCTGTTTTTCACAGAAGATCTATACAGATCTATTGTGGACCAAAGCAATTATATCCCCGCAAACCCAAATTTGACCCTTGGCAGAAAATTTGGCTGGAAACCTATCACAGTTATCAAATTTAGGACCTTTCTGGGCCTATCCCTCAACATGGGCATTACTAAAAAGAGTGAGTATTGCTAGATGCTGGAGGCAACCACTAACACCCTCAATGGCAGAATGGACAGGATCGAACATCTGGAATGCATGCTCTCATGGGACACTGGTTCCAATGAAGCCCACTCCATTATGTGGACTGTATGGCTTCATTTCCGATTCTCCTCAGCCTTTGCTGACTTTATAGCAGAGGGCCTGGACCACCCTCAAAGGTAGAGTCTTCCTTTAACCTTGTCCCCCCCCCCCTTTTTTTTTCGCTTCCTTATCCCTTCTATGTCTCTTTCCTTCTCCTCTTATCTTTATCTTAACTTTACTGTATATAAACGCCACTTGATTTCCATACCTACTTCTTCCATGCCTAGTTTGATTTAGGTACTTATGACATTGCTCTACTTCAGACTCTGATATCTTGGTTTACCGAATACTTTATTACTGTATTATAGTTGATGGTTTCCCCTGTGTGCCAATTGCTCTACGATCTAGCTTAGGTCGGGCGTCTCTTGTAGATCGGGGCTCGGTGTGTAGCCCTGTGCTCTCAACACAGCTAGTACCCTGTGGGGGTGTTAGGGCGTTGGGTTGGCACACCCGAGTCCCGAGGATGCCAAACTTTGCATTTATTACTTGTTGAATAATCACACAGGATATATTACTATATTATTGTAAATTCCTTATAACTGTCTGACAAGTACCTTAGCTGTCAGGATTTCACGACAACTGTTTATTTACCATCAATGTATTTTTTTATTTGTTTCTTATTTTCCTCCATGTATTGATCATGATTCTGTTTGGAGATTTGAAAATAAAAACTGATTGAACATAAAAAGAGTGAGTTCAGGTCATATTGATCCACTGACCCAATTCATCATATGCCCATGTTCTCTGCTACCATGGCCAGGACTATTATGGTTCATGCACTTCAACAAAAATTAACTCTGTCGCCCTCAGGATGACCCTGAATATGATCGGCTCTGCAAAATTCGGCCCCTCGTGAACCACTTCAACCAAAAATGTGCAGCCTTTTTTATCCCCCAACAAGATGTTTGTGTTGATGAGTCTCTGATTATGTTTTCTGGCTGTCTTCCTTTTAAACAGTTTCTCCCCAGCAAGCATGCCAGGTATGGGGTCAAGATGTATAAGCTCTGTGACAGGGAAACAGGGTATACATGTAGTTTCCTGGTTTATGAGGGAAAAGATAACAGCGTGGAGCCCCCCAACTGCCCAGACTACATAGGGAGCAGTGGAAAGATTGTTTGGGACTTGGTATCACTCTTATTAGGAAAGAGGTACCATTTAAAGTCGACAATTTCTACACAAGCATGCCACTTTTTAGACACCTCTTTCAATTTTTCAATTGGGAATCGCATGTGGCAACGTGCAATCTAATCACAGGGGCTTCCCCCAATGGCGTGCAAATGCCCGACTTAGTCAGGGGGAGAGAGCCTGCTTGAGGTGCAATGAATTCCTTGCACTGAGGTGGAAAGACAAATGGAACATTTTCGTTCTGTCTTCCATTCACGCAGCTACGGCCGTCCAAAATACAATGTTGACTGGTGTTGTTGAGAAACCCCTCTGTGTCCATGACTACAACCATAAAATGGGAGGAGTGCACTTCAACGACCAGATAATGGGGCCATACTTAGTTGCCCGTAAGGCCAGACGCTGGTACAAAAAAGTGTCTGTATACTTATTCAAATTGGTTCTTTTCAATGCTTATGTACTATACAAAGTGTCAGGAAGAACTAGATCCTTCCTAAAATTATAGGAAGAGATCATCACAGCTCTTCTGGGTCCAGAAGGTCCAGTGACCCAATTTACCAATCAAGATGCAGTGAGCTGGCTGCATGAGAGGCATTTTCCAGATGTCCTCCCTGGTAACCCTACCCAAAGAGCACCCCAAAAAAGATGCAGTGTTTGTAGCAAGCATAGAAATAGGCGTGGCACCTGCTATTAATGTCCCCTCCTGCCCTGGCAAACCTAGTCTCTGCATCAGTGATTCTTATATATATAGTAAATATACTGTATATAGTATGTATAGTATGGGGAAAAGCACGGCCCACTCTAGGGCATACTTTCACACAGGGTCTCGAAAGATGTTAGATGGCTATCACATTTTGAGGGACCCTAACCTGGAACATTTATAGTTACAATAAAAGTGTAAAAAAAAAGAAAAAACAAACATAAAAAAATAAATAAAAAAGCCAAAAATAGTTGTTGTTTTATTTTGCTTACTGTTTTACTGTATTTTATGCTATACTGTAAGGTTTGCTGTTACTATATTTTATTGTTAACCATTGTTTGCTTTGCAGGCATGCCATTCAGCTGCAGCACTGATTTGTTTATTTTGACAGCAACAGGGTTTTCTCTCACAATACGTAAAATCAGTGACTCCAGTGCTATAGGAGGTGATTTCACTACCACAGTTAAAAAAATGAGCGTATATGGCAAAGCACAGGGGCTGAGGTAGACATAAATTGCAATAAAAAAAGTTGTTTTATTGAGTTAATGTTTTATTGATACTGTGTTTTATTATTAACCATTGTTTGATTTGCAGGTATACCATTCAGCTGCAGCACTGATTTGTTTATTTTGACAGCAACAGGGTTTCCTCTCAGGATACATAAATCCGTAACTCCAGTGGCGCAGAAGGTAATTTCACCACCGCAGTTAATAAAAAAGAACCATATATGCCGAAGCATAGGGGATGGGGTGGACACAGAGGATAGATCTCCCCTGTGCTTCATCATATATTTTTTATATTCCCTTTTCTTGGCAGAGATTTCTTCATCCACATCAATCGATGTGAATATAGGTATCTGTTAGGTTCTTTTTTTTTTTCGTTCAGCCCACAGGATGCATGAAAAAAAGAACAACACAAAATATGCCCAACAAGAACCAGCAACTTACTGGTATGTTGCTGGACTTTGATTGGTTATACTGGAATGATGCCTGCAGGTTTAGACATAATCTCGGTCACGTTTTTTTTCAGCCGGCAGTCGGCTTTCATGTAAAAGCAATCCTAGCAGTTAATTAGCCACAGGACTGCTTTTACAAGCTAAAGCCTGCTTCCATTCCATTGTTTTCTCGGGCTCTCCTGTCCCGCCAGCTGACCATAGAGCTAATCGGAGACCAAAATGGCTCCAATCATCTCTATGGCCTAAGAAACTGGAAGCTACGAACATTTCATAACTTCAGTTTTGCCTCCTATAAACAGTGCCATTGGGAAATTGAGAAAGCATTGATCTTGGTGTGGTCAGATACTTTAGGGCAGAAGAGAGATCTAAAGTCCAATAGAACCCGAATTTTTCAAAAAAGGGTACCTGTCACTACCTAATGCTATAATAGGGGATGTTTACATTACCTGTGATAACAATATAAATGATTAAAAAAAAAATATGAGGGACAGTGTAAAAATAAAATAAAAGAGCAAAAAAATTACATTTAAAAAATAAAATTAAAGCACTCTTATCCCACCGTGCTTGCACACAAAGGCGATCGCAAGTCATATGAACGTCAGATCGAGGGCAGTATTCTAGCAGTAGACCTCCTCTGTAAATCTAAAGTGATAAGAGGCATGGTGAGTATTTTGCAGCTCTCATTTATTTTTGAAATTTAGGAAAGAAAATTATTTTTTTTTTCAATTTTTAAAACTTTGTGACAAAAAGCGAGATACAAGCAAAATACTCAACATGCCTCTCAGCATATTCCTGAAACTTAATGCAAAATATAAAATATTCCTTTGGCTCAATATGCCTCTCAGAAAATAGCTTGGGGTGTCTACTTCCTGAAAAGGGGTAATTTGGGGGTTTTGTGCTATCTTGGCATTTCATGGCCTCTGAAACTGTGATAGTGAGGAGTGAAACCAACAATTTATGCAGTTAGAAAGCCTGTAGGTGGTGATTGGTTTTCGGGGTCCTGTATGGGGTTAGACTGCTAAAAAGTTTTACACATTGGGTATCCCTTTACTCAGGAGAAGCAGCAGAATGTTTTTTGGGGTGTAATTCCACATATACCCATGGCATGTGTGAGTAATATATAATTTCAATGACAACTTTGTTTAAAAAAAAATTGTCATTTTCCCAAAACTTGTGGCAAAATGTAAAATATTTAATGGATTTGACATGCCTCTGAGCAAATAGCTTGGGGTGTCTACTTTCCAAAAAGGGGTAATTTGGGGGGGGGGGGGGGGTTGTGCTATATTGACATTTCAGGGCCTCCAAAACTGTGATAGGTAGTGAGGAAGTGAAATGAGCAATTTACTGTGACAGTGGGCCAGGGATTTTCTCCCTGCACCAATGTCACTATTCAAAAAACATGTCTTTGGGGTTGACAGCTTGTAGTTCTCAATGAACTAGCAGGGTGCTGATGAGAGCTTTAGACAGTTCATTAATTTTCCTGTCACCCAGTAACTGTCAGTCCATATCAGAGGAATGGGTAGACAGCTACAGGCAGTGTGCAGAGGCCTGGAATTACACCTGTGATCTGCTAATTGCAAGTGCAATGCTTTACGGGCTCCAAAAAAATGAATAAATGCACATTTTTTCTACCTGTACAAAACGTGCATTTATTATTTTTTTTAAAGGTGAACATATTCTTTAACCACCCTAAAGACTGCCCACTGCAGTTTTACTGTGGCAGGTTAGCTCTGTCCCATGAAACGACTTACCTGTAAGTCGCTTCGCGGGACCAGTATTTGCCATTCGCCACTGAGGAAGCCGATAAGCGGATCCGGTGGCCATGATTGCCGCCGGGCACCCATGATCACTCCTCATGGAGACAGAATGGTGGTCTGCTGTTGTAAACACAGCAGGCCACTGTTCTGTCAGTTATGAACACAGGGATCCTGTGTTCCTAAATAAGAGGAACACAGGATCCCTGTGTTCATAACTGACAGAACAGTGGCCTGCTGTGTTTACAATGTCTCTGTGTTCATGCAGAAAGCCCATCCTCCCCACAGTTAGAAAGCACCCCCTAGGGACACATTTAACCCTTTGATTGCCCCTGGTGTTACCCCTTTCATGCCAGTGTCATTATTACAGTAACAGTGCATATTTTTAGCACTGATTACTGTAGTAATGTCACTGGTCCCCTTAAAAGTGTCAAAAATCGCTGATCGCTGCCATTGCTAATAAAAAAAAAATCCCCTAGTTTGTAGACGCGATAACTTTTGCGTAAACCAATCAATATACAGTTATTGGGATTTTTTTTTTACTAAAAACATGTGGTAGAATACAAATTGGCCTAAATTGATGAAGAAAATTATATTTTTACAAGTTTTTATTGGGAAAGTTATATAGCAGAAAGTAAAAAAAAATGTTTTTTTTTTTTTTCAGAATTTTTGCTCTTTTTTGGTTTTTAGGGCAAAAAAAAAAAAAAAAATCACACAGGTGATCAAATACCACCAAAAAGAAAGCTCTATTTGTGGGAAAAAAAAGAACATCAATTTGGGTATAGCATCACACGACTGCACAATTGTCAGTATAGCTGAACCTACGATCTGTGCCTGTGTCACACAGTCCCCTCCCCCCACACACGTTAGTAAGCACCAGGCATACATTAACCCCTCCCTCTCCAATAAAGTTAACCCTTTCCCTGCCAGTGTCATTAGTACAGTAACAGTGCATATTTTTAGCACTGATTACTGTAGTAATGTCAATGGTACCCCCAAAAGTGTCAAAAATCTCAGTCAAGGGTCCGATCTGTCCGCCGCAATGTCGCAGTCCCGCAAAAAAAAAAAAATTGCAGATCGCCGCCATTACTAGTTAAAAAAAAAAACAATAAAAATTACATAAATTTCCCGTAGTTAGTAGCTGCGATAACTTTTGCGCAAACCAATCAAAACACGCTTATTGCAATTTTTTTTTACCAAAAATAAGTAGCAGAAAACAAATTGGCCTAAAATGTTAAAAAAAATGGATTTTACATTTTTTGGGGGGGGGGGGGAATTTCATATAAAAAAAAATTGAAAAATATTGTTATTTTTTCAAAATTGTCGCTCTTTTTTTGTTTATAGCGCAAAAAGTAAAAATCGCACAGGTGATCAAATACCACCAAAAGAAAGCTCTATTTGTGGGGAAAAAAAGGACATAATTTTGGTACAGCATTGCACGACTGCGCAATTGTCCATTAAAGTTACACAGTGCCGAATCGCAAAATATGGCCTGGTCAGGAATGGGGTAAAATCTTCCGGTCTTAAATCGGTTAAAAATACGCTCATTGAGAATTTTTTTGTCAAAGACATGTAGCTAAATACATTTTGACCTAAATATATGACAAAAATTTAATATATTGGATATTTTTTAACTGTCAAAGTAGAAAAATATTGTTATTTTTTCAAAATTGTCCCTTTTTTTTATTAATATCGCAAAAAATGAAAATCGCACAGGTGATCAACTACCACCAAAAGAAAGCTCTGTTTGTGGGGAAAAAAAGGACGTAAATTTTGTTTGGGTACGGCATTGCATGACCACGCAATTGTCAGTTAAAATCGCACAGTGCCGAATCGCAAAAAGTGGCCTGGACGTAGGACAGCAAAATCCTCCGGTGGTAAAGTGGTTAAGGGGGTAACTTCTTCTGGTCCAGAAGTAGTTAATGCCAGCTATTTTAGAAAGACATTCCAACCAACCAACTCTTGGGTTTTATTTTATTCGTACTGTCAGTAGTTGTTGTTTTCAAGAGAATGACTTCACACAGACATGATTTTTATTATATTAATTAAGTTGCCAGATCAGTAGTCATGCAAAGATAGGGCTGTAACCCCTATTAATTGGATATTATTGCAATGACATTTCATGAACCTACAGTATATAATAAAGTGATAAACAGACACTTCACAGTAGAAACACACTAACAGAAAAAGAATGTCCATTTATCTATAGTGAATAAATAACCCATAAAAAATATGATTTAAATCAATGTAAATATGTTTACAAATATGCATTAAAGTAATGTTGCTATATGTTTTCCACACATATAAAAACTATAAAAAAAATAATTTAGATGTAACTTTGGATGTTTGGTTCTGTATTTTATTGATGTTATATTCTTTATGGGTTTGTAGGTTTTGCCTCTAATGCTGGTATGTCACACTTTTGTTTTTAATAGTATTAAAACCATATTTTGAATAGCATGCAGTCTTCCAAGTCCATCACTTGCCTTTTGCTCTAAATAAATAAAAACTCCAGACAGATCTAAAAGACACACATGAATGCATTTCTCTATTCTTTATTGAATCATAAAATGATAAGTTCATCTTTTTTTCTAAATTCCAGCTGTACAAATATATCATATATGTACTTCTTTTGCAGAAATAAAACATCTTTTTGTTTATGCTACACAGCCGTCAACAGATGGACGAAATACAGATGAATGGTCTGTATGTGTGAAAGGGGCCTAAAAGAAGAAGTTCACCACCAGCTGGCCTGATTAGCACACACCCTGCACATGCCTTTCCCTTCCAGGAGATTGCTCCCACCCACATATCCTCAGGTGCAGAGTTTTCCAATGTAATCAATCAGTGATCACCGTTCTCACTAAATACATCTTGCATAGATTGTTAATTTGGTAGAATGTACAGAAGCTGAGTAGATGAACGTTTATGTGGACAGCTGTGGTATTGAAATCAGGAGAATCGTATTCTGGGTTCTGTAAAGCTCATCATACACTATACAATCTGATTGTACAACCTCCTTTAGATCTACCATTACCTATGTAGTGCAAGGGCCTGCCTGGTTGGAAACAGAGTGATTGGATAGATGGTGTGTCTTACTATTATATACAGTAGTTTTGGTAAATCTAAAGGAGACTATTACAGAGATTGCACAATCAGGTGGTATTCTGTATGTCCACCTTTACCATCTACAATTAACTAGTTGAACTTTAAGGCCCCTTTCATACATATGGTCAGTTCAGTTCATCAGTTCAGTCACGTAAAAATGTATCAGTTTTTTCATCCGTTTTTTCTACATCCACTACCAATGCATGAAAAATGGACCGTTTGTCCGTTTACATCCGTTTTTCGTCCGATCCGTTTTTTTGATGGATGAAAAATAGGGCATTCATCCGTTCCAAAAAACATTGATGGAAGCGGATGAAAACGGATGTTAACGGATGATCATGCGTTGTCATCCATTTTTATACAGAGATGCATTGATGTCCGTTTTTCATCCGTCAACGGATGGATGAAAAACGGACAAACGGTCCGTATGTGTGAAAGGGGCCTAAATGTTAACGGCACACCATACACATAAGCAAACACACATTTTGCCACGTGGAAAAGTGAGTGACAAACACAGCAAAACGAACAGTAAAAAACTTGCAACCTGCATCACGCCAAAATGTCCCATGTGCTACTTTGCCATGGGTTGGGCAGCCCATAGAAATTAACAGGCTCCCCTTTGCCTGCCATGGGAAAAAGGAGCCAAAAAATGTGCATTCCCACTATGCTAGGTGTGAATGAGGCCTTAAACTGAAATTGGTTTGTTTACGTGAGAACAATGAGGCTCTATTCACATCTGTGTGTTTTCAAACTGATGGCAAACTGCCCAGAAAATGCACGCTTTGCCTTACCTTTCAGAAACACACTACACATGCACCAAAAGCATGACAAGAATGCACCACACTGCACTCTAATAAAAAGTTCTGGAGTGTCCTAGTAAAGACCCCATAGATGAGTGCTGGAAAAAAAATATTTTAGTAACAAACAGCATGGATTCATGAAAGACAGAAGTTGTCAAACAAATCTGATTTTTTTATGAGGAATTAAGTAAAACCTTAAACAAAGGAGTGGTTTTGGACATAGTATATTTCGATTTTGTCAACACGTTTGACACAGTTTCCCATACACGTGTAATGCGTAAGGTAAAGTCTACAGGTTTGGAAAAATCAGTTAGTAAATAGATAGAAAATTGTCTAAAAGACTGAATTCAGAAAGTAGTGATTATTGATTCATATTCTGAATGGTATAAGGTTCTAAGTAGTGTACCCCAAGGTTCAGTGTTGGGACGGGACCCTTACGTTTTAATAAATTTATAAATGATATAGGGTCTGGAATTTGAAGTACCATTTTAGTCTTTGAAAATGACACCAAGCTATTCAGTGGAATAAAGTCCTTTCAGGATGTCTCCAACTTACAAGTTGACCTCAATGCACTGATTAATTGAGAAACTGTGCGGCAAATAAGATTTAAGGTTGAAAAATGTATGCACTTGGGGCTAGAAACATGCATGCATCTTAAATATTAGGAGGAGAAAAGCTGGGAGAATCAATGGTAAAGAAGGATCAGGGTTGTCTGGTAGATCATAGGCTTAATAACAGCATGCAATGCCAAGCTACTGTACATAGTTACATAGTTAATGAGGTTGAAAAAAGACACCCGTCCATCCAGTTCAACCTATGATGAGTGTGTATGTGCATTTGTGCATTTGAGGTTAATAGTACATTGTATACCCCTGAATGTTGTGGTTGTTAAGGTGCCCATCTAATATTTTTTTGAAACTATCGATGCCCACTGCTGATACCACTGCTTGTGGAAGAGAATTCCACATCCTTACCGCTCTGACAGTAAAGAACCCTTTACGCAATTTAAGGTTAAACAGCTTCTCTTCTAAATTTAGTGAATGGCCACGTGTGTTTTTAAATTCTTTTTCACTGAAAAGTTTATAAGATATCATATCCCCTCTTAAGTGTCTCCTCTCCAGAGAGAATAAGTTCAATGCTTGTAATCTTTCCTCATAGGTGAAGTCCTCCATTTCCTTTATTAGCTTTCTTGTCCTTCTCTGGACTCTCTCCACTTCCAGCACATTCTTCCTAAAGGACCGATGCCTAGAACTGGACATCATATTTGAGATGCGGTCGAACCAGAGTCTTGTAGAGTGGGAAAATAATCGTTTTATCTCTGGAGTGAATCCCCTTTTTTATACATGCCAGTATTCTATTGGCTTTGCTTGCAGCAGCTTGGCATTGCATGCCATTGCTGAGCTTGTCATCTATTAGGACCCCCGAGGTCCTTTTCCATCTTAGATTCCTCCAGAGGTTCTCCCTCTAGCGAGTAACTTGCATTCGTAATTCTGGCACCCAAATGCATTACCTTACATTTTTCCACATTAAACCTCATTTGCCATGTAGTTGCCCACCCCATTATTTTGTTCAGGTCTTCTTGTAAGGTTTTCATGTCCTGTGTAGAGGTTATTGCCCTGCTTAGCTTAGTATCGTCCGCAAATACTGAGATTGAGCAATATATCCCATCCTCTAGATCATTTATGAATAAATTAAACAGAATTGGTCCCAAGACAAATCCTTGTGGGACCTCACTTTCCACACCAGACCAATCCGAGTACTCTCCATTTATCACCACCCTCTGGACTCGCCCCTGAAGCTAGTTTTCAATCCAGGTACTCACCCTATGGTCCATACCTACTTACCTTAGTTTTTGCAGTAAGCGTTTGTGGGGAACTGTTTAAATGCCTTTGCAAAGTCCAGATACACTACATCTACATGTCCTTATCTAGATGGCAGCTCACTTCTTCATGGAAGGTTAACCTCCCTAGCGGTATTCCCGAGCGTGGCTCGGGGTTAAATTTCAGAGCCAAAAGCCGTAACCCCGAGCCACACTCGGGTTACCGCTAGGAAGATTGCTGGATCCTGGTAGAGGGGTTACTTACCTTGTCACCGGGATCCAGCGATGTATCTCGGCGGTGTCTGGCAGCGGATCTTCCTCCCGATCCTCTCCGTGCCCCGGCCTCTGTCTCCTGCGACGTGACGTTCGCAGGGGGGATGGAACCGGCAGCAAATTCAAATGTAAAAACACACCAAACACACTGATACAATTCAAAAAAAAAATCACATTAGTTTGCCCCCCCCAGTGCCCTTTCCTGCAGTTTTACTGTACTTTTTATGTATATATATATATATATATATATATATATACATACATACATACTTTAACTTATTTATATTTATTATATTGTAATTTATGATTTTGTGTTTCAAACTCTATCATACCCGAGATGTTATAAAGAAGAATGCACAGTAAAAAAAAATCATGTGACCTATGAATTTTTGGGTGGAACTCTGCTTTAGTATACAAACCTCGTAATTTTGTCTGGTCGCATACTATACCCTCGTTAGATATTATGAGGCTGCACTTTGGATTTGTCAGCTTACCTACCTTGGGTTTTGGATCCCTGGTCACCCTACCACTAATGCCCCCAATATTGCCTGCTGAGCCCTGCTCCCCGAAGGCTAGCTCTATATCTGGACCCTCCCCCCATCACCTAGTTTAAAAGCCCCTATAACTTTCTGGTCATCTTCTCTTCCAGTAGGGCTGCACCCCCCTTATTTAGGTGCAGTCCGTCCCTTCTAAAGAGCCGGTAACCGACTGAAAGTTTTCCCAAGTTCTCCAGGAACCCAAACCCCTTCTTTCTATACCAGCTCCTCAGCCACTTGTTAACTTCCCTAATCTCCCACTGCCCCTCTGGTGTGGCGGCTTGAGGTGCAGGTAGTATTTCTGAGAATACTACCTTCGAGGTCCTACTCCTCAATTTAGCTCCTAAGTCCCTGAAATTGTTTTTATAGGACTCTCCACCTTCCTCTAACTTTGTCATTGGCAAATTTAACTCTGTCCAATTACCTGTTACCTAGGTTCCTGACTCTAATTTAACAGTTAATCCTCAGTCACACACAGTTATTCAGCAGTGTTCAACACTACTCTAAAAAGGATATTGGGGAACTGGAGAAAGTACAGAGAAGGGCAGCAAAACTGACAAGAGGCATGGAAGAGTTCAGCTATGAGGAACGATTAGCTGAACTGAATTTATTCTCTCTTGAGAGTAGGAGATTAGGAGGGATATGACCAACATGTATAGATACACTTTAGGGGCATTCCCTAAAGTGAATAACTCAACACCAAGCTCACTATATAGATCACTATATAGGGGCACTCTTTTCGTCTGGAGGAAAAGAGATCCCATCTCCAAAAAAGGAAAGTTTTTTTCACAGTAAGAGCTGTGAAAATGAGGAATAGACTTCCTCAAGAGGTGGTTCTGGCCAGCTCAGTAGATTATTTTTTGAAAGGCCTAGATTCTTTCCTGGATACACATAATAGAACTGGATACTAATATTTATAGGTAGTTGATTCTCTGATCTCAGTTGCCTCTTGGGGGATAAGGAAGGAATTTTTCCTCCTGCTGAAGCAAATTGGATCATGCTTTTTCCTGTTTTTCCTTCCTCTGGATCAACTGTGGGTATAGGATTGTATATAAAGGATTGTATCATTTTTCCCCCCTTCTATTGGTTGAACTAGATGGATTTGTGTCTTTTTTAAACCAAACTAACTATGTAACTATATGTCTTGTTAATGGTTGTTGCATATGCTGCCCCATGTGTGACAAACAAAAACGCTCCAAAACGCAAAAAAAAATGCATGCAGGAATACACACACACATGGAGATGTGAACAAGGACTGACAGCTGAATGCCTCCATCAACTCCTCCCTATGTACTTGTATAAAGCTTACCATACACTATACAATCTGATTGTAAACTCTCTGTACAATTTCTTTTAGATTTACCACAACTATGGAATATAAGGACCCACCTAAACAATCTATTAAATGTGTATCAAATCAGATAGTCCCTTGCCCTACATAGCTGATGTAGATCTAAAAGAGATTGTACAGAAAATGGGTGGAAGATGGTATGGTAATGAGGGAGGAAGTGAAATTCTGCCCAAGAAGAGGAACTTAGCCTTTAAATGTATTTTTTTTAACTTCAACCAGTGAGAGAACCTGAATTTGACTTGGTGTCAGTCTCTTGCAAATCCCTATATAGTAGCACACAGACTAGAAGTGTGAGATGTAGGACTGGGAGCAAACAAGTGAGCTGCATGAAACTACACAAAAAGGAACATGATGTTAGGAGGAGAGAGGCGGTAGATTTTATGCTTAACATCTTCTAGGCAGAAACAGTGCACTGTACCCATGTTGTAACTACATAAACATGTAGTTAGACACTATAGCCCAACAATCCAAACCGTTGAATCGCTTCATCTCTAGATGGCGGCACTATATGGAATTTTCCTTTTCAGCAGAGGAGATCCCTCTTCACTTGACCCTCTTCCGATACTCCACATGGTACCTCATGGCGGCGGCCACCGGCACTCTTGGCAAGCTAAGAATCCTATCCTAACACATCATCCAGATGTTAAACGCCTCCTGTTCATTCCACAAGCTCCACCCCCCCCCCCTCAACCATTGACCTATGCCACATGCCCATTACAGTTCTCTTTACTTACCTGTTAGCTTGATTATTGTTTTCATGTCATGTTGTACTACATGTATACTACTCTTGGCTTCCACTCCTTAGCCCTCCCTTAGTCAGAATTTTCTGTAAGAGAGTTATGCTCTAATCCAAATACCCAAATGCTAGTTCTCTTCTAGCAACTGTTTTATTTGTTGGATTCCTTAATTGGTTGATCGTATTTTTGTTGCCCTGCTAAATAATGTCTGCCCTCACTCAGATACCCTTTGTCTAGCTGCAACTTTGTTGTTTGTTTTCAAAAAAAAGGACAAAAATTCCAAGGTCTGTCACTTTTATACCTGTTTTTGTTACCAATTAATAAAAATATATCTGAAAAAAAAAAAAGCAGTAGTAATCCCGCTTTGCGATTTTTACCTACCGGTAAGCCTATAATAAAGTTTACCTGTAGGTAAAAGGAATATCCACTTAGGAGATATTCACCCTGAATGCAGCCAGTGACATCATCGGCGCGTGCCCTTTGAAGGTCCAGGACTTCAGAGCTTTGTGCCGGAACTGAGGGTCCCCCACGTGCACACCACCAGAGCCCATGAACCCAGAAGAAAGACCATAGGAAGATGTCAGACCTCTCAGTGGTGATAGCGTGCTGCTGGAGAGCTTTGTTCTAAAGTAAGTATTTAATTTTTTTGTTTTTTTTTAACTTTGCCGCGGTTTACTACCACTTTAAAGCAGAAAAGAAAAAGAACAAACAAAGAAGGAGCGAGCAATTTTTGTTTTGGATAGAAGAAACAAATGGCTAAAACCCTGCTTACTTTTCTATTTTTTTTTTCTTATTTATGTATTTATTTATTTTCTGTTTATTTCCATTTGGAATATATCCTTAATTTATGTCCCAGAGATACAACAAGAAATGAGAGGAAATCAATGCAACGTAACGAGAAATGTTCTATTAGACAGTATGTCAGTTAAACAGATGCCCACATTAAAATATTTCTCCTCTATTCTTGTTCTTGTGCAGCCATATGTCAGTCATTTAATGTCACTACTGCCATCAAATGAATTACCTTACGCTCCTTGGTTGCTAACACACTGGCAGTCATCTATGTCTGATTAATCAAGGATGTGGTTTGGGGTGCCACCTACTGTATCTCCCAGCAACCAATACAATGCAATTGGTTGCTAAGATGCCACAGACAGCACAGTCAATGTTTGTTATGGTGCACCATAATAACCATTAACACATGCAAAAAAAAGGAAAAAAAAAACATTATGAGGGTTCCCCAAAGTCCATACCTGACCTTTATGACCAGGAAAGGGAGAGACAGTGAGAGTGCATCCCTCCTGAACTATACCAGAAAGCATGCTCTCAACTTGGGGAGGAGACCTTTCTATGTTGAAGGGGACATATTCCTGGCTTTGTGGATTTGGGGGTCTGCAGATGTGGGAGTCAGTTGAATTTGTAATCCCCCTTTAAAACACCCTCTCAGATATCTGTCCCCCATATGAATGATTAAGGGGTACATAGTACCCCTGATTACCCATTCCCATAAAAAAAAGTAAAAAACACACAGCACTGTGACAAAGTCCTTTATTTAAAAAAAGTCCCACAATCACAATGAATGACACCCCAACTTGCCAAAACCAAACAAACTGACTTGCCAAGTCTATCTGCTCCAAATAGACTCTCAATGAGAATGACATTTTTTAATCTAGGATTAAGGGACCAGTATAGGTAAGTGACAGGAATTCCGGACTCTTTGTTTACAATTAGAACAATGGAGCAATGTTATTCATTTTTTTTTTAAAAAAGTCACTTTTGTTTTGTACATTATACAGGTTGGTGTTTTGGTTGCTTTGGGACATGTCTCCTATGGCAATGTTCAGCTACACTAGCACTTTTTCCCTACAAAAGTTTGCAAACTTTTCTTTGCTAAAAGAGCCTGGTTAAGACACGCTTTGACTCCCATATACAGTACTTTAATGGAATGTCCTGCTATGTTTGTTTGGGGTTTGGGAAGTTTTTCAATTGTTTGTCAAATATCCAGTAAATTTAACTTTTCTCTGTTCAGTCATCACAAGTGACAATTGCAAAACTTTGCATTTGTATAAGACATTGTCCCGGTAAAACCGTCACCACAAAAAATCGTGAATCTCTCCAGTGAGGGATGGAAATAAATTCAAACCTGACAGGAGTTACAGCACTGTCTTACTTAGTTGAAAAATGTTTTGGCTTGAAATATACTTCAATTTTTATAGTTACTGTAAGCTAGGGAACAGGTAGCAGGTACAAATCTCCCTGGGATAAGCAGTCTCTCAGGCACAGATACCCAAATCCAAGAAGGTTTTGACAAAACCTTGCAGTGTTTTTTTGTGATATTTACAAGTCTATATACAGGTGCTGTACAGTGTGTCAGAAAACAAACAGAAAAAAAATAGCAGAACAAAAACCTAGCCCTGTCTCGGCACTAACTATACAAAACATACAGGTCCTAACTAACAGGCTGATCAAGCCTACAGCTTGTAGCTTCTACATTTACAGCTTGTAGGTTTTCACCAACCTCTTGCTCTCACAGACAGGAGTTGTCTGATTTCCCAGGCTGAGAGCCCTGGCTGTCTTTCTCAGGTGAGTTTAAATTGGCCTGGGGGAGAGGACCAAGATAACAACCGGATTGTGAATCAGAGATCCCTGAACATGTATGAGAGAAGTCTGGGAGATGTATAAACCCCAAACAAGACTTTTCCTGGCTCTCTCTGGGACGCCCTGCTACAATACATATACCTGTAATGAAATTGTTACTATTTTTTAGGAATTAACTGGAAGACTAGAAAAGTGACCATTTATCTTGTATAATGATTAGCCTCACATTATTTAAAAAATATTTTTTGCTGATGAATATCCAAAAAGCAAATATTGAGTTTGCCGTGTCTTTTTTTGCTTGGAGAATAACAAAAGATTTAGTTAAAAAGACTGTTTTTGAGTTAGAATTGAATATGATTCACAACTGAAGGATGTTTATTTAAAGAATACACAATCCATCTGATTAAGTTAGAAGGATGTGATCCCACCTGCTAAGATACAATATATTACTACAGTTTCCTGTCTATGTAGCTCAGCCCTCACTTTGATGGGATCAGGGCATAAAGTTCATCTTAGTCATACTACTACTCTCTGCTTCACAAAGAACAGCACTACAAATGGGTATTATGCATCCACATTGAAAAAAGTTTCATGCTGTTAGCACAGCAATAGCTTAAGTAAGCCCCACCTGAGAGTTCATAATGGCTTTTCACTTGTGAAAAAGCACACTTCTTAGATCCATGGAATTTCATATATTTTACAGCTGGGATTCTGTAACGTGTCAAGCTTCTCAAGGTGTATTTTGCAATCAAAATCTGCTGTATTGGAAAAAATGACACACAATTACTATAATACAATATATTTACCTATTTGCATTTACTAAAAAAAAGCAATTTTAAAAGTAAAATGTTCAATCTAATCCTATGTGTATTTTAACAAGAGCCTTGTATTTTTTGTAGCAATGGTAAAAGTTGTTAGACAACAAAAAATATACTATTAATATACTATTAATAATAGTAGTATTATCATTCAGCCATGTTTGTAATCCCAACAACCTTATAAAGAAAAATATATATCGGCGCAACACCCAATGCAAATAGCCAAGCTGCTGAACACCCAGGTACAAAAAACCACACCAGAGAAATAAACACAGTAATAATTGGTGCAAAGTCAATAAGGATATTCAATAAATACTAATATCAATAAAAGTCCATAAGTAAAAAATCCATATATAAAAGGGGAGAAAAGTCCATGAAGTTGTCATGTAGTAAAGTGCACAGTGCAGAAACTTGATATTATAGAAAATGGTGCCCACACACAGTGCTCAAAATCCTCCACCGGATGTGCCAGCCTCTCACCTGAGAGCTGTGTGTTCACAGCATATAGTAGTAAACAGGCAGCCTCCAGAGATAACACTATGGAAGTGAGGACTCCTCTTGTAAGATCAGATGGCTTCCAGTCCCCGGAATAAAATATAAAATAGGCAGACCATAGTGTAATACCATCAAACTAAAGCAATTTATTAAGTGGTTAAAAGCCTCTTACTTGAATATAGGCAAATCACAGCATGACAGGTACAAGACACGATTGGCGTCCAAGTGCTGCTGCTATTCCTCCAGCTGGATCCCAACAACCTTGTCTATTCTGGAATGGGCACCATTGTGGTAATGTTAAATATGCTGAAATAGCAGACAGAATGAATTATGATAAAATTTGAAAAATAGGAATGCAAATGTATTACTTTTTCTGATCTATTTATTTCAGCAATAAAATAATATAATATCTTAAGTTGCTGTTTAAAAATTGAAGAAGGTACCCATAGCAAAAAAAAATAAATTTTGTCATTATTGTAGTAGGAAATTTGACTAAATATTATAAGGCTTCTTTGTTTTCCATGCTCCAGCTTATTAAATTCGTTAGTGTTTTTGGAGAAGAACATAATGGTAATATGGGTTCTCTTCTAGATGGAAACCCCCTCAATGTTGCAGAATGTGGAGGCATATCTTCTTGGGAATCATTGAAGTGGATCATTGTGTGGATCATTGAAGCTTTTCCCAGGGGTCTCCCTGAGGCAGAGCATTTCCAGTGGCTCTGCCAATGGGAGACCTACTGGATAAAAACAGTTTAGTGACCTACTGGATATTCATCCTGGACACCCTCTCGCCTGTGGGCCTCAGTGAGAAATTGGATGTCAGTATCATCCTATCACATAATCCTTTTTCCCTCTTCCCCTTCTGTTTTTTTCCCCTCTGCTCTGTTGTTCATCACACCTGTACCCCCGGATTGTATGAACGTGGGGACGCCATAATGTCTCCCCACATGTATGGAATCTACTAAGAATACAGTCATAATTATCAGTAGGTCCAATTATTTATAGGTAATACCTATTCATTTAGGGTTGGTCCTAGCCCCAGAACACCGCATATATTTTTATATATTTACATAGAACCTTTCCCTTCCCCCTCTTGTCTAAGCCCCTCCCTCCCTTCCCTTTATAAAGGTCCAGTTTTATTTATTTATTTTTTTTACCCCATAAAATGTCTATCAAGTAATTATTTCTTTGTATTATCATTCACATATGTATATCTAATATATCCTTTATCATGTATTATTTATTTATGTGTGTTACAGTGGTGGCCGGCCGATAGGGGGCGCAGGGGCGCCGCCCCCCCAAAAAAAAAAGAAAAAGAAAAAAAGATTTAAAAAAATTATCCATTTTCAGCCCACTAGGGGCGCCGGACCTAGTGGTGGGTATGGGGGGGTGGGGTTTATGACCCCACGTGAGCCGTACAGAGGCACCGATTGGCCGCCTTCTGGGGGTCATCGGGGCGCAGAGCAATGAGTCCCCGACACTCCCACTTTACTGGACTCCTGGCTGTGACTGGTCCAGACTCCAGCCTGGACCAATCACAGGAGGACATCCCGGGACGGTCCTGTGGTGACGTGACACGTGGGGGCGGTGCACCGTCCCGGTGTCACATCCTTCCCGCCCGCCAGCGCAGAGAGAGGAGACGGAGAGCCACGTGAGGAGCCTCCCGAAGTCTCGCTGCTCTCGCACCGGCCTCAGTCGACTCGCGAGTCAGAAGAAGCTGAGCTGGGAGCTGACCTGTCCTCCTGTGCTGACGGGAGGTGACCACCTTACCTAGACTCGGACCATCCAGAGGACCGTTACCGGAATGTCTCCAACGGTAAGAGAAGGCACCGGGACCGGGTACGGGAGCCGCGGGGGAGGTGCATGCACTGTCTGTGCCTATATAAGTTGAACCTTGGCTGTACTAGCACTGGCAAGTGGCAATGGATGGAGCCATGGAGGATGGTGCTGGATGGTAGAGTGCTGCGGGAGGTGCATGCATGGCTGCACTGTGCTGTGATAGGGAGAGCTAAGTTGGGCCTTGGCTGTACTGGGCTAGTGGGCTGGCAAGTGGCAATGGATGGAGGATGGTGCTGGATGGATGGATGGGGGCATGTATACTGGTCACTACATTGAAAGGGGGCATGTATGCTGGTCACTACATTGAAAGGGGGCATGTATACTGGTCACTACATTGAAGGGGGCATGTACGCTGGTCACTGCATTGAAAGGGGGCATGTACGCTTGTCACTGCATTGAAAGGGGGCCTGTACTGTGGGGTTTGTGCTAGGGGGCCTGTGCTGTGGGATTAGTGCACGGTGGTCTGTACTGTGGGGTTTGTGCTAGGGGGCCTGTACTGTGGGGTTTATGCTAGGGGGTCTGTACTGTGGGATTAGTGCTAGGGGGTTTGTACTGTGGGGTTTGTGCTAGGGGGCCTGTACTGTGGGGTTTGTGCTAGGGGGTCTGTACTGTGGGGTTTGTGCCACTCTCAGTCAGTGTATCCCATAATAGGGTGTCTCTCACAGTATATCCCATAATAGGGCCCCTGCTCCCTATTATGGGATATACTAGTACTGATGGACCCCTTAATATGTGATATATTGGGAGAATTTGTTCATGCAAGCAAAATACAGGGGACCAAATGGGTGGAGTCTCTAAGGGGTGGGGCTTCTGAGAAATGGGAGGGGTCAAAATGGAAGGGCGGGGTCTTGCACCCCACCATCTTAAAACTTCACCAGCCGCCACTGGTGTGTTACATTGTAAAGATTTACCAGTGTTTTTAATTCTTATGTGCATGCCCTGCTCAGTTCTCTCCACAAGCTGGCAAAAAACTCCTGTCCGGCTGGTGTGTGTATATGTACCACATCAGTAGATGTTGAAATTTGCTTGAGAAGGGATCGGGCATACCCCTATTTGGTACAGTGCATGCTCCCAAACACACTGCATTCTGGTCCTGAGCGCTGCCCACATCATCCTGCTCCTGGCTGTGTTCCACACTGCACTCCACCTGCTTCAGGAAGGACTTCGGCCAGCTTTCTCCTCCACACAGGGACTCCTGTCACCAACTGGCATTCTGGACCTGCACTTTTTGATGTGCCTGTTTTTTACCTATCTATTGTAAGTAGCCCTGTTGTGGGGTTTATTAAAATACTCTATCTTACTGAACTTAGAGGCACTTCTCTGATTTTGTTTTTGTTTACAATGCATACTGTATCAAAGTAAACCATCTTGAAATAGTAGACTTTGTACCCTGTAAGCCTTTGGTTAATGCCAAACATTTAAGTTTATGGGGTCTATTTATAAATGTTTTTACGTAAGATTGCATATTTTACATGGGATTCCTTCAACTTTCACCAATATATTACACAATTTTTCTATTGAATCAATTTATAAAAATGTGTTAATTGTGGGTGAAATTTGTATTAATCTTAAATGAGGACATTTCTAAATAGACCCCAAAGTGATTTATTTATTAACTTACATTAGCCAATAAAGGGCATCAACTGTGCACCACACTTTTTTATATTGAAATAAAAATATTTTATAGAGAAAGAAAACAAAATGTGTTTGTGGTCACAGGATTAAAGGAGAAGCCAAATTAATTAAATTGCATAGTGAGCTGAGTTGAACCCAAACTAGGAAAAACATTTTCTTTAAATTCTGCTAAACATTATTGGCTGTTTGAAGTACCAATAGGAGTACTTATTTTTTCATTTCCATCCACCTCACTTAATTACACTTCCGTTTTTTTGTAAATCCAACTCATTGTTTGCTTGGGATATACAAATTATTTTTCCTCTTGAATTTCTGCACTCATCGTTGAGCATTAAACTTTCAGCTTAAATTAAAAACAACCCAAGCCAGCTTTTATTGAAATCTAAAGCTGTCCCCCTCATAAGGTCTACTCCCTTAGCAGTTGGTTCTTCTCTTCCAGAATAAATGACAGCTGACATTATTCAGCTACTTTCCCCTGAGCCCAGAGTGGGAAGGATCTAATAAGAGGCATGTAAAAGCCAGATATGTACTTTTAGCATCCATTGATACTTAAAGGAATGAATCCCTCTTTACAGGCAATATTTCACAATGACACTATGACCCAAAGCATAAAGCCCTTGTTTAACAATTAATATTTTGGTGCATTAACCTTTGATTAACATTGCATGTTAAATATTGTTGATCACTCTTCACATAAAATGTGTTAACTTTTTTTTGCATGAAAAAGTAAAAGATGTATTTCTATATCTCCAAACATTGCAACACTCAAAGATGAATTTTAGCAAGATTCTAATTAAAGCCCTACTCTGGGATACCTTAAACATCCCCATTTGTTCCCATTTTATTGAAATTTAAAAAGTTCAAGTCCATGAATAACTTAAAATGGTAAAAAGATAAGCTGTAAACTGGTGGACAAAAAGTTTGTTAACTAAAATGGAAAAATAATGTACATTTCAAAGTTATTCAAAAAGGTATTTTTTTGAGAATAAATTAATGAGTTAACAACTCAACAACAGCAGTGTAAGTAAATTAAGCCTTGAAAGTTTATGCTAACAATTCCTACAGGTGTCCCAACTTTTGATGATCATTTATAAACTGAAGTTTGTTGAAACAAACTATGTTACTACACCCTACTAAGCAATATTTGGACAGTTTAGTACTGCAGGAAGTAGTATATTGCTCTAAAAAGGGCTAGAAAAAGGAAGACATACAGACTATTAAAACCCTTAAAAGAAAGTCAAGGTGTCAGCGTGCACAGTTTCCTTCACCATCAAAAGGCACTTGGAAACTGGAGGAAACTCTGACATGAGGAGGTCTGGCATATTCAAAGCCACAACAGAATCAGAAGACATGTTTCTGAGAGTTAACAGCTTGCATGACAAGTGGCTCACAAGACAACAGCTTCAAGCATAGCTTAACAATGATCGAAGTAAACAAGTCTCAGTTTCAACTGTGAAGAGAAGACTTTAAGCTGCAGGTTTGACTTGTCGAGTGGCTGTAAGAAAGCCATTGCTAAGATGGCAATATAAGAAAAAGAGGCTTGCTTGGGCCATGAAGCACTGCCAGTGGACTATTAAAAACCGGAAGAAGGTCTAATGGCCCGATGAATCAACATTTCAGATCTGATAAACCACTAGAGTTGGTAGGTGAAATGATGCTTCTTCAGTGTGTGACAGCAACTGTCAAACTTGCAGGAGGAAGCATGATGATCTGGGACTGTTTTGTTGGATCCAGAGTTGGCAACTTGCACAGAGTGAGTGGCACCCTGAACCAAAAATACTACCACAGCATTTTGCAGTGCCATGCAATACCCTCTAGAATATGCCTAGTTGGTCAGTGGTTTATCTTATAGCAAGATAATGACCCAAAACATACATTTTTGCTGTGATAGAATTACCTTAGAAGAAAATAACAAGACAGAAGGCTTTAAATCATGGAATAGTTAGCACAATTTTCAAACTTAAACCTCATTGAGCAGATTTTAGATGAATTGGACAGAAGGGTGAAAGCAAAGCAACTTACAAGAGCAACACATATGTGGGAACTTCTAAAACAGTTTTGGAAAGAACTTCCAAACAATATTTGATTTCTGTTGTAGAAAGAATGCCACAAGTGTTTTCGACTTTTAGAGCTACAAAAGGTGGCTGCTTTGAGTCAAACATGTGTATTACATTGTATCAAAGAAAATGATTCTATGATTATTTTTTATGTCAATTTGTTTGTTCTATTATTTATTTTTAGTACATTAAGATAATAAATGGCATACATTTCCATAAAAAATTGAAACATTTTTTTTTGATCAGTTGTGTATATGTATATGTATATGTATACTGTGTATGCATCCCATTCAAAAAACAGTACTTCCTGTGCAATTTTTACCTTACTCACTATTTCCTGCATCACCATTACATTTAAATTCTCATGGGAAATTGATCTCTGTTTGGCAGCTGTGAGAAACATTTTTGCATCAGCATTATTTACATCAGGCATTTTTATATGTGATAGATCACAAGTAGCCTGCAATACGAGCTTTATGGACTTCCCCTCCTTCCTCACAAGCAAGGGTTCTCAAATCACTAGATTACTGACAAAATGGAGTAGAGTGGAATGCGGCACTACAGCAATGCCTGGATAAAAAAAGTACTGAGAAATAAGCAGTGATCCCTGAATGCATCTCAAGGTTCAGTTTTCAATTTTGACTGTAGTGCACTTTTAAAATTAGAAATGTGGAAAGTGGCCTCATAGGACTAACCATGGAAATGTGGAGAAAGGTGTGTACCTTGGCAAAAAAATAAGACAGAATTCACTATAAGAATTGAAAGATACAATTTTTTTCTGTTTTCTATAAGTCTCTATACTCACACTAATACGACTTGTCAGGCGACTTGTCAGCCTGACAAGTCGCGGCCGTTGTGTGGTACGGGAACCATTCTAATAGGAGCGACACAAGTCGCTCCGACTTAGAAAAAGGTTCCTGTACTACTTCGGGGCGACCTGGAGCGACTTGCATAGACATTCATTCTGTGAAGTCCGTGCAAGTCATGCCGAAGTCGCACTGCACGCGACTTCACAGGTCACCCCCGAAGTCGTGCCGCTTCAGTGTGAATGCGGTCTTAACCTATTCGTTTTTATTACATGGTGTATAATTGTTACAATATTGGGTTGGAGTTTTTTTTAACAAATTATATAAGTTTATTTATGCTTTTCATATAACTGTATTCAGAATATACAGGTTGCGCTGTCATACCCAACAAAAAAAGGTTCTCTTCTTTTTCTCCGGACACTTATCAAGTTGACAATGTTTTTATTTTTATGATTAACTTAATAGTGTCTGCGGATTAGCAGAATTCTGCTGAAGCTGAAACTAACAATTAGTTTAATTTTGTGTCTGCTGACTTTACATTTTTCATTTTACTTTTTTCACAATCCATCTTCTTTCTGTCTATCTTTCTGTAATATTGGTAAAAAAAACAATAAAGCTTCCAAGGGGCCTGTTTGCACTTCCCTTCTATATATCAGTTGTAGCACCTGCCAAACAGGGGGCTGAATGGCTACATTTCTACCATCTGTCCAAATGCCCGAACAGACAAACTTTGGTCAAAACCTGGGATTGTCCATCCCTAGTTAGAACCCAATCTTAACCACCTAGGCGGTAATCCCGAGCGTGACTCGGGGTGGATTTTTCATTGCAGGAGCGGTAACCCCGAGTCACGCTCGGGGTGGATTGCAGAGAGCGCAGCGGTGTTCTCTTACCTTATCCTGGCGATCCAGCAATGATCTCTCATTGCTGAGATCGCCAGCCGAGAGTCCCGCCGCTCCTCCGTCCACCGTCGGTGTGATCACTTCCTAGTTCCGTTCCCTGCAGCAGCAATGCTGCATGGGAGCGGAACTAGGGAGGGAAATTCAAAAAAAAAAAAAAAAAACGTTGCACAAAACACAAAACACATTTTATATTATATATATATATGCATATATATATGCATATATATATATATATGCATATATTTATATATGCATATATATATATATATACCGGTATATATATATATATATATATATATATATATATATATATATATATATATATATATGTGTATATATATATATATATATATATATATATATATATGCACACACACACATATATATATACATAAAATTATATTATTGATTCAATTATAATTCATGCGTTATATATTATATATATATATATATATATATATATGTGTGTGTATATATATATATATATACACACACACACACACATATATCTATATATAATATATAATGCATGAATTATAATCTAATCAATAATATAATTTTATTATATATATTATATATTAAATAATAAAATAATATTATTGATTTGATTATAATTCACGCGTTTGTGTTTCAAATTTATCACATCTGGGATGTCTACTAGACTCTTGTTTTGGTCAGGTTTAAGTCAGTAATTACTAAGAATTGTAGGCCTATAATACATAAAGCCAAATTTCCATGAAAAAAATTGTACCGCTTTTGGTATGTAATTCCTGACATAATCATACCGCCAGGGAGGTTAAGCCTCATGTTTAAACCACATAGAAGGACTAGTGTCAGGCACAACACTAGTCTGGTTTAATTAGGTTCTTGTCAAAAAGGACCATGTTAAATCCCCCCCCCCAACAGTATTAAACATTTGTTCCCCCTTCTGAGTGGGTCAACGGGCAATGTCCAAGTATTATGTGCTGGTTAGAGAGATGGCCAACAAATCGAAGCTACCATTTGAGCTGGTTTGGGAACAGGCCTAGGGCAAGCAGTTTTCAGAGGAAGTTTAGTCCAAGGCTTATATTTTGACACATTTACACTTCTTGCCACACAATTATCAGGAGACAAATTATAAAATTATCTTTAGGTGGTATAGATGTATGGCAACACAACAGCAAATGTTTCCATCATCCTCTGCTGTTTGCTGGAGATGCCATTAGCACCATGGTGGCTACCTTCATTTTTAGTGGAGCTATGCAAGGACTCATTATTTCTAAAAGAAAATCTTTCAGGTATATAATTAAATGCAGTGGGCAGATATACTTCATTGGCCTCCTGGACCCCTATAAAGAATAATCTGATGCAAGTGGATAGCCTGGTAGCCAGGAAATTAGATAGGATGGACTTCTATCTCACTGCTTGTACATATTGGTCCTTGTTCTGAAGTTCAGGAGCTTTCTAAAGAGAAAAAGATTGTGTAGACCACCTAGGGTATTGGGTTACCATAATCCCTAGACTATACAATAGAAAGAGAGATATGGGGTATATGGGACTTTAAGGGTAACAAGTATCTTAGCCTAAAGGCAAGCATGGCACTAAAGTTCAATATGATAAAATTCCTTTATTGAAAAGTTAATTACAAAAGGCTATCAACAAATGTTGAATCCTTAATATGAACATTCAAATGTATTACATATGGCCAGAAACATACTGGTTCATCAAACCATAGCATAAATATATATAAAACTATGGAGTGGAGTGCTACTTGTAGGAGTGGTAAACAATCCAACGCGTTTCGATAAATGTACAGTAAATAGTGTATAGATCTTCATCAGGGATTTTGATTCCACTCCTGAAAAAGTACAACATACAATAATCTTTATACAGTTTAGAAAAATTCAAACAGATAACACTATATTATGCGCTAGCGATCATTTCCCCCATGGAGGCAATCCAAACCATCCCAAGTAGCCCAAAATCCACCCATCCCACCCCTCACAGTCACCCATCACACCCCAACCCACAGGCCCCGCACCATACCTGGCATCCTAGTGCCCTGCTGTGGTCCTCCTTAAAAGTGCATCCTGTGTTCTCAGACTGAAGCTAGAGCCAAGTATAGTGTTTCCTACTACCTATTTCTAGGCAAAAACCAACCGCCTCTGGGCCGGGAAGAGTTTGTTAGAAAGTGAACCCCTATTCATGTCTAATATAGTTTCCTGAATCTTATTTACACGATCTGTCAAGGTAAGAAGCAAAACCTATGGATGGAATAGTTAGGGGATTGGAGGCGGATTTGGGCTTGGATATAGGCATCTCTGTCTCCTAATCCTTTCCCCCTACATTTCTTCTATTTTCCCCTCCTCTGCCTCTAGAATACATGGAAGACAATATTCCTTTGATGAGATTGAACGAAGGGGAATGCCACATTTCTTTCAAGCGGCTTTTCTAACGCCATATATCTTTTCTTAAGCGGCTCTTCTTGACAGTGCATATCAGGTGAGCCCTGAAAAATCTATGAAGCCTTGCTGTGCCCCACAAATCTCCCCGGATAAGTCTGGTTCTGCTTTATGTACCACTTTTTCCCTCCTTCTTTATGCACTTGAGAAGAGGGGGATTAACATGATGGAAGCCTAATCGATTGATATGTTTATTGTCCTAGGAATAGGTAGTAGGAAACACTATACTTGGCTCTAGCTTCAGTCTGAGAACACAGGATGCACTTTTAAGGAGGACCACAGCGGCGCACTAGGATGCCAGGTATGGTGCGGGGCCTGTGGGTTGGGGTGTGATGGGTGACTGTGAGGGGTGGGATGGGTGGATTTTGGGCTACTTGGGATGGTTTGGATTGCCTCCATGGGGGAAATGATCGCTAGCGCATAATATAGTGTTATCTGTTTGAATTTTTCTAAACTGTATAAAGATTATTGTATGTTGTACTTTTTCAGGAGTGGAATCAAAATCCCTGATGAAGATCTATACACTATTTACTGTACATTTATCGAAACGCGTTGGATTGTTTACCACTCCTACAAGTAGCACTCCACTCCATAGTTTTATATATATTTATGCTATGGTTTGATGAACCAGTATGTTTCTGGCCATATGTAATACATTTGAATGTTCATATTAAGGATTCAACATTTGTTGATAGCCTTTTGTAATTAACTTTTCAATAAAGGAATTTTATCATATTGAAATTTAGTACCATGCTTGCCTTTAGGCTAAGATACTTGTTACCCTTAAAGTCACATATACCCCAAGGGGGTCTCTCTTTCTTCAGGAACTTTCTAATGCCTCTTGACCTCTTAATGGCACAGCTCTTCCACTGAACTACAATTGATTTTGTCCATGTAGATTTTTTTTTTTATTAGAAAATTGTGATGATTCCTGTCAACGTCTTCCCCCTAGGCCCACAATTTTCTCTTTACTTCAGACCCTACCCCTTATAACATCTCTCTTCTTTATTTGGCTATTATTATGAGAACCATAAGCACATGTATATTTGATTTTTCATATGGCCCTGCCTGTCTACATAGGATATTGTAATATCTGTTCTGTTCTCACTGCAAATATTGTTTGCATCAACTGTAAAACCCTGGTAACTCCTAACCTCCAGGGTCCTTTTGGCTTGGATTCCTGTAACATTCATTCTCATATTGCCTATTCTTTGTCTATGATGTGTGTTTAAAATTTCAATTCCCAAACAAATACATTTAACCAAAATATTAAAAAATAAAATAAAATTCTGAGTTTCAAAATTGTTAAGCATTGGAAATGGAGTACAGCTACACTTACCTCTGCGAATATACCAAAAATCACAAGAACATCACTGTGGTTTTGGATAACAATGTGAACAACATGTTCGTAAATGCATTGGGAAAGGTTGGATTCTAAAAAAGTGATACCCTGAAGCATGTACTTTATAACAAAATGGTAACTATCTTATAAAGCATTTGTTGAACAAAATACAGGTTTGTTATTACCTATTGGAGACCCTAGATCTGCTTTGCAAGAAAGGACTAGATTGCGTCTACAGATTAATTACATTTACATAATGGCGTCAGTCATTCATTTTAAAATTTCATTAGTAAAGCAGGAAGTCACACACCAATGTTATACAGTATATGATATTTAAAATCCCATTGTTATCTCACAGCCATACAAAGGCTTCCAGAATAATATAATACAAGTTAAAGATGTACAAGGGTTGATCTACTAAAATAAGAGAGTGCAAAAGCTGGTGCAGATCTGCATAGAAACCAACCAGCTTCTATTTTTTTTTTTTTTTGTGCAAAGCTTAAAATGGAGTTCCAGCCTATTTTGCAACTTTAGTGATTGCTGGAGTGCTCGCTATGCTGATCAACAATTGGGCATTTTCAATTTTTTTCGGGGGTCCCTTACCTTATTTTTAGGGCATTTTTGATTGTACTTCCTCCTTCTTCCCCCTCTGTGGCCACGGCCACCGACATCACTTCCGCCTTTACATTGCATCCTGGGAGCTGTTTGTCATCACTCCCAGGAGGCTGGAATCAGGAAGAACTCCCAAACCACTCTCTGGAATCAGGAAGAAGGACACAGCAGATTACACTGCAGCTTCAGATGCCCACATCCAAGATGGCCACGCCCAGACAGCATTTTTAAAAGTAAGATTTTGACTAAAATCCAATACTGTACACCTTGTAAGTATGAATATAGTGGTTCTGTAAAGGGCAAAGGATTAGTATTATATGGGTATTTTTAGTTAAAAAAGGTATTTGAGGCCGTAACTCCACTTTAATTGAACAATCTGAAGTTAGAAGCTGATTGGCTATGATGCACAGCTGCACCAAATTTTGCACTTTCAAGATTTAGTAAATCAACCCCACAGTGTGCTTGTATTCATTTGACTTTTAGAGTTACCCAGAAAAACACGGGGTAAAAACATCACCATGTGCATTACTAAAATCAATTCACACTATAATTGTTTGCAGAAATGTTAAGTTAAAGAAATTGGATGCCTATAATCCTAACTCATGTGGACAATATTCATGTTGGTTTATCTATTTTTTAATTGACCTAGAATATTCTGTTTAAAATTCAAGATGGGTTATACTATTGATGCGTACAAGAGTTTAAAAGACCCATGATGAGGAAAAAGATGGGTCTGGTAAAAACATGTAAAATGTATGTAGATTACTTTGTTATGATGAAAGCTCCACTTTTATCTGTACTTTGAGCAATTATCAGCTTCAAAGATTTCCAAGCCATGAAACCGAAAGTGATAGATGTAGACTGACTATTTGAACTTAAGTCATACTTTCAGGTCACTTGCTCCAAGGTCAGTATATACTGTAAAAAAAAAAAGTGTTTGCAAAAGTTGTCAAATTTATAAAAGAAGTACCAGCCACAGAGTAGTTATTCTATTCTAAATAAACTTGCATTGGTTGATTATGGCTTTTTCAATTTACATTATTTTTGTAACTTTAGTTTTTATTGATGCCAATTTATTTTATTTATTTTTGTGGCCTGTGGCTTGCATTGTAACCATTAAAGTATATTTAAAACCAACAACAAAATATTATATAAAACGTAATTCTGCTTACCAGTCCTTAGATGGGGTGATTTTTTTCAGGCTCAGCACATTTTCAATAAGTGGAAAATAAACTATAAATCTTGTCATAGATGCAGTGTCCTTGTCACTTCCTGTGAGCAGAATTTTATGTTCTTTATGTACACTACTATCCTGTCAATTACAATTTATTAGAAATTAACACAGGCAAACATTTTTGAAGTCTACCTTGTGTAACAACAATGGATCTTTCTATAGATCCAATGGAGAAGTAAGTGTGTCCACAAAGGTAACATAAAGTCTATTTGCAAAATTACAAGTTAAGCTGCAACATACTATATATATATATATATATATATATATATATCAGGGCTTTTTTTTCTCAGAAAATAGATGCAGGAACTCCCCTCTCCAAGTCGCCCCTTGTCTCTTCCCCTACCCACCTTCAATCACTGTAATTTGGTTTCACCTCCTAACCACCTTCCAGGATCATCCCTTTTAGAATACAGAACCAAGTATCATTTTGTTGTGGTAAGTAATTTATATGGAGTATAATAATGATAACAAGAAAAGCATTAAAATAGATCTCTGCAGCCAGCAACAATAGATGCCCCCTCAGCAACCACAGACCCCCTCGCCACAACAATAGAGCCCCAACAACAACAGTTCCCCAACAACAATAGACTCCCCAGCCACAATGCCCCCCCAATAGAAAATACCACCCCAGCAACAATAGATCCACCCATCAATAATAGACTCCCAGCAGCGAAAACAGATCTCCAGGCAGCCAGTATCAATAGACTTCTTCCTTAACAGTAGATCCCTCCCACCAACAACTGACCACCCAGCAACATAAGACTCCCCCAGGCAACAATAGACCCCCCCAGCAACAATAGACCTCCCTAGCAACAATATATCCTCTCCAGCAACAGTAGATCCCCTAGTAGTCAGAATCAATAGACTCTCCAACTGCTTGCCGTTACATACATTCAGTGCTGGAGGTGCCGGACCTGCGTTCCCCCACGTTCCTGCTGAAAAACAGTCATATATATATATATATATATATATATATATATATATATATATCCATGCTTTTACATGAACTTTTATGGCATCCCAGTCTTAGACTGTAGGGTTCAATATTGAGTTGGCCCACCCTTTGCAGCTATAACAGCAAGGCTGTCCACAAGGTTTAAAAGTGTGTCTATGGGAATGCCTGACCATTCTTCCAGAAGAGCATTTGTGAGATCAGGCACTGATGTTGGATGAGAAGACCTGGCTTTTCAGTCTCTGCTCTAATTCATTCCAAATGAATTATATCAAGTTGAGGTCAGGACTCCGTGCCAGCCAGTCAAGTTCCTCCACCGCAAACTCGCTCATGCATGTCTTTATGGACCTTGCTGTGTTCACTGGTCCATATCATTTGGTGGAGGGGAAATTATGGTGTGGGTTTGTTTTTTAGGGGTTGGGCTTGGCCCCTTAGTTCCAGTTAAGGGAAGTCTTAAGGTGTCAGCATACCAAGACATTTTGGACACTTTCATGCTCCCAAATTTGTTGGGAGAACCAGGAAGTCCAGGACGCAATGTGCTCCACAGACCCGAATACCGGAAACGATGCAATGACGCTCTAGCTCAACCTTAGGTGTTTTGTCATAAGGAGCTGTGCCATCTTGTTTCACCCTCCAGTTTATATTTAGTATGGTATCCTAATAACCCAAGACACATGACTGGTCCAAATCATTTGGCGGAGGGGGGATTATGGTGTGAGGTTGTTTTTCAGGGGTTGGGCTTGGCCCCTTAGTTCCAGTGAAGGGGACTCTTATGGTGTCAACATACCAAAACATTTTGGACACTTTCAAATTTGTGTAAAACAGTTTAGGGATGGTCCCTTCCTGTTCTAACACCAGTGCTCAAAGTAAGGATGGTAATTTGAAACAAAAAGTGGGTTTGGCGCTGCCTATATAGTGTTAAATGATGTAAAATAAAAACTAAAATTCATAAATCACAGTGTATTAAAATGCATATACAGTGCCTCAAAATAGAAATAATTAAATTGTACTAGTGCCAAGTGAAAGTGACCACTGCTGCAATAGAAACTATGTTTTCCAAAAAAGCATAAGGCCTAATGTGATTAGAAACAACAATAAATTAATATTGCCAGAATTCATATAAAGTGACCAGTGCTCCAAATAGTAAATCCTTTTGTGATGAAAAAATGATGATATTCCGTTCTTAATCCAATGTTCCAAATATCATGTATCCAAATTACAAGTCCTTATAATGGTGTTGCTGAAAAAGCGTTTGTTGGTGGTGTTGCGACAGAAGAGAGTTCCACAAAATCATGCAGTATGCCTGGTATCTCCACATGTCCCCCTCTCTTGTTGCTTTACTCACCAGAAATCTTTCCCCTCAAAGGGGGACCCAGCATTCACAGCTCCACCTGGCTGTATGTGGATATCCAGGACCAGCCCTACTGTGTCTCTCCTTATCCTTACTTCCACTGCCCCAGCAGTCTCAAACGTGCATGGAAATAGCAAAAACAAGCTCCATAGCATGATACCGTAAACCACAATGTATTAAATTGGATAGTATTGAACTTATATTTGCTTTAAAATCAATCAGCATAAAAGAACCAGGAAGTCCGGGACTCGATGCGCTCCATGGATCCTAATACCGGAAGTGATGCAATGACGCTGTAGCTCCGCCCTACACGTTTCATCACAACAACATCATCAGGTGGGATGCCATCTTACTGCACCCTCTGGTTTATATTTAGTATGGTATCCTAGCAACTCAAGACACATGACCGGTGGCCATATTAAGTGTCGATTGTGGAATGGGACATATATTTGAGGGGAAAGATTTCTGGATAGTGAAGTAACAAGAGGGGGACATGCCTGGAGACACCGGGTACACTGCATGCATTTTTGGAACTCTTTTCTGTCTCAACACCACCAACAAATGCTTTTATAGCAGCACCATGATAAGGATTTGTAGTGTGGATACATAATATTTGTAACATTGGATTAAAGGTGGAATATCGTAATTTTTTCCAGCACATTAGGAATTACTATTTGGAGCACTGGTCACTTTATATGATGTCTGGCAATATTGATTTATTGTTGTTTCTAATCACAATCAGCTTTATGTTTTTTTGGAAAAAATATTTTCTATTGCAGCACTGGTCACTTTCACTTGGTACTAGTAAACTTTAATTAATTTCTGTATATGCATTTTAATACACTGTTATTTATGAATTTCTGTTTTTATTTTAGATTATTTAACACTTTATAGGCACGTAAAGAGCAGCGCCAAACCCACTTTTTGTTTTAAATTACCATATTAGACACTACCTCAGTAGCCAGTCACAGTGGGGGCAGCAGCCACACACATGTATTATCTTTTATCTATAGCGTGGAATCATACAAACATTTTACCACAAAGCAAGGATGACAGAAGCTGTGGTTACAGTCCTGCAGAGCTGGGAATCTGTCCTAATGATTTACATGGATTACTTTGCTACACTCTATAACTGACACTGAATTACAATGGGGGTGTGTGTATTACTTCAATAAAAGAACTTCAAGGTGTCTGTGCATTTATTTAAATTTAACTCCTCCTAGAAATAAGTAATAAAGTGAATTCCTGTGCCCCACACCCACAAGTAGGACAGCTAGGTATCTAAGGCCCCTTATTATAAAGGGGTTCCCAGATTCTGTTAGGTTCCGCCCACAAATATATTAACTTCGGGGGGACAGGATGGGGGGGAGGAGATTTTTGTCTCCTCAATATGGAGCTATGGTACCTTGCAAGAGGGTTATCTCCCCCACTCCTTTCAATGTACCCTTCCAATGTTGACAGGCTTGTAGCCTGACATAGTACAGGAAATAAGGGGCCCCCAACCTCACTGCTGTCCTTTTCCTGGCCAACCAGGCTATATACATATATAAGGGTCTGGTTTAAATCATAAGGGGAACCCCCACACTATTTCACCCTTTTTTATTCATTACATTTAACTTTGAAAGAACTGCATCATACTGTTTATTGACAGCATATGAACATTTAGGGATTTGTATATATCTTTCTTTTTTTTAATATCTTACAGTTTGAATTATCGTTTCATAAATTCAGCATCTGCATTTCTTTAGTATTAGGTTTAGGGAGCATTTTTTTATACAGTCAATTTAAACACATTAAGGGTGCACCATAACCCTTCAAAAAATTGCTTTAACATTGACAGGACATGTCCCAGACATAATTTAAATATGTTAAGATTGATGTAGTGTCAGGGAACTACCAATATCCTGGCGAATCAGCGAATTCGCGCATTGGCGCGAATGCGCATGCGCGCCCAAACACGGGCAAACGCAGTTAGGAATGTGCGTGCGCCAATGCGCACGCGCGTACGCCATGCGTAATGGCGCTTGGCGCCAATCGGCCTATTTAAAGCCAGCAGCCACAACATCTAGTTGCTGGATGATCAACAGCCTCCCGTGTTCCCTGTGCCTTGTTTACCTGCTGATCTTGCCTTCTCGTTGCCGACCCGGACTGTCTGACTTTGCTTCTCCTGGCTCCTGACCCCTTGGCTTGCTCTCGGATTCCTGTTGTCTTCTCCAATACTTGACCTCGGCTTGGCTCCTGACTTCGCTCCAGTATCTCTCCCAGTCTGTTCCTGTCTGCACCTTGTAACTGCCTGGCTTGCCAAAGTGTTCCAGACCTGCTTGGGACTTCTCAACAAGTTGGGTCCTGCTTCCATCCTGGTCATCCCAACCGGCAACCCGTGCTACTTCGGGCACAGCACTCCCTGTCCCACTTCCAGGGGTACTCTGCACCTAGCCGCAAGGGGAGCACTCTCTACACTCCGGCTTCGGATCAGGTACGTGACAGTATCATCCAGCCATGTCAGAAGCCGAGAGAGGTGCCTCCCCGCTGGAAGCCCTGTGCCAGCAAGTGACTGCATTAACCCAGGCGGTGAAGAATCTTCAGGATGGGTACTTCCAACTGGAAGGCCGTTTACAGTACCTGACTGCACCATCTCTGGCAGCGACTTCAGATCCACCCGCTGCAGTCTCCACCTCCGCTCCTGCAACTTCAGGACAGTCAGCTCCAACTCCTACGATGATGGCTCCGCCTCCAGAACCAAGAGTACCTATACCTGAACGCTTCTCGGGGGATCGCCGCAAGTTTAGGTCATTCAAAAATGCCTGCCTGTTATACCTGGCCCTGCAACCCAGAACTTTTTCTTTAGAGACAGTTAAAGTGGGGTTTATTATTTCCCTGTTGTCTGATGAACCCCAGTCCTGGGCCCATCAGTTACTGGAACAGAAGGATCCTGCTGTCAGTTCCGTTGAGGTTTTCTTCGAGGCTATGGCACAGCTGTACGATGACCCACAACGTATGGCCACTGCCGAGGCTACGCTCCATAAGCTACAGCAAGGCCGACGCCCTGTAGAGGATTACACAGTGGACTTTCGTAGGTGGGCCGCAGACACAGGGTGGAATGAGGCCGCCCTCAAATACCAATATCGGTTAGGTCTGTCTGAAACCCTGAAAGATGAGTTGGCACGAGTAGAGACCCCCACCTCATTAGAGGGGCTCATTCAACTCGCCATCCAATTGGACAGACGTTTGCGGGAACGCAGGTCTGAACGAGCTCAGTCTTATCAGCCTACTTGGATGTTACCCAAGGTGCCACCATCTCCTGCTCCTCTACCCACTGCTACCAACCCAATGTCTCCTGAAGAGCCTATGCAGATCGGAGTGGTCCGCACAGCCTTAACCCCTGCTGAAAGGCTTCGTCGCAGGCAATTGAACTTATGTCTTTACTGTGGGGAAGATGGACACTTTCTCCGTGACTGCCCAGTGAGACCAAGTAAGCCCGCTGCTTTCAACCATCTGCATCTCCAAATTCCGGGACCCTCTCCCGCTCACCTAGTCCTTCTTGTTTCATTACAGGTAGCAGAAGGAGAGATCAAGCTGCCAGCAATCATTGATTCCGGAGCCTGCAGCTGTTTCCTGGATATCTCTGTGGCAAGAAACCTTCACATTCCACTCCAGACCAAGCGCCATAAACTGGAAATCCACCTTGCAGACGGCACCACCCCCAGGTCCGGGCCCGTCATTCAGGAAACCTTACCCGTACTTGCCACTACTGGCCCTGGCCATAAGGAACTTCTTCACTTTGACGTCCTTCCTTCACCTATGTTTCCTGTAATTCTGGGAATTCCGTGGCTACGGGCCCATAACCCGTTGATAGACTGGTCCAAAGGAGAAGTATCCTTCAAATCAGTGTACTGCCTCCAACATTGTATGACTCCTGAGATACCTCCTCCTGCCAGCTGTCTTGCCATTCAGCCTGTTTCCAATGCCAGCCAAGACGTTCCTTCCGCCTATCATAGTTTTCTGGACGTATTTGATAAGAAGAAGGCGGACTCTCTACCACCTCACCGTCCCTATGATTGCCCAATAGAATTGTTGCCTGGTGCTGAGATCCCTTTTGGCCGTATTTTTCCACTTTCTGAGACAGAACTTGAAGCCCTACGGCAATACATCGATGAAAACCTCAGCAAGGGCTTCATTCGTCCTTCTTCCTCTCCGGCCGGAGCCGGAATCTTCTTCGTGGAGAAAAAAGACCACACTCTCAGGCCATGTGTGGACTACAGGGACTTGAATAAAATAACTATAAAAAACCGGTACCCACTCCCTCTCGTTCCTGAGCTCTTCCAGAGGTTTCGTTCTGCTCAAGTCTTTACTAAATTAGACTTACGAGGTGCCTATAATTTGGTGCGGATCCGCGAGGGCGATGAATGGAAGACTGCCTTTCGAACCCGTTTCGGGCATTTCGAATACTTGGTTATGCCCTTCGGGCTGTGTAATGCCCCCGCCACTTTCCAGCACCTTGTAAACGATATTTTCCGAGAATTCCTGGACAATTTCCTCATCGTTTATTTAGACGACATCCTTATTTTTTCTACTACCCTGGAGTTGCACAGAATACATGTACAAAAAGTATTGGCCACTCTCAGAAAACACGGGCTTTATGCTAAAGCAGAAAAATGTGAATTCGAGAAGTCATCCATACAATTTCTGGGCCTGATTATCTCCACTGATGGAATAGCAATGGACCCTCAGAAAGTGTCTGCCATCCTGGAGTGGCCTGCCCCCTCTGACAAAAAGGGCATCCAAAGGTTTGTGGGTTTCGCAAACTTTTACCGAAGGTTTATTAAGGACTTTTCCCGCATCATTGCCCCCATTACGCAAATGACTCGGCAAAACACTCGGTTCCAATGGTCCCCAGAGGCCCAAAGTGCATTTGACAAGCTCAAGGCTGTATTCACCAGTGCTCCTGTGCTACAACACCCAGACCCAGCCTTACCTTACGTCCTTGAAGTGGATGCTTCAGAAGTGGCCACGGGAGCAGTCCTATCGCAACGCCAGGGACCCAAGGCATTGCTTCACCCAGTAGCGTTTTTTTCTAGAAAACTCAGTCAGCCCGAGAAGAACTACGATGTAGGGGACCGAGAACTATTGGCCATCAAGGCCGCATTAGAAGAATGGCGATATTTGCTGGAGGGCGCAGCCCACCCAATAATGATATTCACGGACCACAAGAACCTCGAATATCTCAGATCAGCCAAACGCCTAAGACCTCGGCAGGCCAGATGGGCACTATTCTTTTCGAGGTTTAACTTCCATCTCACATACCGGCCAGGCTCTAAGAATGGGAAGGCAGATGCCCTCTCGCGGATGTTCCCTGAAACCCCTGTGGATGTCACCCCCAGTACAATTCTGTCCTCTCAAAACTTTCTTTTACTCCAGCCTGATCTTAGGACCACCCTTGAACTGGCCTCTGCCCGCTGTACTGCTCCTGAGACTGCTACTCTCAAAAAACAGGGAAAATTTTTCTTGCATGAAGACAAGTTCTTTGTACCCCAGGAAGCCAGACTCACGGTCCTTAAAGCTCTTCATGACCATCAACTTGCTGGTCACTTTGGGGTCCGAAAGACCTTAGAATTCAGCGATCCTATTGGTGGCCAAACCTAAGAAAGGACTGTAAGGACTATGTGAGTTCCTGTACCACCTGCCTTCGGAGTAAAGGCAGTCACGTCCAAGCTTGGGGTCTGTTGAAACCACTTCCGGTCCCAAGACAACCATGGGAGATGTTGTCCATGGATTTTATAGTGGACCTACCTTCCTCAGAGGGATTCTCCACAATTATGGTGATAGTAGACCGCTTGTCCAAAATGGCCCATTTTATTCCCATGGTTGGCACTCCTTCGGCCGTGGACACGGCACATACCTTTGTCAAGGAAATAGTGAGGCTACATGGTCTACCCGGCAGCATTGTATCCGACCGTGGAGTACAATTTACTTCCAGATTTTGGAGGTCTCTCTGTAAAGCCTTGAATATTGAAGTTTGCTTATCTTCAGCATATCACCCCCAAAGTAATGGTCAAACGGAAAGAACCAACCAAACCCTTGAGCAATATCTCCGCTGCTTTTCCACATTCTCGCAAGACAACTGGGTATCCTTACTCCCGTGTGCGGAGTTTGCCTACAATAACACAATTCATGCTTCCACCCACCAGTCTCCATTTTTTGCAAACTATGGGTTTCACCCATCCTTTTTACCTAACCCTGTGTCTGAGACTACAGTACCTGCTGTTCAAGATAGGGTAGCCTTCCTGCAAGAAAATTTTCTGCTATTACAGAAGACCATGCAAAAGGCACAAGAAGCCTATAAGGAATGCTACGACAAGAGAAGAAGGGATAGCCCGGCCTTGAAGGTGGGAGACAAAGTGTGGCTGTCCACTCTTAATCTTAAGTTGGCCTGCCCATCCAAGAAGCTGGGTCCAAGATTCATTGGTCCCTTCCCGATCAAGAAGATGGTCAATCCTGTGGCCTTTGAATTATGCCTTCCAGATACTTACAAGATTCACCCAGTCTTCCACGTGTCTTTGCTTAAACCGGCCAACCCTGGTCCTTTTCCTGGAAGAGATAGCTTGCCTCCACCTCCAGTTGTAGTAGATGGAGAAACGGAATATGAAGTGGAATCCATCCTGGACTGCCGTAGACGAGGAAGGCAAGTCCAGTATTTAATCAAATGGAAGGGCTATTCTCTGGAGGAAAGTTCTTGGGAACCTGCTGGAAATATACACGCTCCCAGACTGTTACGTGACTTTTTCAAAAGATTCCCTGAAAAACAGGCTCTGTTAGGCATCCGGAGGCTGCCCCTCAGGGGGGGGCACTGTCAGGGAACTACCAATATCCTGGCGAATCAGCGAATTCGCGCATTGGCGCGAATGCGCATGCGCGCCCAAACACGGGCAAACGCAGTTAGGAATGTGCGTGCGCCAATGCGCACGCGCGTACGCCATGCGTAATGGCGCTTGGCGCCAATCGGCCTATTTAAAGCCAGCAGCCACAACATCTAGTTGCTGGATGATCAACAGCCTCCCGTGTTCCTGTGCCTTGTTTACCTGCTGATCTTGCCTTCTCGTTGCCGACCCGGACTGTCTGACTTTGCTTCTCCTGGCTCCTGACCCCTTGGCTTGCTCTCGGATTCCTGTTGTCTTCTCCAATACTTGACCTCGGCTTGGCTCCTGACTTCGCTCCAGTATCTCTCCCAGTCTGTTCCTGTCTGCACCTTGTAACTGCCTGGCTTGCCAAAGTGTTCCAGACCTGCTTGGGACTTCTCAACAAGTTGGGTCCTGCTTCCATCCTGGTCATCCCAACCGGCAACCCGTGCTACTTCGGGCACAGCACTCCCTGTCCCACTTCCAGGGGTACTCTGCACCTAGCCGCAAGGGGAGCACTCTCTACACTCCGGCTTCGGATCAGGTACGTGACATGTAGAGATAGACAAAACCACTTCAACATATTTATTAAGCTAAGTGATGATTTATTCTATTAGGTATCCAATTCTGTTCTATTCTCTCTCTCTCTGTAATTACATGAAAATATTTTGACATCTTTATTTATCTTTCCGAAAAAGATTCTCCATAATAATTTTACCGGATTCCAAAACTGCACTTGACCACCAACCAGCCATAGGGCATCAGCCCTTCTTAAAATTTCTGATACAGAGCTGTGCTTAGAAGGAGGTATGAGTCATGACATGAATCTGGGAAAGCTGAACGCACACCACTAATTATTTTTTCTGTCATCATCGAATATATTGGGGGATTGGTATTGCTTGCAACTTCTGAAGTTGACTTCCCTCTCTCGTGTGATTGCAAAGCCACTTGTGTAAAGTCACATGTATCCAGGACATTTAGGAAGCTATCTCTCTGGTAAAAAAAAAAGAAACATCTTGATGTCCCTTCACTTAAGGTCTGTTTGTGTAAAGTGGATTATTTGGGGCACAAGGTCAGCAATGGCATCACTGACCTGCATAAACACCCTGGACACTGTTGGTTGACTGCATGAGATATTGATACCCCACATGGTAACCAAACATATTCATTGGGCAAAGATTAGAGATGTCCCGAACTGTTCGCCGGCGGACAGTTCCCGGCGAACATCGCTTGTTCGCGTCCGCCGATGCGGGCAAACATATGCGATATTCGGTCCGCCCCCTATACTTCCTCATTGAGGCAAACTTTGACCCTGTACCTCACAGTCAGCAGACACATTCCAGCCAATCAGCATACCCTCCCTCCCACACCCTCCCACCTCCTATAAAAAAGCAAGGGCAGCATCCATCTTAGATCATTCTGAAGCAGTGTGTTAGTGAGAGAAGGGAGAGTGCTGCTGCTGTTAATAGGGACAGTTGTTAGTCAGTGTTCTCGGTCTTGTTACTCAGTGTTCTCGGTCCACTCCTGCTGTAAGGACAGCATCCTGACAGCACCCCAAAAAGCCCTTTTTAGGGCTGGTATTTGAGTATTTTATATATACATATATATATATATATATATATACATATATATATATATATATATATATATATATATATATATATATATATATATATATCTATTGTGCACTGCAGTTGCCTGCCCGCCGTGTGTGAGAGGCCACAGACCCACCACAGACTGTACTGTGTGCACACCACACTCATATTGGGTGGCACAGTACCTTTCAGTTTTAAAAATATTTCTTTTTCCTCTGTCATAATTGCAGTGTGTGTCAGGTCCACAGAGTGTACTGTGCCCACTGCAGTGCCCACCACTGATATATACGGTGGCACAGCAGCTTGCAAATTGAAAAAAATATGTATTTTTTATAATTGCAGTTGCCTGGCCTGCCAGTGACTGTCAGGTCCACAGAGTGTACTGTGCCCACTGCAGTGCCCACCACTGATATATACGGTGGCACAGCAGCTTGCAAATTAAAAAAAATATATATTTTTTTATAATTGCAGTTGCCTGGCTTGCCAGTGACTGTCAGGTCCACAGAGTGTACTGTGCCCACTGCAGTGCCCACCACTCATATATACGGTGGCACAGTAGCTTGCAAATTAAAAAAATATAATTTTTTTTTATAATTGCAGTTGCCTGGCCTGCCAGTGACTGTCAGGTCAACAGAGTGTACTGTGCTCACTGCAGTGCCCACCACTGATATATACGGTGGCACAGCAGCTTGCAAATTGAAAAAAATATATATTTTTTATAATTGCAGTTGCCTGACCTGCCAGTGACTGTCAGGTCCACATAGTGTACTGTGCCCACTGCAGTGCCCACCACTGATATATACGGTGGCACAGCAGCTTGGAAATTAAAAAAAATATATATTTTTTATAATTGCAGTTGCCTGGCCTGCCAGTGACTGTCAGGTCCACAGAGTGTACTGTGCCCACTGCAGTGACCACCACTCATATATACGGTGGCACAGCAGCTTGAAAATTAAAAAAAAATATATTTTTTATAATTGCAGTTGCCTGGCCTGCCAGTGACTGTCAGGTCCACAGAGTGTACTGTGCCCACTGCAGTGCCCACCACTCATATATACGGTGGCACAGCAGCTTGCAAATTAAAAATATATATATATATTTTATAATTGCAGTTGCCTGGCCTGCCAGTGACTGTCAGGTCCACAGAGTGTACTGTGCCCACTGCAGTGCCCACCACTCATATATACGGTGGCACAGCAGCTTGCAAATTAAAAATATATATTTTTTTTATAATTGCAGTTGCCTGGCCTGCCAGTGACTGTCAGGTCCACAGAGTGTACTGTGCCCACTGCAGTGCCCACCACTCATATATACGGTGGCACAGCAGTTTGCAAATTAAAAATATATATATTTTTTTATAATTGCAGTTGCCTGGCCTGCCAGTGACTGTCAGGTCCACAGAGTGTACTGTGCCCACTGCAGTGCCCCCCACTCATATATACGGTGGCACAGCAGCTTGCAAATTAAAAATATATATATTTTTTTTATAATTGCAGTTGCCTGGCCTGCCAGTGACTGTCAGGTACACAGAGTGTACTGTGCCCACTGCAGTGCCCACCACTCATATATACGGTGGCACAGCAGCTTGCAAATTAAAAATATATATATTTTTTTTTCATAATTGCAGTTGCCTGGCCTGCCAGTGACTGTCAGGTCCACAGAGTGTACTGTGCCCACTGCAGTGCCCACCACTCATATATATGGTGGCACAGCAGTTTGCAAATTAAAAAAATATATATTTTTTTATAATTGCAGTTGCCTGGCCTGCCAGTGACTGTCAGGTCCACAGAGTGTACTGTGCCCACTGCAGTGCCCACCACTCATATATACGGTGGCACAGCAGCTTGCAAATTAAAAATATATATATTTTTTTATAATTGCAGTTGCCTGGCCTGCCAGTGACTGTCATTTCCACAGAGTGTACTGTGCCCACTGCAGTGCCCACCACTCATATATACGGTGGCACAGCAGCTTGCAAATTAAAATATATATATTTTTTTATAATTGCAGTTGCCTGGCCTGCCAGTGACTGTCAGGTCCACAGAGTGTACTGTGCCCACTGCAGTGCCCACCACTCATATATACGGTGGCACAGCAGCTTGCAAATTAAAAATATATATATTTTTTTTATAATGGCAGTTGCCTGGCCTGCCAGTGACTGTCAGGTCCACAGAGTGTACTGTGCCCACTGCAGTGCCCACCACTCATATATACGGTGGCACAGCAGCTTGCAAATTAAAAATATATATATTTTTTATAATTGCAGTTGCCTGGCCTGCCAGTGACTGTCAGGTCCACAGAGTGTACTGTGCCCACTGCAGTGCCCACCACTCATATATACGATGGCACAGCAGCTTGCAAATTAAAAATATATATTTTTTTTATAATTGCAGTTGCCTGGCCTGCCAGTGACTGTCAGGTCCACAGAGTGTACTGTGCCCACTGCAGTGCCCACCACTCATATATACGATGGCACAGCAGCTTGCAAATTAAAAATATATATTTTTTTTATAATTGCAGTTGCCTGGCCTGCCAGTGACTGTCAGGTCCACAGAGTGTACTGTGCCCACTGCAGTGCCCACCACTCATATATACGGTGGCACAGCAGCTTGCACGCATAGTACCACAAATCTAAAAAAAAATGACAGGCAGAGGCAGGCCACCCTAACTTGGTATCCAACCTTGTGCAAATGGGGAGTTTGCGGTTGTGCAATGTGCAAATGGACTGACTGTTAAACGGGGAGTTTGGTCTGTCAGAGTTTGGTCTGTCACTGTGAAGCGGGCGTAACCCTTACACTACCTGATCGATGCAACATCATACCTGATCGTATACACACACTGGATGTTTTAAAGCACGTTATTCCAAACAATTTAGGAATGTTAGGTGATTTATGCCCTTTATGGATTAAAACCCAACTCTGCGTCAATTACGTAATTTTCCATGGGAGTTTTGCCATGGATCCCCCTCCGGCATGCTACAGTCCAGGTGTTAGTTCCCTTGAAACAACTTTTCCATCACTATTGTGGCCAAAAAGAGTCCCTGTGGGTTTTAAAATTCACCTGCCTATTAAAGTCTATGGCGGTTCGCGAACATTCGCGGAGGTTCGCGTTCGCCGTTCGCGAACGGCAAATTTTAGGTTTGCGACATCACTAGCAAAGATACAAGCTTGACATACTTGAGGAAAAGGAGGACTTGCAATTGTATCCTCCACAGCTATAGGAGCATCAGGTGCTGCACTACCTATTAGGACATTTACCACAATTTATTTAGCCATCATGGGCTCGTGTGCAGTTGTACACAGAGATTATTATTGCATCTCTCCACCCAGCTGGCATGAAAACAATCACTTATGCACAACAGTAGTGCAGAAACCTGTATTCATGATTTCCAGCTCTAAAATGAAATTAACCTGCTTCCATAGGAAACAAACAACAAATTATAAAAATCTAGGCCTATTTAATTTGTCAAAACATTGATTTTGTCTTTTCCTTTCTATACTGTAGTTCTTTATTATATGATATTAATATTTTAATAGCAAAGGTAAAAACATAAGACTGTATAAAGTGTATGCATAAACCTATTCCAAAATATTTAAATGCTTCCAAGATGCTACGTGGATCATAATGTCTCATATTAGGGATTGAATCACTGTTGCATTAATCTCCCCCCTTTGTTTGTCCTGTAACTAATGTTGATTTCTAGTATAAATAAGAGAGAGAGCAGGGGGAAACTAGGTTATAGAAAGAGGAAGAAAGAACAAAAAGGAAAAAAGAAAGAGTAAAGAACAAGGAGAGAACACATGAAGGAAAATAGGTTTCACCATTTATAACTTCCATTATAACAATATCGTACATCTGAAAACAGGGACATGTGATCGTTGAAGGTTCTATATATAAGTATCAGCAAATTTTCTCATCTTTTAATAGCAGAATGTTACTTATTTTCTTTATTAGTAGTGTGTGATTTTTTAAAAAATTATCATATCCACAGGTTTAGCTAGACAAATTGTTATCTTATCAAACCATCAAAAAAGGAGTCTCGTCAGAAACTTTTTCTGCCTTCTCTGTTCCCCAGGGGACAAAGTACACGTAGCACCTTGTCCCATTTGTATAGGGTGCAGAGATTGCTTATGTAGCTTTGTTGACAGCCTCCCCTCCCCCCCCCCCCCACTGTTGTGTGACCATACTGCTTAGAAGACAATGCATTTTTAATAAGCTCTGAGTGGCAGCACACAAAAAGGAGAGAAGGCAGTGGCACACGGATCGCATCATAGAACATATTAAATTGCTATTTACTGTATTTGCTCTGGCTTAGTGTTCATATCGAGTCACGTGAAAAAACGACGGTAACAATTAGGCCCCCCCTATTCCTTCTGTATTGAACTGTATTGTAATTGTACTGCCCCCCTATATATTGTAAAGCACTGAGTAAACTGTTGGCACTATATAAATCCTGTATAATAATAATAGTCTGTAGACTGCCAGTAAGTACACTAACTCATGTGAGCAGAGTTGCTGCACCTTATCAGCATGGGGTGTTAAACTCACTTTCATCATGGGCCACAACAGAATTATGGTTGCCCTCATAGTATCTGTAAAACTAGATGTCCAGAGCACCCCACCCCCCTTACATTAGATGTCAAGAACCCACTCCCCCTCATCAGAAGTAAGAGTCCTCCATCCTCTCTTACATCTCAGTGCAGCTCCCCTTTCCTTGTGCTGCTACCAGAAAGAAGCTGGGGGTGGAGCTGGGAAGCAAAAAGTGCAGGGTGTGGAGGAGGACCAGAGAAGGGCTGGAGACTGCTGAATACTAAGACTGGGGGGCAGAGATGAGGGGGTGCTGTGGCTGCACAGAGAGGTACAGGTTTTGTAGAAGGAGTTCTGTCCTCTGCTGCCAACTGCCGAGACGGGGGGCAGAGGCGAGCCTCACTGCGACTGTACAAAGAAGCACAGGATCTAGAAGAGATGTTCTGTCCTCCTCTCTGCTGCCAACTGCTGAGACAGAAGGGCAGAGATGATCCTCACCACAGGTGTATGAAGAAGTGCAGGATCTGGAGGAGGAGTTATGTCCTCCTCTCTGCTGCCAGCTGCTGAGATGGGAAAAAGGGGCAGAGAAGAGCCTCTCACGGCTGCACAGAGAAGCTCAAGATCTGGTGGAGGAGTTCTGTCCTCCTCTCTGCAGCTGAATGTGGAGACAAGGTTGGGGTGAAGACGAGGGAAGTGTCACAGCTGCAGGAGAGGTGCGAGGGCTACATAAAATGGCCTGGGTGCCATATTCAGCTCGCGGGCCTTGTGTTTGACAAATGTGCAATGAAGGGAACACAAAAATATCTCTGCAGGCTGCCAGAGAAAAAAGTGATTCCTGTGAGAAGAATAGGTTGTGCCTTATTGGTGCTTACAAGCTTAAAGAGGGATAGGAGTAATGAGAGAGGGGATGCAACACAGGACACTTCAGCTTTTAGAGGAACAGAAAGAGAGAAAGCGAGAGAAAGAGAGACAGAGTGAGAGAGAGAGAGAGAGAGAGAGAGAGGGAGAGTACAGTCAGAGAGGAAACACAACATGAAGACAAATTATGAATGTAGATAAATAGATGTTGTATTTAGCTATGTAACCTGCTTCTCCTTATAATAAAACCAAGTGCTCAGGGTTGCTACAGCACTTTCTCCCAGTTAGTGCCAGATAGTACATGGAGGATAGGTCATGGTGTCTAGAGCTGTGCTGTCATTTCTCATAGGAGTGTCCATAAATTAGGCTGCTGTCTGTGGTGGACCTACAGCTGGCAGAAGAAGATACTGTATATAGATGTGCTTTTTGAGGGATTCAACAAAAAATTAGTAGTTTTGGTGATACTTGTTTTAAAAAACACACTTAATTACACACAAAAGAAAGACCTTAAATAATTAACTAATCTAAGACATTTCATTCCCAGAACTCTTCAGATGTGAAGAAAAGGCTGTGGGAGAAAATTAAACAAAGATTTAATTTAGTGGGCACAACTCCAGACTCTGTTGAGCAATGTGAGAAGCGTGCCTCCAATATTTTGCACTATGTTAAGAAGGTGCTTGGCATTGAGGCCGTAAAGGGATGAGATTATTCCCCTAAATCCCTGTAACAACTCAGGGAGCATGAACAGATGTTTGCATTATTATAAATATATGTGAGATGCCGGATTGATATGCTGTAAGAGTTGGGAGAAACACGCTGTTTGGGAGCAAGAAGAGAATGACTGGGACCAGGGACCCAGGATGGAAGCACACTGAGGGGGCGTGGCCTGGACTCGGACAGACATGGCTGCCTAATACTCTCACTCTGGCACATCGAGGTCCAGCTTCTCATTTGTAGGAGGAAACCACCCAAAAAACATGGGGAAACCGAGCGGGTATGTATTGGGACCCCGGTGCCGCTCACCCCGGGAGCCAGGGACTCAGCTAAGCCACAACATTGCCAGAATTATTCCTGACTAGTCTTGAGCGAACACGGACTGTATTATTCGTGTTTGTACCGAATATTTGGATTTTTGTTACCCGAACACGGACCCGAAAACTTTACTGTATGTTCGGGTTTAAAATCTGTGTTCGGTCATTTTATTTCCTGTTTTGTATGTAATGGAGCGCTTTTAATGGCGGGCTTTCAACAGCCAATCAACAAGCGTTTAACTGGTGTGCACCATCACAGCCATGCCTACTAATGTATTAGTAGCTGTGATTGGCCATCTGAAGCATGTGACCATGTCTTTATAAGTTCGAGAGCCCCAGCGCGCCGCATCATTCTGCTGTAGTTTAGGGACAGAGCACACATCGTACGTGCTGGCTGCGGATTAGGGACAGACAGTGATTCTGTGAAAAATTGTGTCCGGAAAGAATGCAGGGACAGGTCGGAGTGCAGGCAGGGAAAGTTATTAGAGCATTTTAGGGCCAGGCTGGAGATTAGGCAGGGTCAGTCTACATCGATTTTGCTGTGTGGGGGGTGGTGCAGTGAACAATCTTTTTGCCCTCACTTGAGCCCACTGAGGAGGAGGAGGAGGAGGGAGAAAAAAATCTATTTTTATCAGTCTGTTGTGTGCAGCGTTCAGCTATATTTCACTACAGATTGCTGTTCTAATCTGCTATTATAAAATTAATTTAAAGGGGAATTTTTTAAGAGCAATTGCCATGCTCTTAACTACATTTTGCTGCCATTTGCAGCACTCTAGCCCTTTCCATTGGTGTTTTAGAGCCATTTTAGTGCCTGAAAGTTCGGGTCCCCATTGACTTCAATGGGGTTCGGTGTCCGGGTAAAGTTCGGAAAAAGTCCGGGACACGGACCCGGACTTTTTTTTCAAGTTCGGCCGAACCCGCCGAACACGGACATCCAGGTGTCCGCTCAACTCTATTCCTGACCCATCACCGAGACAATGCGGCCTCTTCCCAGGCTTCTAGACACAAACCCCAATCCTCCAGCGTGAGTCCAACAAGACCATCCCGCTTCCTGCACGCCAACACAGGATCATCCGCTTGTTAGGCGCTTAGCTTAGCAGCTTTGCATACCATCGCTGATGATATCAAAAACACCCTATCTGCTGCGATCTCAGACCTACACCTGGACTTCCAAGCAGCAACCACGCGGCTGGCTGAAGTGGAGGAAATGGTGATCCACCATCATGCTGACATCCAGCAGCTTCACCAGGTACACACCCATCATCCCCATGAATTACACCGCCACATTGAAGATTTAGACAACAGAGGCCAACGCTGCAATATAAGAGTGCACGGTCTTCCTGAAATTGTAGAACCAAACCAACGACAACAAGCTGTCCTCCCTATTTTCAACGACTTGCTTGACAGACCACATGAAGCACCTGCCTACATGGAAAGGCTCCATCATGCACTTTGCCCCAGGCGCAGAGATACAGAACCCCCCCAGGTATGCTGCCTAGTGAGTTTTTGTTTAAAGGCATAAATCCTACGCCGAGCTAGAAATCACAATCGCATTATCTGCATTGGTGCAGATATCAAGCTCTACCAAAATCTCTCACATATAACCGGTCACACTCTCCTGTCATGCGAATTGAATGCGGGGAAACCCTCATTCAATTCCCATACGTGTGAACCCAGCCTCAAACAGGTTGACGGAAAGAAAATTGCTTGATATTCCCCATTAGCACTGTCAGTGTTGATGAGGGAATCCCTTCAGCCAGTTAAGCAGATACCGACCAAACTTCAATCTGTCTATGGCCAAGCTTATGCCTCGTACACACGCATCGATTATTGGCTGGGAATTTTTGGCCAACCTCCGATCGGCCGATTATCGGCTTGTTAGTATGATGCTTCCGACAACCGACTCCGACTTTTCGGCCGAAAAAAATCTGACGTACAGGATTTTGCATCCATCATTTCATTTTCTGAAGTTCTGCCTGTGCATAATGTTCAGAATGATAGGCAGAGGCGCATAAAGGAGTTCAACATATGGCTTAGTAAATGGTGTCAAGAGCAAGGATTTGGCTTTGTTTCTCATGATAGCTCTACTTGGAATAGAAAGGAACTGTACAAAAAAGATGGTTTGCATCTTTCTCTCAAAGGAACAAATGTACTTAGTGAACAACTCCAAGAATTTGCGAAAGAGTATTTAAACTAGGAAGGGGGGGCAAAAGAGTGAAAATACAAGAGTCCAATTGCCCCCCGAAACAATGCCAGAACAGGTCAGAAGCACAGAGGTTAAGAAATGATAAGCTCAGAGTCCTATCTACAAATGCTCGCAGTTTAGGTAAAAAAATCAATGAACTTGGGTCAATAATGGCATCTGAGAATGTAGATTTAGTGGCTGTTACGGAGACATGGTTTAATGAGAGAAATGACTGGGACATAACCATACCAGGGTACTCTTTATACAGAAGAGACAGAGAAGGCAAGAAAGGAGGAGGAGTGGCCCTGTATGTGAAAGATAGCATTAAATCTAACCTAATACAAGTTGGTGAGGCGAACATAGAGTCAGTTTGGGTTACGTTGCAGTTTGCTAATCATGCAGTAACTCGTGTAGGTGTGATATATAGACCACCTGGTCAAGTTAAAGAACTAGATGATCTACTAGTTGAAGAAATAGCTAAAATGACAATAAAAGGAGAAGTTATCATTATGGGAGATTTCAATCTTCCAGATATAAACTGGAAAACCAAAATAGCAAGTTCTACCAGGAGTACAGATATTCTAAATTCCCTACTGGGGTTGTCTCTGCAACAAGTGGTTGAGGAGCCAACCCGGAGGGAGGCCATTTTGGATTTGGTATTCACAAATGGGGATTCGGTATATGATGTCATTGTAGGCGAAACCTTGGGATCTAGTGATCACCAGTCAGTGTGGTTTAATATAAGAACTGTGAAAGAGTCACACCACACAAAAACAAAAGTTTTAGATTTTAGAAAAACAGACTTTTCAAAAATGAAATTAGTCATAAATGAGTCCTTATCAGACTGGAACGGATTACATGGAGTCCAGGAGAAATGGGACTACTTAAAAGGTGCATTATTGAAGGCAACAGAAAATTGCATTAGACTTGTCAGTAAAAGCAAAAAAAGGAAGAGACCACTGTGGTACTCAGCAGAAGTGGCCCAAATCATTAAAAATAAAAAGCTAGCATTTTGTAATTATAAAAAAACCCAGAGCAATGAAGATAAGGAAATCTACAAGATTAGGCAGAAAGAGGCCAAGCAAGTTATAAGAACTTCTAAAGCGCAGGCAGAAGAAAAACTAGCTCAGTCTATGAAAAAGGGGCATAAGACATTCTTCAGATATATAAATGAAAAAAGGAAATTAAAACAAGGAATAACTAAATAAAAACAAAGGATGGAAGGTATGTAGAAGAGAATAAAGGGCTAGCCGACTGCCTTAATGAATACTTCTATTCAGTTTTTACAGAAGAAAAAGAAGGAGAAGGACCTCCACTTGAAAGGATGACTAATGAATCGTTTGATGCATGTGTCTTTACAGAGGAAGACGTTCTAAGATTGCTGTCTAAAGTGAAGACAAATAAGTCACAGGGTCCTGATGAGATACACCCAAAATTATTAAAAGAGCTTAGTGGTGAGCTGGCAAAACCATTAACAGATTTATTTAACCAATCATTAGTAACAGGAGTCGTCCTGGAAGATTGGAAATTGGCAAATGTCGTGCCCATTCACAAGAAAGGTAGTAGGGAGGAATCGAGCAACTATAGACCAGTGAGTCTGACATCAATAGTAGGCAAATTAATGGAAACCCTATTAAAGGATAGGATTGTGGAACATCTTAAATCCCATGGATTGCAAGATGAAAAACAACATGGGTTTACTTCAGGGAGATCATGTCAAACAAATCTTATACATTTTTTTGACTGGGTGACTAAAATAATAGACGGTGGAGGTGCAGGAGACATTGCATATCTAGATTTTAGTAAGGCTTTTGACACATAGAAGACTTATCAATAAACTGCAGCCATTGAGCATGGACTCCCATATTGTTGAGTGGATTAGGCAGTGGCTGAGTGACAGACAACAGAGGGTTGTAGTCAATGGAGAACATTCAGAACAAGGTCATGTTACCAGTGGGGTACCTCAGGGATCTGTACTGGGACCAATTTTGTTTAATATCTTCATAAGTGATATTGCAAAAGGCTTCGATGGTAAGGTTTGTCTTTTTGCTGATGACACAAAGATATGTAACAGGGTTGATGTTCCTGGAGGGAAACGCCAAATGGAAAAGGATTTAGGAAAACTAGAAGAATGGTCAGAACTCTGGCAACTGAAATTTAATGTGGATAAGTGCAAGATAATGCATCTGGGGCGTAAAAACCCAAGGGCAGAATATAGAATATTTGACACAGTCCTGACCTCAGTATCTGAGGAAATGGATTTAGGAGTAATTATTTCAGAAGACTTAAAGGTGGGAAGACAATGTAATAGAGCAGCACGAAATGCCAGCAGAATGCTTGGATGTATAGGGAGAGGTATAAGCAGTAGAAAGAGAAAAGTGATTATGCCGCTGTACAGAACACTGGTGAGACCTCACTTGGAGTATTGTGCGCAGTACTGGAGGCCATATCTCCAGAAGGATATAGATACTCTAGAGAGAGTTCAGAGAAGAGCTACTAAACTAGTACATGGATTGCAGGAAAAAACTTACCAGGAAAGGTTAAAGGACCTTAACATGTATAACTTGGAAGAAAGAAGAGACAGAGGGGATATGATAGAAACTTTTAAATACATAAAGGGAATCAACTCGGTAAAGGAGGAGAGCATATTTAAAAGAAGAAAAACTACCACAAGAGGACACAGTTTTAAATTAGAGGGGCAAAGGTTTAAAAGTAATATGAGGAAGTATTACTTTACTGAGAGAGTAGTGGATGCATGGAATAACCTTCCTGCAGAAGTGGTAGCTGCAAATACAGTGAAGGAGTTTAAGCATGCATGGGATAGGCATAAGGCTATCCTTCATATAAGATAGGGCCAGGGACTATTCATAGGATTCAGATATATTGGGCAGACTAGATGGGCCAAATGGTTCTTATCTGCCGGCACATTCTATGTTTCTATGTTACTATCTGGTGTGCAGGCTATAAAATTTTTGTTGGCCGTCAACACAACGGCCGATTTTCCGTCAGTCAATACAGATTTCGGCAGACAAAAATCTGATGAGCAAGACTGGGCATGCTCAGAGAAGAAAAAACACACGGAAAGTAAACCAGCAAATGACATCACTTCTGAAGTAGATTTTTGTTGGCCGACAAAATTCGTGTGCAGTCTAGGCACATTCCAACCAACAAAACACCACTCTGGACAAAAGTCGGACGATCGGTCGGCCGATAATCGCTGCGTGTGTACGAGGCATTAGGCTGAGTACAGCCCACTGCTAACAACAGAAATCACAAGAAGACAAAAAGAAATGTACTATAAATCCTATATTCCCACATATTTTTAGGCTTTTTTTCTTATCTTTAAAACCTGTAATATTGTAAAATAAAAACATTTTCCCTTTAACACACATGCTTATAAAACTTTAAACAGTACACCTGAAATGCTCTAAAATAACTAATCATATTGGACAACATGGGCCTAACTGCTAAAACCGCAGTTTTCTGCACAGTTGCTTCTGTATATACTGTGCATTGTGTAGAATAAAATGTTGGAAAATAAAGTTTAACACTACCAGAGAGATTATGTCCACTGAGTATTCTATTTTACTCTGGAAAACAGATTTTCTGTGTGTTTAAACTTCCCAGAGGAAAGTCAAATTCAGTGAAACAAGAAGAAAATACAAACCCACAGGGTGTAAAGATAGCAGAGGTAAGCACCTTCTGTGGTTTACACTGAAGCCTCCAGGCTTCAAATTTTGTGCTCAGAGCAACAATTGGTTTATGCACAGTGTTCTTTATTGTCAGTTTCATTCAAATTGTTTACAGTCGTATTAACCTTTGCTGTACTCGTCTTTGTTTCTGCATTACAAACATGTTTTTATTGGCAAGAAGACTGAAGATGAAGATTAGAAAGGGAAATAGCTTTATCTGGAGATTTATGGAGCAAGTTTCATACGGAATGAAGCATATATTTACTGCAAATCAGGCTTCCTCTTGCTGTTGCTGACCAAATGATTTGCAATAGTTTTGTGTGTATTTGTAACCCTTGCCATCTTGAGCAGTCAACAGTGATAGTTTTATAAATATATTTGTCTTCGAGGCCTACTGTGTCCGTGCGTGTGGGGTGCGTTCATCAATGCCTTAGACCAGGTGGAGACTGCCTCAAATTTTGAAAATAACATTCCCCTCTGGGTAATCTCTGTACATTGCAGGGATTTTAACAAACGTTGTTGTAGATTCCTACCTTTTGTTATTCTCGAGGAATCACTGATTGTTCCTCTGTGCTGAGTAAGCCAAATGGGAGTGGTTTTATAATTATCTATCAGCTGTGGCAGCTGCAGGGCTCTAATGAGCAGAGCTGCTGGTCCTGAATCCCTTTAGATGTGTTCCTATTGGGATTATCTCACCAAAAATTACATTTTTGTTGCAGGGGATGTCTGAAATCTGACTTGTATCTTAGGCAGACTTCAGGGAAATATGGTGAGCCAATCACACAAGCAGGAAATTATGTCTCTGGGGTGTGGTCAGTAATACACATTCTGTGTACAGAACACCTCTGGGTAGCCATATTGCATTGCATTTTCAGAAAATTACAACAGCTGCAGATTGAAAAGGAAAGGTAATTTTTAATAAAATACAATTACAATATGATTTGTGTCGCAATTGTATACGCTATATTGTTTTTTTTTATGTAGCACCCTACAGGTAGGTGCTAGGTAAATGCATAGTGGGCCTTGTCTGCCTAACAGCATGGCTGTGGTTTATTTAGTTAGGGTGTCAGGGCTTCCAGGTGTGCCTGCTGAGGGGAGAAGTATCCCCACTGGTTCCCGTGAGAGGATTCTCATAGGGCAATGTGGGAAGCCCAATCAGGGGACACATCCAAGCTTGTAACTACCCCAGAAGGCAGATTATGCTGCAAAGGATTCTGGGAGTGGGTATAAGTTTGGGGGAAGTGCTTGACAGGGTGTCTTTGGTGGGAGCAGAGTCCTAGGAGGGAGAGTACGGCTCTCTCTCCTCCTGTCTGAGGAGGTGGATGTCTCGAGGGGGTCGCCTGAGAATCCAGAGAGTGCTGAGCTGAGGGAATCTGGTGTGCCGAGAGCCTGCGCAGCATGAGAGGAGTCCAGTCCCAGGAAAGCCTACACAGGTTGTGAGTACTGCGGATTGCCCCTGGGGGTCTGCCAGAGTCAGAGGGGACCACTCAAGAGAGGTTCTAGGATCCAGTGCCAGCTAGCTGAAAGGGGGTATCTAGGTTGAGGACCCTGAAGGTACAGAGGGGGGTACATAGTCAGTGAACCCCGAAGAATTCAAGGTAAAAGGGGGCACCTGCAGTTGGGCCCTGAATTGTACAGTGTGTCAGTTAACAGTTGCAGCTTTACAGAATCCTACTACGTACTACCTCAAGCCAGTGCAAGGCAGGAGGGGAGTATTCAGTGACTTTGCAGTGTGGCAGTGTCAGTAATTCTACAATTCACAGTTTTGGGTCTTCTGGACTTATTGTCGAGGATCCAGCACTTCTATCAAGATACAGTGTGTTCTCAGTGTTAGTGAGCGTTGGCTGGCGTCGGCTGGTGTCAAGGAAGCCCCAACTGGCATTTTTCAAGGATTAAGTCCCAAGTGTAATTAGTTAAGCCTAAAGGAGTATCCCACTCATTCCCTTCCCCCATCACCCTTTTTTAAAAAAAAAACACAAAACCAAGATGCTGGAGTCGTCCATGTCTCAGTTCGCACACCCAGCGTCGCAGCTCACATGGGCTGGAGAGGTAACCGGTAACAATGGCAGACCCACATCAGGCCACAGGCCTGGAAAACCTGCTTTCCCCACCAAAGTCGAGTTACCCTTTAAGGCAATTCCCCAACTAAGAAATGAGCTTTCACTGTGTGCAAAAACAAAGTGTAGAGTTCCTCTGAAAAGCGACTTGTCCCACGTCACTACACACTTCATTTTTATGTTTGCATTAGGAGGGACATGCTGAGCCTGTGCCCACTTCACCAGTTCAGCATACCCCCATTAAGTCACTCCTAGTAGCAGAATGTCAGGGCCACAAAGGAATAAAATAGAGAAATGGCCCCCATGGGATTGTCACTCCTAACACCCATTTATTTTATAAATAAAATGTACTTTTAATAAAGGGCTATGATGATTAAGTACAGTACATGTCTCTCTATGGCTTCTTAGCTGGTTCTTTCTGTTTTGCTGTTTTGTGTTTCAGATGACAAGTTGCCTGTTGTTGTTAGGAAGATTTACCTCAGCTGCTGAGCACTGGATTGGTGACAAATCTTTTGGCGGGAAACATCTAGCCAATGAGTGCAACCTTTACTTATATCTTCTCCTGTCACTGGGCGGAGTCAGCATTTACCTCAGGTCTGTCAGCTGGACTCACCTCTGGGATTCTCCTCAGCCTTCCTTCTTTTAACCTGCTCTCCCACCCTCCCACCCCCTTTGTTATTTCCCCCATCGCAGTCCACCTTTATGTGGGTAACGTCGCATACTTTGTGGGTGGGCAGTGGTTGGTACACTGTTATTGGTATAAGATATTGCTGCTTGAGTCTTAGTGACTAAGCATGTTGGTCTGTTTTTGGTTAACAACATTTCTGTTTGATATTGAAGGTCAATCTTTTTGGGTAATGTTGCCCACTCTGTGGGTGGACAGTGGATGGTAAATTGTTATTTGGTTGGTATAAGATATTGCTGCTTGAGTCTTAGTGACTAAGCATTATGGTCTGGTATTGGTCAACAGTGGCTCTGTTTGGCATTAAATGTTTAAGTTAATTTCGTAATTAAAATTGTTTTAAACAGAATAAAGGGGCCACGGCCTAATTTTTTCCACAATCCTTGTTGTGTGTTTATTTTATATTTTAGGTATGTTCTAATGGTAAGATGGGTGTTAATGGGGTGTACAATCCCATAGGGTCTTGCCTAGCACAGACCTCATGCTTGCTCTCGCTTAAAGCGGAGTTCCAGCCTAACACACTCACCTGTCCAACGGTCCAGCGATGCGGCCGCCCGAAGCCTCGCTCTTCTCCCTCTCTGCTCTCCGGCGCCGGCATCACTGCTGTGGGCACCCGGCTGTGACAGTTTTCGGGTTCACAGCCGGGTAAGCACTGCGCATGTGCGAGTTGCGCTACGCGTCGTATTGGCCGGCAATCTTCTGGGACCTCTGACCTGTCCCAGAAGATTGCAGGGAGGGAGGGGGAGAGGAGAACTTCCGCACAGGGCACTGCGGCGCTCTGAGCGGAAGTGGGAGCGGGTACCTGTCAAAACTAGGTACCCGCTCCCCCCCCAAAAAAATGACATGCCAAATGTGGCATGTCAGGGGGTTAGCACTACCTAAAGCGGAAGTTCCACTTTTGGGTGGAACTCCGCTTTAACTCTGTCTTTCCCGTACCACGTGACCAGCCCGTAGATCTCTGTAATGTGGGTCTGCTCCAGGTTGCTATGGGAGGTGGAGTGCTGGGTAGGGAGCCAGAAAACCGATCCCCTAACTACTGGAGGTACCACACTTAATGACTGGCTGCTGTAGATTGTTCCTTTTATTGGTTACCCATAGCAACTGCATTCCTCTTCCTTGCTTTGCTGTAAACTAAGTAAATGCATTTCATAATATGCATATCAATATATGCATAACCTGAGCAGCGATCAGGGCCATGCCTTATGTTGCCCAATGTTACAACTGAGCAGTAGAAAGTAAAGCTGGAGTCTTTACAGTTAGGGCTTATTCTCACATTTGGAAACCCTTCCTGCCCTTCTGCAAAATGATCTGAGTGGATCTAACTTCACAGAGCAGTTGCCAGCTGGCTGGGAGATGATATTTTGTTTCCTCACTGAATGCTATAACTTTAAAAAGGCTAAACCCCTACACCGTAATCACATGCATTGTATGCAGTTGCAGATCAGCCTTATTACCTTAAACCACTTCTGGACCAGAAGGCTTTACCCCTTAACTGCTTCCCGACTGCCTGCCACCTCTTTACTGCGGCAGTGCGGCCCTCCTGCGTGCTTCCGCCCCCACTCGGCAACGGGGACTCCGATGCATGGGACAGGTGGCTCCGATTGTAAACAAAGCTGACCGTTCTTCTCTCTGAAATTATCCTTCTATATCGGAACACAGGTCTCTATGGTCATTTCACAAGTTACGCCCCCCCACAGTTAGAATCATTCCCCTAGGCTCACATTTAACCCTTGATCACCCACAGTGTTAACCCCTTCCCTGCCAGTGTCATTATTACAGTAACAGTGCATATTTTTAGCACTGATTACTGTAGTAATGTCACTGGTCCCCCCCAAAAGTGTAAAAAATGTCAGTTAGGGTTCCGATATATCCGCTGCAATGTCGCAGTCCCGCTAAAAATCGCAGATCGCCGCATTACTAGCAAAAAAAATAAAAAATAAAAATGACATAAATCTTTCCCGTAGTTAGTAGATGCGATAACTTTTGCGCAAACCAATCAAAATATGCTTATTGCGAATTGTTTTACCAAAAATATGTAGCAGAAAACAAATTGGCCTAAAATGTTAAAACAATTTGATTTTTACATTTTTTTTTGGGAATGTTATATAGCAGAATGTGAAAAAATATTGTTGTTTTTTTATCAGAATTGTCGCTATTTTTTGTTTATATCGCAACAAAATAAAATTTGCACCGCTGATCAAATACCACCAAAAGAAAGCTCTATTTGTGGGAAAAAAAGTACATCAATTTTATTTGGGTACAGTGTTGCATAACCGCGCAATTGTCTGTTAAAATAATGCAGTGCGGAATCACAAAATATGACCTGGTCATTAAGGGGGAAAATCATCCGGTCCAGAAGTGGTTAATCACCAGACCGTTTTTTGTGATACGGCACTACGTTACTTTAACTAAAAATTGCACGGTCGTGCGATGCTGTACCCAAATAAAATTAATGCCCTTTTTTTCCCACAAATAGAGCTTTCTTTTGGTGGTATTTGATCACCTCCGCGATTTTTATTTTTTGCGCTATGAGCAAAAAAACAGCGACAATTCTGATTGAAAAAAAACAATATTTTTTATTTTCTGCCATATAACATTCCCAATAAAAAAAAAAAAAAAAAAAATCTAATTTTTTCATCTTTTAGGCCAATTTGTAATCTGCTCATATTTTTGGTAAAAAAAATCTCAATACGTGTATATTGACTGGTTTGCACAAAATGTATTGTGTCTACAAACTAGGGGAAAGATTTACGTCATTTTTATTTATTTATTTTTTTACTAGTAATGGTGGCAATATGCGATTTTTAGCGGGAATGCGACATTGCAGCGGACACATCGAACACCTAACTGACATTTTTGACACTTTTGGGGGGGGGGGGACCAATGACATTACTACAGTAATCAGTGCTAAAAATATGCACTGTTACTGTACTAATGACACTGGCAGGGAAAGGGTTAACACCAGAGGCAATCAAAGGGTTAAATTTGTCCCCAAGGGGTGCTTTCTAACTGTGTGGGGGATGGGCTTGCTGAATGAACACAAAGACCTGTGTTCCTAAATAGGAGGAACACAGAATCCCTGTGTTCATTACTGACAGAACAGCGGTGTCTACCGCTAAATGGCTCCCTCTGTGACGCGTGCCCCCACTAGTGGTCTCTCAAAGCAATGTATGGGTACGTCGTTTCGCGGGACAGAGCCAGCCTGCCGTAGTAAAACTATGGCGGCTGATCGGCAAGCTGTTAATAGGGTGTCTTCAGTGGCTGTACTGCCCACCAAATATGCAAAGCATTGCAGCCACAGCTTATGTATAGCCCTGAGTGACTGCATGTCTTTGTTTAGGTGATTGATATGGGGGTGGTAAAACTGCAGCTCAACCACCTGCTTTTACCATCCCCTGGCCTGTCTGAATGAGCCCTTAATTTCTCTCAAAATCTGTGCCATTACAATTTATTTTTCATTGCTTTGCTATTTGAGAAGATTAACCCTTCCTTTTTGCAAATCAGATTATATTTCAATAAAAGCAAGACTTGCAATCTTTTTTTTTTGTTTATTTACAATTCCTGTGCTTGAAGTACTGGATGCCCTAATATTCTGGAAACATCTTCCAGAAATTTACAAGATTCTTGCAACCATAAAAATTTAAACACATGCATTTACAGACAGCATGGACAGAGGAATGTTTCTCCATGGCACAGCTCTACTTTGGGGAAGGAATGTATTAATTAAAAATGCAATGTCATAGTAAATGTGTATCACAATCCTACTTTCCTGGTTTTCCATGTGGAAAATGGATAAATCTCCAGGACCACAGGAAGAACAGCAAATGAAGCAATGTGCTGCATGTCCAAACTTTTGGTGGGGTACATCTGGGGGCCTCTTTATCTTAAAAGGGGGCTCCTCTATTCTGATAAGCCCCTCATCATCAGATTTCCATACAGGGCTGGATAGCATGTGCCTACAGGTGCCCTTCCTAGAGGGGCACGTGTCTAGGGGCTGACCCGGCGGGGGGGGGGGGGGCAGGGGGGAAATTGCCCCCCAGGCCACTCTGATGCCCCATAAAAAGGCTGCACCATAAGGTAATGGTAACATGGCAAAGGCTGCGGATTCATAAAGGCAATGCACATCTCTCATCATCCAGAGCAGCTCTTGTCTGTGACATGAAAGGCAGAGATAATTTAGGCAGCAAGGACTCCAGAAACCATAGAGGATGCTGACCATGGAGCCCAGGATAAGGGAAGAGACCGGAGATGAGGAGCCGATGATGGGACTAAGTGGGTAATCCTGCATCCTTACGATACCCGGTGATGTACATGGCATAGTCAAGGTGCTCACACATAGCACATGCCATTCCCTCAGATGAAGCCTCAAGCTGTGCTGTCTGTGCCCCCAGTGAGGATGACAGAGCTGGCTGTGTTTCTGGAAAAGATTATGCAGGAAACAGCTGAGGGGTAAGGAGCTAGAGTATAAACATTCTCTTTCTCAACCCTCTCACCTCACCATCAACCCCTCTCTCTCACCCCTCTCACTCTCATCCCCCCTCATTCCCCCTACCCCCCTCTCTCTCTCACCCCACCTCTCTCTTTCTCTCATCCCCCACCCCTCTCTCTGTCACCCCCCTCCCCTTCTCTGTCAACCCCACCCACCTCTCTCTCTCACCCTCACCCCAACCCCCACACACTCTCACTCACCCCACCCCCTCCCCTTTCTCTTACCCCACCCCCTCTCTCTCTCACCCCCCACCCCCCTCTCGCTCTCTCTCTCTCTTACCCGACCCCCTCTCTCTCTCTCTCTCAACCCCTCTCTGTCACCCCCACCCTCCTGTCTCTCACCCTACCCTCACTCCCCACCCCTCTCTGTCTCACTCACCCCCAACCCCTCATCCCCTTCTGTTACCCTGCACCGTCCTCTCTCTCTCTCTCTCTCTCTCTCACTCACTCTCTCCCACTCACCTCCCACACCTCTTCCACCCCCAAACCCTCTCTCTCACTCACCCCCACCCTCCCCTTTTCTCTCTCTCACCCTCTCTCTGTTACCCCCCACCCCCCACCCCCACTCTCTCTCATTCACCCCCTCTCTTGCCCACCCCCTCTATGCTACCCCTACCCCCTCTCTCTGTCATCCTCTCCCCCTCTCTCTCATCCCTCTCTCTTGATTCAGCAGTTCAGCCGCTGTGCATGGCAGGCTGTGAGGGGACAATGCGATGCACAATTTAGTACTTTGCACTGCTCCTTTTTTTTTTCTTTTGTACAAGCTTTATTTGAAGTGTACATAATAAGGTTTAAAAAAGACACAGGTCCATCTATTTCAAACAATAAATGGGAACAAAAAAAAAAAACAAAAAACATCATATAATCCCATATACTCAATCCTATACCCACATTTGATCCAAAGGAAGGCAAAAAATCCAGAAAAGCAGGATCCAATTTGCTCCAGCCGCATTTGTCCTTGCTGTTCCCTTAAGAGGCAATCGGATATTCCCTGGATCAACTTTACCTATAAATGCTAGTATCCAGTTATATTACTGTATGTACATTTAGGAAAGAACCCAGTCCTTTTTAAAGCAATCTACTGAGCTGGCCAGAACCAGCTCTTGAGGGAGTCTATTCCACATTTTCACAGCTCTTACGCTACCTGACATTGCCTGACACTGCCCTGTGTTATCGCAGCGTGCTGTAGCACAGTGTTAGGCTGCATTGCACCATGAATGGGACACACAATTGTTTCCTGTGTGTCCCCGTGGTGGTCTCATACAGTAAAACCTCCGTCACCACATATGGTGTGAATTGGCCCCATAGTGTCTAATAGGAGTTTCTGTCATACTGTATTTCAGGTTCTCAGGAAAAAAATAGATTTTCCATGTTTGTTTGTCTAAAAAAAGTTGTGGGGGGTGGGGTTGGCAATGCTGTTGGGGAAGGTCTTCAGAATTCTCTCTGCCTATAGGCTCCTGATATGTAAATCCTGCCCTACTTTCATAACTACCTGGCCAAGATTGTGGGAGTGTCAGTAGCAGGATTTGGACTGTCCATTTAGGGCAGAGCAAAACTTACCTGAGTCAGCTCTTACCTGGAAATAATGGTGATTGGCCAATTCCTTGCTGTCCATGTTTAAAGCACCTGTTGTACATGCCACCAGGTCTTATAATAGTGGATGCTACCTTTGCTCTTGCTTGACCTAGCTTGTGTATTAGCATGTAGGACCCATATTGCTCCTCCTGGAAGAGAAGCATATGAGCACAACTATTCTCTCCACTGCCATCTGACAAGCCCCAGTTGGTGTCTGTGATCAGCTGTGGCTAAGAAATAAAAAAGAAAATGCAAGCAACATTGACATGGGGGTGACTAGCTGTGTTAGTAATTGGAAAGACAAAGCGGAGCAGCAACCAATAACCTAAGCCTGAGGATTTAGGAGCATGGAAAAAGTTAGAACAAAACAAAGTCAATCCCCTTTCATATATTTTTTTGTCATTTCTAGCCATTAATATGATAAATGGACCATCACACTATACACTTTGGGGCTTTTATACCAAGAGGAAGAAAGTGCTCTAGTGCGTGATATATAGTGCAATCATAAACCTTAAGCCCGTGAGAGATTCCCAGTCACTGGCTAAATGTAGACGATTTAAGCCCAAATTTTAGGTAAAAAGTATATAAGGTAGTTAAGTAATAAATAGTGTGATAAAATGGTTCCAATAAATATGGTATGGTAGTAGCAAGTAGTAAATATGTAATAAACTAATTCCAATAAATAGATGATGGGATCAAATAAGTTAATATAGTGGTAAATACAGTGCTTAAATGATACAAGCAATGAGATTACTAGTGCATACCTGCTATATGGTGTATTCCTAATCTGACCACCAGAGGTCGCACTTACCCCTTAGCAACAAATGGAGTTTTCTCAAACCTTTTCCCCAGTCTGTCCTTGCGGACGGAAGGGTCCCATCTGGGTGTAAAAAGGGGAGAAACGAACCTCTTAGTGTGGAATATACAGCAGGGTTTTTTAGGGGGCTAGTAGTAACTCACGCTTGAGATGCAGCAGATCGTGTCAGACGTATGCAGGCTGTGCCGAGGAAGCTTCCGCGTTCCAAACTGAGGCGAGCTGCGGACTGGAAGTGACGTGGGGTTCCGCCCTACGTACGTTTCGTCATAGGACGTCTACGGGACGTCTACGGGAGCGTCTACGTAGGTAGCGCCGTTTCCAACTTTTCACCCCCACATTATATATCAGCCCCTAAGTTTCTTAGGGGACGATTGGTGGCTGCAACCTAAATACCCCAAATGCCTGGCAGTTCTCATCCATAGCGCTGGTTACCACCCTCCCCCCTACTATTTATACCAAGAGTTAACAATTACTAAAGGCCAATTTTTTTTTGGATAGATTAATAAGATTTGGATTGTTGTCTGTGTCCCGGAAGAAAACCTCCTAAATTTGGATTTGCCATCAGAACTGGGGTGGAGGGGAAATCTTCCAGTGGAGACACTTGTTTTGGTGACAACTGTCCAAGAGGGATTTCCTCTCGCACTGCAAAGACATTCTCCCATTTCCTGGTAAGTCTGCAGAAGAGGAAGTGAAGGCAAATCTGACAAATGTAAAAAATAACAGAAGTTTTAAGCATTACTCTATCCAAAAAAGAGAAGGCAAGAGGAAAATGGCTTCAGATCTAAGTGAATGTCCTTTTCCACAATCCATCCAAAGTGGGCAGGGTTTACACATCCATATACTACCAGAAAATATTTATTATAGTATTGTCCACAACAAAAAAAAATCAGGAATAGACCATGATGTGGAGGCCTATGCAGTTGCCCTCCTGCATAGTCACCATACGGGGTTGCTTAGTGGGCATGGATGACATTCACAAATGCTTTGCATTTTTCTCAATGAATGCAAAGCATTCTCTGATTGAACAAGGTGGAGTGCAACCCCCTGAGGTTCTTATGCACACTGTGATTCTATTACATTTACAAATGATACATTATAATACATGCTAAGATAATTCCCAAAATCAACTCTCTAATTGCAACAATTGTACATTGTTTACACCAAATACTTTGTAATATTTTACAATTAGAGACACTCCAAATGTTAGCCCTCCATTTTTGGTACTTCTAAATCTGTTAATAACAATTGCTTGATAATTCTATGCAGTTATAATTTTTAAAGCAAAGTTTGAATCAATTGTGCAGTAAATTGCATTATCACACACTGGGGTGGTATGAACTTTCTTTAAAGTTATTGAAAAACCTTTTTTGTGCATGTGGGTAATCTTGCTGCGTTATATTGCATGTAATGTGCAGTATAGTGCATTGGTGAAAGCAGAAGACCACACTTGTGTACTAGGTAGTTGAACTGATTTACTAGAGTTGGGAATCTTCATTCAAAAATTGTGTAAATATTCACTTCAGTTACCCAATCATGTGAAAAGCTTCTGCACATGATTAGATATTCAAATGAACAGGAATTTTTTTTTGTGACTTGTGAAGTGAACATTTGTACATTTTTTTGAGTGAAGATTCTCAACTTCTTTAGTAAACCAGCCTTATTATGTCATTGTTGTATCTTGTGTCATAGCTATGGGCTTTGTTTTCCTGCAACTGCAACCTATGTTTCATATAAGGGTAACCCAAACCACATTACCCTGCTTATTTGCTTATGCAGGAAGATCATCTTGCAATATAAAGCAATATAGCAAGCAATATAAATTTTATTCAAACAAGTACTGCACTCACATGTATGCTGCAGCAAATGAGCATAGTACAGCATACATCCTACAGAGGTGTCCCCTTAAGATAGTGTGCAAGTTGTGGATAGCCAGCAGTCCGACCGCAACCGATGTAAACCAGGGAGACTCGGGAATGCCGGTTTCCCTACTGGTTTTGTCAGAGACTGACGCCTTAGAAGCTTACTTCTATGGGACTTTTCTTGTGAGTGGATTCACTGCTCTTCATTAGAGTTGAGCGGACACCTGGATGTCCGTGTTCGGCGGGTTTGGCCGAACTTTAAAAAAAAGTCCGGGTCCGTGTCCCGGACTTTTGCCGAACTTTTCCCGGACACCGAACCCCATTGAAGTCAATGGGGACCCGAACTTTCAGGCACTAAAATGGCTCTAAAACACCAAAGGAAAGGGCTAGAGTGCTGCAAATGGCAGCAAAACGTAGTTAAGAGCATGGCAAGTGCTCTGCAAACAAATGTGGATAGGGAAATAACTTAAAACAACAAAAAAAAAATAAAAATAAAACAATGTTCTTCATCTCTGAAGGATGAGGCCCATATGGAGTAGGAGGGAGGTTGAGGTGGTGGTGGATGTGGCGGTGTCATAGGCGTGCGCACAGGGTTTGCCGGGTGTACCTGGGCACACCCTAATCACCTAGGGCACATTAGCATTATCGCTCTGTTTGCCAGTGAGGAGATGGGAAAGATCTCCCTCGGACCTGCTCTGCTCTATTTCACTTTGCCAGCAGGGAGAGTAATGTATCGGGGCCATGTACATGTAGGCAAACACATGCATGTGTATTTAAACTTTGGGGTGCACACACTAATGCAATAGGCTGTGCACACCAATGAGCGGTGTAGGTGGAAGCGGCGGTGGAGAAGGACCAGGGCCAGATTAAGAGCATCATGGGCTTGGTGCTGAGGATTTTGAAGGGCCTTAAGGGCCGTGCCTTGGCATACACCCAGAGGAGGAAGGGTGCAGCCATGCATGCCTAATTGAACATGGGATGCTGTCTCTGAAGCCCATAAACACATCCATGCATCGGCAACTGTCCCTCCTTGTCCGGCCTTTGTGCTGTGTGGGGAGGTTCTGAGGGAGCTGCCTGGGGAAGCGAGCATAGAAGCCAGACTTCTGTGTTTACAAGTGACAGAAGAGCGGTAACAGTGAATATGGCCAACCCGGGGCCTATATAAAAGGTAGGGGCCTGGAGCTGCAGCTCCAATAGCCCCTACGTTAATCTGGCCCTGAGGAGGACGAGGTAGCCAACACTGCTTCTTTTCACAAATTTTAAATGAGGGTACACCCCAAAAGAGTGAGAAAGAGCAAAAATGGAACAATGGGTGGGTAAGGTCGGTATCCATCGCTATTCTGCACAAGGTACGGAAAAGTCCCGTGGGATCCATGCCTGGTTCATTTTAATGAACGTGAGCTTGTCCACATTGTCTCTGGACAGGCGGCTGCGCTTGTCTGTGATAACGCCCCCAGCCGTGCTAAATACCCGTTCAGATAATACACTGGCTGCAGGGCACGCCAGCACCTCCAAGGCGTAAAGGGCAAGCTCAGGCCATGTGCCCAATTTGGAGACCCAGAAGTTGAAGGGGGCAGACCCGTCATTCACTACATGTAGGCGTGTGCACACATACTGCTCCACAATGTTGGTAAAATGCTGCCTCCTGCTAAGACGTTCCATATGAGCTGCTGGTGCTGCTGTTTGTTGTGGCGTGCTGACAAAGCTTTTCCACATTTCGGCCATGCTAACCCTGCCTTCTGAGGTGCTGGCGGTGCCCTGGTTGCGTTGGCGACCTCTTCCTCCTCCTCCTCCTCCTCTGCCTTGTGCTTCCACTGTGGCCCCGCTGTCAGGTGGGAATGCCAGCAGCATAGCGTCTACCAGCGTGCGCTTGTACTTGCGCATCTTGCGATCGCGCTCCAGTGAGTGAATTAAGGACAGTACGTTGTCCTTGTAACGGGGATCCAGCAGCGTGGCCACCCAGTAATCAGCACAAGTTAGAATGTGGGCAACTCGGCGGTCATTGTGGAGACACTGCAGCATGTAATCGCTCATGTGTGCCAGGCTGCCCAGAGGCAACGAAAGGCTGTCCTCTGTGGGAGGTGTATCGTCCGTGTCCTCTGTATTACCCCAGCCACGCACCAGTGATGGCCATGAGCTGGCCTGGGTGCCACCCTGCTGTGAACATGCTTCCATCTCCTCCTCCAGCTCCTCCTCCTCATCCTCCTCATCCTCCAGAACTGTGCCCCTGCTGGACAATTGTGTCCCTGGTGTTTGTGTGTGCAGGAACCCACCCTCGGAGCCCCTTGCGAATGACTGCCCTGAAAGCCTTGGAAATGTTACCTCTTCATCCTCCTCCTCCTCCTCCTCATCCTGTGCCACATCCTCTTCCATCATCGCCTGAATTGTTTTTTCAAGGAGGCATAGAAGTGGGATAGTTAAGCTGACAACGGCGTCATCGGCACTGGCCATGTTGGTGGAGTACTCAAAACAGCGCAACAAGGCACACAGGTCTCGCATGGAGGCCCAGTTATTGGTGGTGAATGGCACAGTCTTTGCAGCATGTGCAAGGTGGAGTTCCACCTTGTGGGCACGTCACATATGAGGTGGTGAGCGGGAAGGCCGAAGTTACGAAGTTACGCTGCAGCGCTGACAGGCGAGCAGCAGCAGGGTGAGAACGCCGAAAGTGCGCACAGACGGCCCGCACATTCTGCAGCAGCTCTGACATATTGGGGTAGTTTTTAAGGAACCTCTGCACCACCAAATTCAGCACATGCGCCAGGCAAGGGATGTGCGTCAAACCGGCTAGGCTCAGAGCTGCTATGAGATTTCGCCCGTTATCGCACACCACCAGGCCGGGCTTGAGGCTCGCTGGCAGCAACCACTCATTTGTCTGCTGTTCCATGCTCCTCCACAACTCCTGCGCGGTGTGTGGTTTGTCCCCCAAACAGGCAAGTTTTAAAACTGCCTGCTGTCGTTTACCCCTGGCCGTGCTGAAGTTGGTGGTGAAGGTGTTACGCTGTCCGGATGAGGAGGCGGTAGAGGATGAGGAAGTGGAGTAGGAGGAGTTAGGAACAGGAGGCAAACTGAAGCGCCCTGCAATCCTCGGTGGTGGAAGGACATGCGCCAAATTGCTATCCGCCTCAGGCCCATCCGCCACTGCATTTACCCAGTGTGCCGTTAGGGAGATATAACGCCCCTGACCGCACTTACTGGTCCACGTATCGGTAGTTAGGTGGACCTTGGCACAGATGGCATTGCGCAGTGCACACCTGATTTTTTCCCTCACTTGGTTGTGCAGGGAAGGGATGGCTTGCCTGGAAAAGTAGTGGCGGCTGGGCACAACGTACTGTGGGACAGCCACCGACATAAGGTTTTTAAAACTGTGCGTCTCCACCAGACGGAATGACAGCATTTCAAAGGCCAAGAATTTTGAAATGCTGGCATTCAGGGCCAGGGATCGCGGGTGGGTAGGGGGGTACTTCCTCTTCCTCTCAAGTGTTTGGGAGATGGAAAGCTGAACGCTTCCACGGGACATTGTGGAGATGGTTGGTGACCCAGGTGCTGGTGTTGCTAACAGATCCTCTGTTTGCGGAGTGGCAGGTGCCGGTATCACTACAGATGTGGCTGGAGCGGCCGAGACTGCAGCAGAAGAGGAAGCAGGATGAGCCAGAGACGTTTGAAGGTGTCTACTCCACTGCAGCTCGTGCTTTGCACTTAGATGCCTGATCATGCAGGTTGTGCTCAGGTTGAGAAGGTTTATGCCTCGCTTCAGGCTCTGATTGCACAGGGTGCAAACCACTCGTGTCCTGTCATCAGCACATTTTCTAAAGAACTTCCACGCTAGAGAACTCCTTTGAGCTGACTTTGGTGCGCTCGTTCCCTTGCTGCGTTGGGCAGTAGCAGGCGTAGTGTCTAGGGCACGGGCGCTCCGCTTCTGCACCCTGCTCCCTCTTCTGCTGTGCTGGTGGCTCTGTGCGACCACCGCCTCTTCCTCCAAACTACTCAGGTCACCTGCATGACGTTCATTCCATGTGGGGTCGAGGACCTCATCGTCCTCCACATCATCTTCCACCCAGTCTTCACCCCTGCCCTCCTTGTCGGTCTCCACAATGCTGAACGCCGTAGCAGTTGGCAACTGCGTTTCGTCATCAACGGAGAAGTGCTGCGATGGTCCTTGCATGTACTCATCTTGAGAAATGAGTGGTTGGGCATCGCTGCACTCAATCTCTTCCACTTCTGGGGCAGGGCTAGGTGGATGGCCCTGGGAAACCCTGCTGACAGAGTCCTCAAAAAGAACAATAGACTGCTGTATGGCTTGGGGCTCAGACTGCGTGCCTGATTTGCAAGGGGGTGAGGTGAAAGACGGTTGGACATCGGCTGCAGGTGCCAACTCTGACCTTTCTGCAGTAGAACTGGAGGCACTGTCAGCAGCAAACCAATCTACTATCACCTCTCTGTGTTCTGGCCTCATCACTTCTATGATGCCCTACCAAATACTGATGCAGGTTCTGTCGCCTACTAACACTTGAGGAAGGTGTTTCACTTGTGCGTGTAGCTGGCACAGATCGACCACGTCCTCTCCTTGCAACAGGAGCTCTACCAGCAGCGCCACGGCCCCTATTTGACGGTCTCCTCATATTTCTGTAATTTAAGATCTTGCCCTAGAAAGGTGTTTATTGAATAGCGGAACAAAACAACAACAGTATCGCACGGGTGTATCTCACAGTCAAATATGCAAACTATGCCGCAATTTAATATTTTTTACCCCAAAAGGGTGTATATTGAATAGCGGAATAGGATAAAAAACGGTGTATCTCACACGTACAAACACAGACTAGGCCTGATTAAATTTTTTTGTACCCTAAAGGGAGGATGAGGAAGAGGAGTAGGAGGAGTTGGGAACAGGAGGCAAACTGAAGCGCCCTGCAATCCTTGGCGGGGGAAGGAGATGCGCCAAACAAATTTAAAAGGTGTATCTCACACGTACCGATACAGACTATGTCGTAATTTAATTTTTTACACTCCAAAAGGGTGTATATTGAATAGCGGAATAGGAAAAATTTTATAATACGGTGTATCTCACACGTACAAACACAGACTAGGCCCCGATTACAATTTTTTGTACCCTAAAGGCAGGATGAGGAAGAGGAGTAGGAGGAGTTGGTAACAGGAGGCAAACTGAAGTGCCCTGCAATCCTTGGCGGGGGAAGGAGATGCGCCAAACTATTTTAAAAGGTGTATCTCACACGTACCGATACAGACTATGCTGTAATTTGATTTTTTACACTCCAAAAGGGTGTATATTGAATAGCGGAATAGGAAAAATTTTATAATACGGTGTATCTCACGTACAAACACAGACTAGGCCCCAATTACAATTTTTTGTACCCTAAAGGCAGGATGAGTTAGAGGAGTAGGAGGAGTTGGGAACAGGAGGCAAACTGAAGCGCCCTGCAATCCTCGGCGGTAGAAGGAGATGCGCCAAACAAATTTAAAAAGGTGTACCTCACATGTACCGATACAGACTATCCCGCAATTAAATTTTTTACACTCAAACAGGATGTATATTGAATAGCGGAATAGGACAAATTTTACAAAACGGTGTATCTCACACGTACAAACACAAACTAGGCCCCGATTACAATTTTTTCTACCCTAAAGGCAGGATGAGGAGTAGGAGGAGTTCGGAACAGGCAGGAGGCAGACTGAAGCACCCTCAAATCCTCGGCAGTATGAGATGCGCCCAAAAAAATTGGAAAGGTGTATCTCACACGTACCGACACAGACTATCACGCAATTTAATTGTTTATACCCAAAGGTTTTGATTAAATAGCGGAATAGAAAATATGATCAAAAAAAGTGTATGTATATCACACGTACACAACCACACTAGGCCCCAATTACTATTGTTTGTACCCCTAAAGGCAGGATGAGGAGTAGGAGGAGTTTGGAACAGGCAGCACCCTCAAATCTTCAGAAGTATGAGATGAACCCCAAAAACTTGGAAAGGTGGATCTCACACGTACCAACACAGACTATCCCGCAATTGAATTGATCCCCAAAAGTTTTTATTGAATAGCAGAATAGGAAATATGATCAAAAAAAGTGTATGTATCTCACACGTACAGAAGCACACTAGGCCCCAATTACTATTGTTTGTACACCTAAAAGGCTGGATGAGGAGTAGGAGGAGTATGGAACAGGCAGCACCCTCAAATCTTCAGAAGTATGAGATGAACCCCAAAAACTTGGAAAGGTGGATCTCACACGTACCAACACAGACTATCCCGCAATTTAACTGATCCCCAAAGGTTTTTATTGAATAGCGGAATAGAAAATATGACCCAAAAAAGTGTATATATCTCACACGTACAAAACCACACTAGGCCCCAATTACTATTGTTTGTACCCCTAAAAGGCTGGATGAGGAGTAGGAGGAGTTTGGAACAGGCAGCACCCTCAAATCTTCAGAAGTATGAGATGAACCCCAAAAACTTCGAAAGGTGGATCTCACACGTACCAACACAGACTATCCCGCAATTTAATTGATCCCCAAAGGTTTTTATTGAATAGCGGAATAGGAAATATGATCAAAAAAAGTGTATGTATCTCACACGTACAGAAGCACACTAGGCCCCAATTACTATTGTTTGTACCCCTAAAAGGCTGGATGAGGAGTAGGAGGAGTATGGAACAGGCAGCACCCTCAAATCTTCAGAAGTATGAGATGAACCCCAAAAACTTGGAAAGGTGGATCTCACACGTACCAACACAGACTATCCCGCAATTTAACTGATCCCCAAAGGTTTTTATTGAATAGCGGAATAGAAAATATGATCAAAAAAGTGTATGTATCTCACACGTACAAAACCACACTAGGCCCCAATTACTATTGTTTGTACCCCTAAAAGGCTGGATGAGGAGTAGGAGGAGTTTGGAACAGGCAGCACCCTCAAATCTTCAGAAGTATGAGATGAACCCCAAAAACTTGGAAAGGTGGATCTCACACGTACCAACACAGACTATCCCGCAATTTAATTGATCCCCAAAGGTTTTTATTGAATAGCGGAATAGGAAATATGATCAAAAAAAGTGTATGTATCTCACACGTACAGAAGCACACTAGGCCCCAATTACTATTGTTTGTACCCCTAAAAGGCTGGATGAGGAGTAGGAGGAGTATGGAACAGGCAGCACCCTCAAATCTTCAGAAGTATGAGATGAACCCCAAAAACTTGGAAAGGTGGATCTCACACGTACCAACACAGACTATCCCGCAATTTAAATGATCCCCAAAGGTTTTTATTGAATAGCGGAATAGGAAATATGATCAAAAAAAGTGTATGTATCTCACACGTACAAAACCACACTATGCCCCAATTACTATTGTTTGTACCCCTAAAAGGCTGGATGAGGAGTAGGAGGAGTATGGAACAGGCAGCACCCTCAAATCTTCAGAAGTATGAGATGAACCCCAAAAACTTGGAAAGGTGGATCTCACACGTACCAACGCAGACTATCCCGCAATTTAACTGATCCCCAAAGGTTTTTATTGAATAGCGGAATAGAAAATATGATCAAAAAAAGTGTATGTATCTCACACGTACAGAAGCACACTAGGCCCCAATTACTATTGTTTGTACCCCTAAAAGCAGGATGAGGAGTAGGAGGAGTTTGGAACAGGCAGCACCCTCAAATCTTCAAAAGTATGAGATGAACCCCAAAAACCCCAAATATCATTCAGCTCTGCTGCAGGCCACAATTTAATTTTTTTTTAACCCAAGGCTGTATATTGAATAGTGGAATAGAAAAAAAGTGTATGATTTTTGAAACCACTCAATATTAGCACATGTGAACTGAACACAGCAGTGTATGATCAGTCACTCAGCACAGCACAGCTGAAGGAAAAATGCTGCACACAGTGCCTGATAGAAAAATACTTTTCTCCCTCCTCCTCAGTGGGCAAAAAAGATTGTGTTCACTGCACCCCAAAAAGATTGTGTTCACTGCACCCCAAAAAGATTGTGTTCACTGCACCCCAAAAAGATTGTGTTCACTGCACCCCAAAAAGATTGTGTTCACTGTACCCCCAAAAAAAATGGGTTCACTGCACCCCAAAAAGATTGTGTTCACTGCAGCCCACACACAGCAAAATGGATGTGGACCACTGACACCTGCCTATCTCCTATCCCACACCACACAGCAATATCGATTGTAGTTTGTAGAACACACTGTCTGACCCTAAAAATCAGCAGACTCTGTCCCTAAAAGGATTGATAAGATCGTAGTTCGGGTGACTGCAAACCCCCCCCCCCCCCACACAGCAATATCGATTGTAGTTTGTAGAACACACTGTCTGACCCTAAAAATCAGCAGACTCTGTCCCTAAAAGGATTGATAAGATCGTAGTTCGGGTGACTGCAAACCCCCCCCCCCCCCACACAGCAATATCGATTGTAGTTTGTAGAACACACTGTCTGACCCTAAAAATCAGCAGACTCTGTCCCTAAAAGGATTGATAAGATCGTAGATCGGGTGACTGCAAACCCCCCCCCCCCCCACACACAGCAATATCGATTGTAGTTTGTAGAACACACTGTCTGACCCTAAAAATCAGCAGACTCTGTCCCTAAAAGGATTGATAAGATCGTAGATCGGTTACTGCAAACCCCACCCCACACAGCAATATCGATTGTAGTTTGTAGAACACACTGACCCTAAAAATCAGCAGACTCTCTCCCTAAAATGCCTACAACTCGCCCTGCCTAACACACTCCGACCTGTCCCTCAATTCTATCCGGACACAAATGTTTTTTTTTTCCTGTCTGTCCCTAATCAGCAGCCAGCACCCCAAAAAGATTGTGTTCACTGTACCCCAAAAAGATTGTGTTCACTGCACCCCAAAAAGATTGTGTTCACTGCACCCCAAAAAGATTGCGTTCACTGCAGCCCACACACAGCAAAATGGATGTGGACCACTGACACCTGCCTATCTCCTATCCCACACCACACAGCAATATTGATTGTAGTTTGTAGAACACACTGTCTGACCCTAAAAATCAGCAGACTCTGTCCCTAAAAGGATTGATAAGATCGTAGATCGGGTGACTGCAAACCCCCCCCACACAGCAATATCGATTGTAGTTTGTAGAACACACTGTCTGACCCTAAAAATCAGCAGACTCTGTCCCTAAAAGGATTGATAAGATCGTAGATCGGGTGACTGCAAACCCCCCCCACACACAGCAATATCGATTGTAGTTTGTAGAACACACTGTCTGACCCTAAAAATCAGCAGACTCTGTCCCTAAAAGGATTGATAAGATCGTAGATCGGGTGACTGCAACCCCCCCCCCCCACACACACAGCAATATTGATTGTAGTTTGTAGAACGCACTGTCTGACCCTAAAAATCAGCAGACTCTGTCCCTAAAAGGATTGATAAGATCGTAGATCGGTCACTGCAAACCGCACCCCACACAGCAATATTGATTGTAGTTTGTAGAACACACTGACCCTAAAAATCAGCAGACTCTCTCCCTAAAATGCCTACAACTCACCCTGCCTAACACACTCCGACCTGTCCCTCAATTCTATCCGGACACAAATGTTTTTTTTTTCCTGTCTGTCCCTAATCAGCAGCCAGCAAGTTGATGTGTGCTCTCTCCCTGAACTAAACAGCCGAATGACGCCGCAGCGGCGCTGCCTCGAACTTATAAAGACTTGGTCACATGCTTCAGACGGCCAATCACAGCTACTGATACATTTGTAGGCATGGCTGGGATGGCTTAGGCACACCAGTTAAACGCTTGTTGATTGGCTGTTGAAAGCCCGCCATGAAAAGCGCGCCAAAGCATGCAAAACCCGGAAATAAAACGACCGAACACAGATTTTTACCCGAATATACAGTAAAGTTTTCGGGTCCGTGTTCGGGTAACAAAAATCCAATTATTCGGTACGAATAATACAGTCCGTGTTCGCTTAACCCTACTCTTCATCTTTCATTTACAATTTGGGAGATTGAATTCAAATTATCAACCTGTTTATATACATTTCAAAAGTGACTTTTTGGAGTTATATGGACTTTCCCTGTTCATTTGGTTTTGTTAATTAAGCGCTGCACACTTTGTCAGGTTTTTTATTACAGGGTTGAGTTTTAACAACTTTCTGTGCTGGCTGCTAATTGTATCAAAACTATTTTCACCTGAGCGGTTTCAATTTGGATCAAAGCGCAGCTATTTATTGTTTTGCATTTTTCAAAATTGGTACCTAGAGCAAGTTGGTTGGATCCATCACAAACGTCATTTCAGCTCAATGATCTCTCCAATAACTACTTGTTGGTGGAAAATTGAGTACATGGGGTGAGAGGAAAAGACCCACAACCAGCCAAACTCAAGTACAACATTCCAAATGCACTCATTCCTGAAACTGGCTGTAAATGTAAGTGGGTGCTGCAGCGACCACTGGCTGGGAACCAAAGACATTCAAAGCAAAAATATGTCAACAGCACACCAAGGATCTACAGAATGGGTTAAAAAAATTTCAGTGGTCGCATTATTATTACAATAGTGATGTTGATGATTGGTCACATGCTTGATGAAGGGGTCCTGTGTGGCTCTGAAATGTCACTATTGTACCTATGATGTGATCACTGAATAAAGCTTTGGACCCGTTCTGGAGATCCTCTGTGTGCTGGTGACATACTTTCCACACCCAGCCAAGTCTCCAAATCTAGGGGTATGGATAAAGTGCTAGAGATGCCAGAGGGTGAAATTCTGGTTACAATGAGGGCAGTAATATTAAAGGTTTTTTAATATTAAAGTGATTTTAGACAGACTACATTTTCCATAACCACAGGAGAAGGGAGCTGAACATTTGTGAGTGAGGGGGATGGGTAGCAGTGTGAAGCCTGCATGGCTAATTGAAACTTGAGTTGTGGCTCCATACCCTGCTTCCCAATGTGACTAGAATGTTACAAAGACATCTGTACATTGTGTCCACAATTTGGAATCATTGGCAGTAGTGTTGCTACAAATGCATTTGCTGTTTGCTAATATATATGAAATAAAGTATACAGTTACTGTATAGTGGGAATTGTAAAATGTTATATAAAATGAAATGTTGTTATAAATAATATCCATAGCACTGCTGTCTGCCAAAATATAGCCTATATTATAAATCTACTATATTACTCATACTACTTACATGAAATGATTCCTTCATAACATTAGAAAATATTCCTATTTGTTTCTGTTATGTAAACCAAGAGAACCTGACTCTCATAGGTCTAAGGCCCAAAATGCCTGTCCCTTTCCTTGATCTGACAATAGGGTTATTTCACATCACTCAAGTTGTAAGCATTTAGATTTGCCCTGATTAGTCTCATTGCACCACTGACCTCAACTGTTCAGGGAACCAGTCTTTCTAATTTCTGATTACTTTTCCAACATAGAAATTCTAATAATACATATATCAAAAACTGGGAGCTGCATGTAATCTCTTGGCATGTGCCATTAAATATGCTCCCAGCCTTATTGCTTTTTTTTTTATACATCTGACTGCACAAAATACAGTTTCTGAAAAGGAAATTATTTAGTGGTATCATTCTACTCAGCCAGGCCCCTCATTGCCAAAATATCTCTTATAGTTGTGCTAGAAAAAGGTCACAATTGGTAGGAATCTGCTAAAAAGGTTATTAAAATGCCTGCATTCTACAGAGATCACCCAGAGGGGAATGTTTTTTTCTCAACAAAAGCAGAGTTATGCTTCAACTTTATACTGTATGCGAGCATACCTTTGTGATGCTTTTACTTTTTGTGATGGACAATATTGAGAATGTAAGAAAACAATTCTGAAGTGAGAACGCACAGACAAGTCTGATATGCATCCAGGGCTGTTTTGGTATTACTGTCTATTTTTCATTTAACCACCTCAATTCTTTCACCCCCTTCCTGCCCAGGACAATTTTCAGCTTTAAGTGCCGGTTCACACTACTGCGGGTGCGCTGATCGCATGTAATTCAGAGCGCACTACTCCTTCATTATTCGATCTCTGTGCGATTATGCGATCTCCTGTGCGGATGTGAATTCAGCCATACACTTTTGTATGGCTAAATTTGCACTGCACCCGCACAAAAGACGCACAGGACCCTTTTTTTCAGCCGCATCAGGATCGGATCACACAGTGGTTCACACTTGTGTGATCCGATCCTGTGCGAACTGTCAGATCGCACTGCGATATGCGATCAAACTGGGGGTGTCGTTAACATTTGATTGACACCCCCTGCGTATCGCATATGGCAGTGTGAACTGCCTCTTGTGCGGATACAATGCGGGAACAGGCTGCGAATTCGCAGCCTTCCCGCATCGCACAAGTATGAACTGGCACTCAGTGCTGTCACAGTTTGAATGACAAATAGAACTTTCCTTTGATAGTATTTATTCATCACTGAAGTTCCAATTTTTTGCTAAATCAATAAAAAAAGACCAACAATTTTGAAAAAAAAAAAAAAAACTTTTTCTTAGTTTTTGTTATAGAATTTAGCAAATAAGTAATTTTTCATCCTTACTGATGTGCGCTGATGATGCTGCATTAATGGGCACTGGTAAGGCTGCAGGCATGGGCACTGATGAGATAGCACTGATGTGCACTGATGAGGCTGTACTGACGAGCAATGATGAGGCTGCACTGTTGTGCACTGATGGGCAGTGATGAGGCTGCACTGTTGTGCACTGATGAGACTGCACCGATGTGCACTGAAGAGGTGGCACTGATCGGCACTGATGAATCGATATTGATCGGCACTGATAACTTGCACTGATAAGCACTGTTGGGCACTGGTGAGGAGGCACTGACAAGGCTGCACTGATGAGACAGCACTGATGGGCAATGATAGTTGGCACTGAGGTAATGATAACCTGCAGGGATGATGCTGCACTGATAATCAGGGCACTGATGACTAGTGCTCTGATTAACAATGTAAATGTAGTACTCACTATGCCTTGTCAGATTGGCTATCCTTTCCTCACATGCAGTTTCTGTGTGAGTAAAGGGGAGCCGATATCCAGTAACACTGTTTACATATGACCAGCTGTGATTGGACACAGCTGATCACAGGGTAAAAGCCCTTTACCCCAATCTGTGATCTGTTGTATAACAGGCACTTCCCGATGTGTGCCCCATGGGGCGGATGGGAAGCAGTTTCTCAGGAGGATATCCAGGGACACCCTCCTAGAACTGGAGAGCCGTGCTTTAGTACTATAAAAATAAAAAAAGATAACAAAATGTTATCTATTTTATACATACTACTTTTGCAGTATTGCAAAGTAAGGAATTGACCACAATGATGTGTTCTATTTTACAAGAAAGAGACACAATTTATGAGAACAAAAGAAGATAGGATCAACAATATAGGTTTATTTTAAATGACTTTATTTATAAAAAATTGATATTCTAAGTTTTAAAGACTTTCAAATGTTCTGACCTATCTCCAAGTTACTGAAAAAGGTGTTTTTTTTTTTTGTTGTTTTTTTTTTTGGGGGGGGGGGGGAGCTGTGAGGAAAAGAAAATGATGGAAAATCTCCATGGAAAGTGACAGATGTTCTAACCTGTCCACGGGCAAAAATGTTTAAAAAGTTAGAACTTTTCAGCTGGCTTTGTTCTGTAAATAGTATTTAATATATACAGTAACAGTCATTAAATTGCTGAATGACTTTCATTTAAATAAATGCAGAAAAAAGGAGAGTGTTTGCACTTAATGACCATAGTTTTGACTCTCATTTTAATCTTAAATCTCTGCATTTTTAATACTGTGTGCCGGAACTTCAGGTTCTGGCGCCGCATGGAATAGCTGTCCTCCACACAGCTCCAACAGCATGACCCTAAAACCAGTTAAAAAACCAGCCCTGACCATCGCAGCTGTACACAGACCCACCGGGAGGCTCCCCCACACACATAGATCGCTACTTAGAAAAAAACAAACCGCGCGTTCGCAATAGGCACAGAATCTACCTAACACCACGGTTTTGGCCTTCATCCAATATGGAAGAGGCTCCCACAATGGAGGAAAGTGCTGTCCCTGCTCCTCCATCCCAACAACAGGGGGATTGAAATACAGTTTGCATTGCACAAGCTGTGGCCATGCTTCTGACCCCCACAATCGCAGCCTCTGTAGAAAAGGCTGTAAATGCAGGGATGATGCAAATTAAAAAAAGAACTCGGGGAACATAACTCTAGGCTAAATGAGGCCGAAAAACGACTCTCCAACTTAGAACATGAACTGTACCAGGCACAAGTCATGGAACAGACACAGGAAAAAAATAAATAATCAGTACATAATTCAGAAATTGGAGGACCTAGAAAATAGATTGAGACGTAGCAAATGTGCGCTTTGTGGGTGTCCCAGAGTCCATGCCTGCTTTAGCTATTGCAGAATCTTGTACTAGGTGCATTCCAGAAGCCCTAGGCCTACCGCCCTTGCATTGTTGAACCCGCTCATCGCATGGGGACATACTCTTCAGACCGCACATCTCCCTGCCCGATTATCGCTAAGTATCTTAACATGCTGAAAAATCCGTTATCCTGCAAAAATACAGGCAATCTAGAGCCTTGCAAATCGATGGATTAGAGATCATGATTTTTGCGGACTACTCCATTGAAGTCTCAAAGAAAAGGAAAGCTTTCCAGCATATCTGTACGGGACTTCACCAACAACAAATTAAATTTACTTTGGCCTTCCCCACCATCCTCTGTCTCAAAGTACCTAATGGAGATCATCTCTCCTTTCAAGACCCGTCAGAGGCTGAGGTCTTTCTACAGTCACTTCACTCTAAATTGCAACCAAATCCCCCCTCCAGGGCCTCCCTGATATCCCGTCCTTTGGAACAGAGAAGCCCACGGAAGGACACCTCTAAGCGCCTCAAATATTCCGGTCCCAACAACCGTTCCAACCATAGCTGACTCCTGAGCTCTGAGGATCTTTCTCTTACACCACAAGGGTAAATGTATACTTGCCTTTTGCCCATAATATGGCGATACTCACTGTTAGATCTGTTAATTTTGTTTAGTGGTCTTACCAGCCATTATACCTCAATGGGACTCGCTTCCTAAATTCTTTTTTCCTCATGGGCCTCATTGAATACAGCTGACTTCCTCACTTTCCAAGTGAGGAAGTTGACACCACCAACAAAACGGGCAAACTCATACTCAACTCCCTCTGCCGGGTCAGTCTTTGGGGAGCTGGCTTAAACAGTGAACCCATGCGGAAAAAAGTGAAGTTCTATGATTGTTCTGTTTTCTGCTTTACCTATATTTTTTCCATATTGTACACCTTTACATCCCTCCACCAGTTTCCTGTTAATTGCATGGGCAATAGTTGACCCATACAGGGTGTCTACACCGATATCTGTTGACTCAACAGCCCTTCTCACTCACTCACATAACCTTATTGAATGCGAAAGGCCTTAGGTCGCCCATTAAGAGACTCAAAATACTCGGCAATCTTAGGAGTTTAAAAACTGACATCACCCTCATACAGGAATCCCATCTAACTTTATCTGACTTTCACTGTATGAAAACACAATGGGTGAGCACTGTGTTGGGATCTGACTCTGTAGGTCATAAAGCTGGGATGCTTATTCTAATTTGCAAAAACCTCCCCTTCAAGGTTATCTCAACAGAACCTGACAGCTAGGGACCTTTTCTTACTGCCCATATCCACCTTGGGAATGGAGATCTTATGATATGAAAGGTTTAGGCCCCTAACAGAACTGGCAAGCAGCTCTTCGGGGATTTATCTGTTGGACTACTTAAATCCTCGCATATCCCTCATATAGTTGGTGGGGACTTCAACTCCACATTTCACCCGACGGATGACAAATCCACCCCCAAATATTTGGGTAAGCCCCTTAGAGAACCCGGCCAGACCTATTTTGCCTCTATAATGGACTCCCTTCACTTTACCGATTCCTGGCAACTCTTCCACCCAGCAGACAGAGAATATACATTCTATTCCACCGCACACAACGTATTCACCAGAATTTACTACATCTTCTGCACTGACAATATTATCCCAAGGGCAGATATTCACGACATAGCCATTTTAGACCACGCTCCACTCTCAGTTTTACTTGATCACTCAGACTTCCACTCCAACCCCTGGCTTATGTGCTTCCCATCATACCTTTACAATAATTCTGATTTTCAAACATAAATGGAGCGGCTTGGAAAGAATACCCCTCTGAAAATTCCACCCACGTAGACAATCCCAACTTGTTCTGGGAAGCTGGTAAGGCCTACCTTTCTGCCTCTTTTAAAAAACACGCCCTAGCTAACTACAAGAGAGCAAACTCTCGTCTCAGGCTCCCTCAACATTTCCTAGCTGCCCAAGACTCCGAAAACAGAATAGAATGGCAGGCCACTAAGAAAGCCTTTGATACATGGGCTGACACTCTAGAACTAACTAAACGAGCCCATATGGATGACACATTACACAAATATGGCAACAAAGCAGGGAAGTTGCTAGAGAGGCTCTGTAAAGGTCCAACTCATCCCACACATATTACCTCCCTGCGAGACACCTCAGGCACCATAAAAACCACCTCAGAGGATGTAAACAAAAGTTATGTTACAATATGACACTTCAATCTATGCTCCTGACCCTATTGAAAAAAATATTGCACAGGAATTCCTAGATAAACTACCGACAGTCACCCCTGATCAACTTGAAACCTTAAATGCACCTATATCTATGTCTGAAATCTCCACTTAAATTCATAGTTTAGCCCTTAACAAGGCCCCCGGACCTGATGGGCTTGCAGAGGAATTCTACAAAACCCTACAAAAAGTAGGGTATACAAACATATGGACAGGAGGCCCTTACCTACCCACAGTGAACCAAACCATCATTAAATTATTCTAAAAAAAGCAAAAGACCCTTTTGAGGCTGGCTTGTATAGGCCTATATCACTTTTAAATCTAGTTGTCAAAATTCTTTCAAAAATTGCTGCTTCCAGACTCGCCAATATTATCCCCTCCCTGATACATCCCGCTCAGTCAGGCTTTGTAAAAGGAAGAACAGCCAAATTAAATATTCATAACGTTTTGATGGTCCTAGAACATGCCAAGTGCAACCCAGAAAAGGACCTTGCCATCATCACTCTGGACGCGGAAAAAGCCTTTGATAACGTCAGCTTTAAGGATTCCTTCAATCATCTGGTAGACTCTATGTACACCTCTCCCGCGGCCAGACTGGTGGGGGCAGGTCTCCTCACCAAAGAATTTTATCTCCACAAAGGCACGAGACAAGGCTGCCCCTCTCACCGTTACTCTTAAATCTGGCCTTAGAACCCTCTCAAGATATCTAACAGGCCAGGTTCCACTACATGGGATTCATATAGGAGACCACGAGCTATGTACCGCGCTTTTTGCTGATAATGTTCCTAAATGCTCAGCTAACCAAACATAAGGCATGAATACCATAAAAAAAACATATGATTAATTTAAACACTGCTCTGATCTGTTCATTAACTATAGTAAGAACAAAATTCTTCCTCTAGGCACCTCTCCAAACCCCCTCTGGACACTCCATTCACTCACTGTGGCCAATTTACATTTTACTGATTGGGGCATCAAGATAAGAAACATTTCTTAATCCCTATACATCCTAAACTATCCACCTCTAATTAAAAAAATAACTCAAGAATTGGAAAACTGGATGGATCTGCCTCTTTCACTCTTGGGGAGATGTCACCTAGTAAAAATGGTCAGCTTTGCCCGCCTACTATATACACCCCAAACTATTCAGCTACTCCTAAAACATAAAGGTATTCATTTGCTGAATAGAGCCGTTACTAAATTTATCTGGCAAAAAAACTACCATGCATAGCATTGAAAAAAACGTTATCTCCCCAGGAACGAAGGGGGTATTAGCCTCCCTAATGTCAGGGCATATAATCTATCCTGTCTGATTAGAATAGGTCTGGACTGGATTGCGCAGGCTTCCCAATACTTAAATTATCCTATTGAATCACTAATGGCCCAATCCTATTCCTTAGTGGCTCTCTTACATTGTAAGAGGAAAACCATACACTCAGACCTGCAACATATTCTCTGAGAGACACAGTCATAGACTGCAGGGAAGGTAGAAAATGCTTGAAGCTCTTTCCATTCATTTCCAGACATCTACCAATCTAAGGCAATCCCAGCTTCCCCTCAGGGATGGAACATAAAAATCTCTCTACATGGCAGCAATAGGGTCTAACTAAATTCTCGTCCCTGTGCGACCTGGAATCTGGACTACCTCACACATTTAAGTTCCTAGCAGAGAAGTTCTCTCTTCCTAACTTCCATGCCTTCTACTTTTGGCAATGTGCCAGCTTTAATTGTGCCTGGTGCAGAGAAGGTAACAAGAGATTTTGAGAAAATAACAGGCCGTCTACTCAAAGAAGGAACATATACCATTTCAGAAATCTACAAACCTCTCATCCGCAAGACCATTCCCACTTTCGCCTCCTTCTTAGCGGCTAATTGGGACTTTCTGGACACAGGGATTGTAGACAAAATGCTGCATGGCTATAAAACTTTTTTACAGTTGACTCCCAATGAATCTTAGAGAGAAACAAAACTAAAAATTTTGCACCATGCTCACATACCTTTCCTAACGGAGAAAAACAATCCTCAGTCCACCTCTTGTCCATTATGTTAGCAGCCAAGACCCGCTCTAACTCATCAATTCTGGACATGTAAATACATCTCCACCCTCTGGGACCAAGTCACATCATTCATTTACAGAATTACTCACCCAGAAGACCCTCTCCTACTCATATTTGGATACTGGGATTAGCAACTCCTGACACGGTCTTCCAACGCCAACTCCCAACACAAAGACTGGATTGTGAACTGTCTCTTAGTGGTCCGGAGGGCTGTCCTAAAAAACTGGACCTCTTCGCACTGCCCAAAAATTTTGCAAATCAAACAGGAACTTCTTCTGTTACTATACAAGGACAAGCTCAACACTGACTTCAACCACAATGCTTCTAAAAATTGATTCTACTCAAAATGGCAGGCCTTCATGAACTCAATATTATCCTGGGAGGATTTTTAGTATTTTGATAGATCCTTTTCATATTACAAGGGCCTTCAAAACCTTTATGAGAAGGAAGATACATCCTGAGAACTACCTTGCCCAGTACAACCCCAGGAACCTGAACGCAACAGCACTTCTACCCCTCTAACAATTTGGTTGTCAACAGTGAGCTTATAAATAAAATCACAGGTCTAGGAGATATGCTTCAACATAATAGGTGTACATCCCCCCCTTCGTTCACAGGTTGGTAATTCTACTAAGAAGATCCATCCAGTTACCTGATACTTAACATCTCTCTATATGTTTTACTGTTTCATAAGTTGTGTTTTTGTATTCTTCCACTTTACACCCCCCCCCCCAGATACGGCAGTCCAGGGTACATCGCACCCTCTTCTACCCTTATGTCTCTCTCAGAGTGTAATGTACAATGTACTTCCTGGGATATCGAAAATTCAAAAATGAACAAACCATGTAACATTCTAACTTTTTTTTCAATATAATCTAATGAAAAAAAAAAATATATATATACTGTGTGCCCTTATTAAAGTGGAAATAAACTGTATCTAGAGGGCGTGGCTACCGCGCGGCTGATGGCAGCGCTGTGAATCGGCTCCGCGAGGCTACCCGGGATAATCGCCGTAACTAGGGCTTCCACGGCACCAACAACCGGCCACCCACCTCTGGGAACCCCCGCTGTACTCCCCCGCGATGACCAAGAAGAAGAAGAAGGAGGCCGGGCAGCTTAATAAACTGTCCGGCTTCTTCGTCTCCCAGAGCCCTGGTCTCCGCCAAGATGGCGGCGGAGCCGCACACAAGCCTCACGCTGGCAAGCAAGGGACAGGGCCGCTGGCGAAACTACCTTCTCTCCCGCCGGTCTCCCCGCACCGACGCATGATCGCCAACCCAGACAGTGGGCAGTCCTCGGGGTCACCATCCCCGCCATCGCCATCGTCACGGAGCCCTGTGAAAACTAAACAGAGGAGGGACTCCCCGCCGTCTTTGCTGCCTGATACAGGTATGGACACTGCATTGCCTCATCCAACATTGCCTTCCTCACAACTATCTGCTGACCCCTTTCACACCTATCCCACTGGGGGGACCCCCATTACAGAATCTAGTATGAAGGAAATGTTGTTTTCTCTGCGGGCCTCTATGCAGGCTGACATACATTTGCAGACGCAGCAACTCACCGCAGAAATCTCATCATTGGGCTCCAGGATAGATCTGGTTGAACAATCAGTGAGCACACACGCCGACTCCATAAATTCTGTTATTGATCGCCTGAACACTCAAACGGATGAGATTTCCTGGCTAAAGAATAAGGTGGCAGACCTGGAGGATCGCTCCAGGCGTAACAATATTAAGCTGCGGGGAATCTCGGAGTCTGTCTCGCCTGATCATCTTCTACAGCATGTCACCTCTCTATTCAAGCTACTGGTGCCCTCGGCTTCTGAAGCTGATCTCCTTATTGACAGGATCCATCGCCTGCCTAAGCCTTCCTTCTTAGCGAGCGATTTGCCCAGGGATGTATTGTTGAGGATCCATTTTTTCCACATTAAGGACAGGATTATGCTGGCCTCCAGACAGAATCCTCACCTACCGGAGCCTTACGGTGCTGTGCAGCTCCTGCCTGACCTATCCAAACATACATTGCAAGCCAGGCGCAACCTCTCTACTATCACCAAAGCCCTGCGCAACCACCAAATACAACATAGATGGAGATACCCTGCTACTCTGTTAGTGACTCACAATGGTTCTACATCTACTCTGAAGTCTTTGGATGATGGCATTGCACTGCTCAGAAGATGGAATATACTGCCCATGGACCAACCTCCTGCCCCAGATTTCCCTCCTCTGCGACCAGTGGAACCGGAGTGGCAAGTTGCCTCCCGCAAAAGGGCCTCCAGGCCTTCCTCGAAGCAAGCTAGCCCTAACCACCGTTAACAGACTCAGCTCAAGATCCCGGCCTCTGACAGATGATCTCTCCTTTCCTCTGGCCCTCCTTTGGATTTTCTGCGGGTCCTCCCGTGCCCGGACTGCTGAGACAGTCCTATTTTTATCTTTGCTGTCTTTTTTTTGTCTTCCTTTGCTATCTTATGTTTCTCTCAGCTACAACAGGAACTCTGACTATTCCAGCTCCATTGGGCGCTTACCTCAATGTTGGCTACCTTGGTTCCTACGACTACGGTTGCGACTTAATGGAAATCCGTAATGACCATTAAACTGTTATCTATTAATGCTAATGGCCTGAACCACCCGGCTAAGAGGAGGTCCTTGTGGGATGAGGCAACTAAGCATAAAGCGGACGTACTTGCGGTACAGGAGACCCACTTTAAGGCGGACAGTACACCTAAATGCACGCATCGGGACTTCCCTCAGGTTCTTCTTGCCTCCAGTACTGAGAAGAAAAGAGGTGTTCTGCTGGCGTTTCGATCTTCACTTGCGGTACGCATACTTCATACAGTGTCTGATCCAGATGGCAGATATCTCATTGTGATCTGTGAACTCAATGGACTTCCGATTACCCTGGTTAATGTTTATGCCCCGAATTCCCACCAGCTCCGTTTTCTGCGGAGACTATTCAAACAGGTATCTAAACTTCGAGTGGGGCATTTAATGTTGTGTGGTGATTTCAATGCTGTTGTCGATCCTGGGTTGGACTCCTCTGCGTCTCCCCAGGGCCGACAACAGTCCTTGGGTGGAATTCTGCATGCTGAACGTTTGTATGATGTCTGGCGGTGCCATCATGCCATTGCGCGCAACTATTCCTTTTTTTTCCGCCAGACACCATTCGTATTCCCGCATTGATTTGTTTATTACTGACCTGTTTCTTTTGAATAAGTCATCCTCCTCCACGGTTGAGGACATCACGTGGTCAGACCACGCTGCGGTGACCTTGACCTTGGAGGAGAACGCTAGGAGTTCTGGCTCCTATGTTTGGAGATGTGATGCTCGGGTGTTACAGGATGGGCAGTGTCAGGCTCATGTGCTTAAACAGCTCAGGGAGTTTTTGGACATAAACGCGTCCTCGGTCTCCGATCCATGGGTGCTGTGGGGTGCACTGAAAGCCTACCTCCGGGGGGTGTGCATCCAGCAGCAGGCGCGGCTTCGGAGACGGAGAACGGAAAAGGTATCTTCTATCACGCAAAAAATCCACGAATTAGATGCAGTGAACAAACTCAATCCTACTACTGATATGTCTCTAGCAATCATTAAACTTAGACAAGAGCTAAGACTCCTATTAATAGAACAATCAGATGCACTCTTTCGCTGTCTAAAACAAAAATACTATAGCCAGGCAAACAAAGCCGGTAAGTTCTTGGCCCAACAGGTCAAACGCAGACAGGCGAAATCTAGAATCCCCTACTTGCTGGACCCTTCTACGGGTACGAAAATTAGTCACCCGCAAGCGATTGCGGATGAGTTTGCAGAGTTCTATGGAGCCCTGTACAATCTCCATGGTAACCCTTCCGAACATCAACCGCGGCAGGAGGATATTGACCGCTTCTTGGCGGCGGTGTCTCTCCCGTCCCTATCGGACCAGCAACTACAATCACTGAATACACCAATCACCTTGACGGAAATTCAATCCAGCATCTCATCCCTGCCAAAAGGCAAATCTCCGGGCCCAGATGGCTTCACCAACGAATTTTACCAAATTTTTCATCAACATCTTACCCCCACGATTTCAGAGGTTTATAACAAAGCCATGCAAACCTCTTCTATGCCTGCAGAGATACTAAACGCCCACATAGTAACATTGCCTAAACCAGGTAAAGACCCTACGACACCAGCGAATTTTCGTCCCATTTCCCTTCTAAATTCGGACGCTAAAATATATGCCCGCGTTTTGTCCAAACGCATTCAGTCTGTGCTACCCGCCTTGATTCATAGGGACCAAATGGGATTTACGCCAGGCAGACAAACATCTGACGCCACGAGAAGGCTGCTAGGCATATCACATCCGGCACACTCCATGAAAACCCCCTCTATTTTCCTAACCCTTGACGCCGAAAAGGCCTTCGATCGGGTACATTGGGGATATATGCGAGCCGTTTTGCTAAAGTTCGGATTCACGGGCCCCATACTCTTAGCTATCATGGCTCTGTACTCCTCCCCATCGGCGCAAGTGTATAGCTCTGGTACACTCTCTAAGCACTTTGTCATTTCGAATGGCACTAGGCAGGGTTGTCCCTTATCTCCCACTATCTGCAACCTAGTCATCGAACCCCTGGCGGAGACCATCCGCTCAAATCCCCTTATTCAGGGTTTCCGACTGCCATCCTACCACCATAAGATCAACTTATTTGCTGATGACATCATCTTGATGCTTACTCACCCAGAAAGCTCGTTGCCAGCAGCGTATGCCACGCTCCAATCATTTAGCAAAGTTTCGTTCTATAAGCTGAATGCGTCAAAGTCCACAGTTTTAAACATTGGGGTCCCGGCACAAACCCAATCCGCCCTCCAACTAACCATACCGATACCGTGGTCCATCGACAGCATCCACTATTTAGGCATTGACTTACCGGCCGACCCTTCCAAATTGCTTAGAATCAACGTA